>NC_051387.1:17945870-17953370 GCF_015228065.2 Penaeus monodon
TCAGATTTATTTCTCTTCTATTTTTCTTTCTCTCTTCCTCTTGCTTAACTACTCATTCCACATACACACGCACACATTCACGCATGCACTACACACATGCAACATTCACTTCAAAAGGAAAATCCAGCATACATCTCTTAGGCCCCCGTGGCTCAGTCGGTAGAGCGACGGACTGACGGCTTCCTGTCCTCAGGGTCGCGGGTTCGAGTCCCCTCGGCGCCAGCGAGGAACAGGTGGGAAGGGCGCCGACGTGCAGCGGCCGAGGAGGGCGACGCGGAGAGGCGCTCATTCCGAGGGCGACGTCGACATGGCGCTGCGGTCGAGGGCACTGGATCTTATTTTTTCAATGTGTGTGTGTAAGGTAATTAAAATGTAAGACAAAATACTCGAAAAACTATTTTCCTTTTTTTTTCGGGACGATTTTCTGATAATAGAATTGGGGCTAGAGACTCATCAATTTATGAATCGATTATATATATATATATATATATATATATATAATATATATATATATATATATATTATATATATATATATATATATATATATATATATATATATAGTGCTTCCGCAGGTAAATCGAAATTCACGAGAATAATGCTTTCCTCAATCAGAAAATCATTTGAAAAAGAAACATTTCCCTCCCGTCTGCCAGCCATGTCGCAGAGAAAATGCCTCTCCCCCAGAAAATGGCGTTTATTTTTTTTAAACATTCATTTCTCTTCTGCTTTTTTGTTTTTTTCGTTTCTTTCTTGCTTCCTCTCGCTTGTCCCCCTCACTCACATGCGCGCATACGTAAACAACAAACATAATTCCACATACACACACATACGCTCACGCATGCACTACACACATGCAACATTCACTTCAAAAGGAAAATCCAGCATACATCTCTTAGGCCCCCGTGGCTCAGTCGGTAGAGCGACGGACTGACGGCTTCCTGTCCTCAGGGTCGCGGGTTCGAGTCCCCTCGGCGCCAGCGAGGAACAGGTGGGAAGGGCGCCGACGTGCAGCGGGCGAGGAGGACGTCGCGGAGAGGCGCTCATTCCGAGGGCGACGTCGAGATGGCGCTGCGGTCGCGGCGCTGGACTTCGTTTTTTTTTTTGTGTATGTGTGTGTCTAAAATAAATAGAATGTAATACAAATCTGGAAAACAATTTTTTTTTTTTTTTTCCAGGACGATTTTCTGATAATAGGAATGCTCCGAGGGACTCAATTTATGTGAATAGAATAAACAGTGTAATTTTTATATTTATATTCGTCTTTTGCTCTTGTATCTGATTTATATATATATATATATATATATATATATATATATATATATATATATATATATATATATATATATATATATTTTTTTTTTTTTTTTTTTTTTTTTTTTTTTTTTTTTTTTCTTTCTTTCTTTCTTTTTCTTTTTTCTTTTCCTTTTTCTTTTTTTTTCTCTTTTTTTTTTTTTTTTTTTAGTTTAGCAGCGACTTAAATACGCATCTCGATCTCCGAAGCCACGATCTTGAGGTCTTGAATTAAATCGAAAATCACGAAAATCAGCGGCTTTTCCTCATACAAATAAAGAAAAATTGTTCCAGGAAAATTGCCCAAAAAAAAAGGCTTTAAAAGATCGTTAAGCGTTTTGGATTTTTTTTTTTTTTTTTTTTTTTTTAATCGCGTCGTGGGTTTTATTAAAGTTTGTTATTGTTATTATTGTTTTTTATAATTGTTATTATTATTGTTATTATTATTATTGTTATTAATATTATTATTATTATTATTATTATTATTATTATTATTATTATTATTATTATTATTATTATTATTATTATTATTATTATTATTATTATTTTATTATTATTATTATTATTATTATTATTATTATCATTATTATTATTATTATTACTATCATTATTATTTTCATTATTATTATCATCATTTTTGTTATAATTATTATTATTATTATTATTATTATTATTATTATTATTATTATTATTATTATTGCTATTATTATCATTATAATTATTACTATTATTACTATCATCTTTGTTATGTGAAAACTATTTTAGAAGTAATAAGAAACGCAGTATTATAATTCTAGGAATAATCATTATGATAATAATAAAAATATAATTGTAATAAAAATGGTGATGATAGAAATAGCGATAATATTGTTTCAAAGGATAATGATCATAATGATAATGATAATATAAACGTAATAATAATTATTATAATAATGATAATGATAACAACAGTAATGATAGTACTAATATTTGTTTTTATCATCGTTTTTACTACTACCATCATCAGCATCGTCATTATTATTATTATTATTATTATTATTATTATTATTATTATTGTTATTATTATTATTATCATTATTATCATTGTCATCATCATCATCATTATTATTATTGTTATTATTATTATCATTCTTATTCTTATTCTTATTATTGTTATTATTATTATCTTATTATTATTATTATTTTATCATTATTATTATTATTGATGATGACAAGATCAACACTCATGAAAATGAAGATGATGATAAGAAATTATTCATAAAAAGAAAGCAATAACATCTATAATGATAACAAGTATGAGAAAAATCATATCAAGTACTTTTTTCGAAATATGGCTTTCACAATACACAAGCTGATCACCTGACAGCTGATTGCGGTTGCCATCAGCCCGCCTCAGCTGACGCAGGGGAGAGGAGAGAAAGAGATAGATAGATAGATAGATTGATATATATATATATATATATATCTATATATAGAGAGAGAGAGAGAGAGAGCAGAGAGAGAGAGAGGGAGGGAGGGGGGGGGGGCAGACAGGCAGACAGACTGACAGACAGAAAGAAAACAAAAGGATAACGAAGCAAGCAACAAACAAAGAAGGAAACAGCAAAGACGAAAAGATATATATATATATATATATATCATATATTATATATAATATATATATATATAAGATATATATATATATTTTTTTTTTTTTTTTTTTTTTTTTTTTTTTTTTTTTTTGAGGGTCCTTCCTCTTCATTTCGCTCACCTTCTCTCGCTCTTCTCTCTCTCTCTCTCATCTCATCTCTCTCTCTCTTCTCTTTCTTTCTCTCTCTGTCTCTCTCTTCTCCTCCGTCTCTCTCTCAGTCTTTCTCTCTTTCTCTCTCTCTCCCTCTCCTCCTCCCATCTCTCTCGGGTTGCGGTGGCTCTCTCCCTTCTCTCTCCTCTCTCTCTCTCTCCTCTCTCTTCTCTCTCTCTCTCTCTCTCTCTCCTCTCCCTCTCTCTCGTCCTCATCATTCTCTCTCTCTCTCTTTCTCTCTCTCTCTCGTCTCTCTCTCTCTCTCTCTCTCCTCTTTCTCTCTCTCTCGATTCCTCTCTCTCTTCTTTCTCATTCTCCCTCTCTCTCTCTCTCTCTCCTCTCTCTCTTCTCTCTCGCCTCCTCTCCTTCTCTCCCTCCTCTCTCTCCTCTCCTCTCCTCGTCTCCCTCTTCTCCACCTCTCCCCTCTCTCTTCTCCTCTCGTCGTCTCTCTCCATCTCTCAATCCGTCTCTCTCTCTCTCTTCTCTCCTCTCTTCCTCCTTTTTTCCTCAGCCTCACTCTGTCGTAATTATCCTTAATGGGATGAACTGCCGCTTAGTCATTAGCCATTCTTTTGTGATTTATTTCTTAATGACTCTCAGAATTTCTTATTTCTTCACTAGCGACGTTTCCTTTTCTATTTTTCTTTGTCTTCCCTTCCTCTGTTATATTTTCTTGTCTGTCATTTATCTCCTTTTTCTCTTCTTTCTCTTTTTGTTTTTTTTTTTTTTTTTTTTTATACCTACGTTTTTCTTTGCGTATCTCTCTCTCTCTTTTCCTCTCTCCTCCCTCTCTAGATAAATCTCTCTCTCTCCTCTCTCTCTCTCTCTCTCTCTCTCTCTCTCTCTCTCTCTCTCTCTCTCTTTCTCTTTCTCTCTTTTTTTTTCTCTCTCTCCTTTCTCTCTCTCTCTTTCTCTCTCTCTCTTTTTCTCTCTCTTTTTTTTTCTCTCTCTCTCTTTCTCTCTCCTCTCTCTATTTTCTCTCTCTCTTTTTTTTCTCTCTCTCTCTTTCTCTCCTCTCTCTCTCTCTCTTCTTCTTGTCTTCTCTCTCTCTCTCCTCTCTCTCCTCTCTCTCGCTCTCTCTCTCTCTGTTATCTCTCCCTCTCTCTCTCTCTCTCTCTCGTCTCTCTCTTTCTCTCTCTCTTTCTCTTTCTTTCTTTTTCTCTAGCTCCTCTTTCTCTCTCTCTTCTTTTTCTCTCTCTTTTTTTCTCTCTTTCTTTCTCTCTCTCCTCTCTCTCTCTCTCTCCTCTCTCTCTCGCATCTCTCTCTCCCTCGTCTCTCTCTCTCTTCTCCTCTCTCTCTCTCTCTCATTCTCTGCTCCTCCTCTCTCATTCTCTCATCTCTCTCTCCTCATTCTCCTCTCTCCTCTCTCTCTCATTCTCTCCTCTCTTCTCTCTCTCTCTCACTCTCCTCCTCTTTCTCTCCTCTCCTCTCTCTCATCTCCTCTCTCTCTCTCTCTCTCTCGGTCTCTCGTCTCTCATCTCTCTCTCCTCTCGTCTCCATATCTCTCTCTCTCATTCTCTCTCTCTCTCTCTCATTTCTCTCTCTCTCTCTCTCATTCTCTCTCTCTCTTTCCGTCTCTCTCCCTTTTCTTTGATCCTTTTTTTTCTCTCCTTGAGAAAAAATTGGTAAACAGGCCTGGAGAGATAGGCCTAGAGAAACACGCATAGTTTATTTCGCTTGTTTTTGCCTCGCCGTTAGCTGCCTGAGCATCCGCCATATTTGGAGCGCGGACGTTTTTTTCTGTCTTTCTGATATTTGTACGGTGTTATTTCTTGTTATTCCTCTCCTTTGTTTTTGTTGTTGGTTTTGTTGTTGTTCTTGTGTGCGTGTTTCTCTGTCATTGTTTCTGTATCTCTGTCTGTTTGACTGTCTTTCGGTCTGTTTGTTTGTTTGTCTGTTTGCTTGTTTGTTTCTTTGTTTGTCTGTCTGCCTGCCTGTCTGTTCTTTTTCTCTCTCTCTCTCTTTCTCTCTCTCTTTTCTCTTTCTCTTTCTCTCTCTCGCTCCTCATCACCTCTCTCTCTCCACCCGTCGGGGTCTCTCTCTCTCTCTTTTTGCCCCCCCCCCCCCCCCCCATCCCCCCTCTCATCTCTCTCGCTTCTCTGCATCGCTCTCTTCCTCTCTCTCTCTCTCTCTCTCTCTCTCTCTCTCTCTCTTCTCTCTCTCTCTCTCTCTCTCTTTCTCTCATTTTCTCTTTCTCTCTTCCTCCCTTCTCCCTACGTCCCATCCTCCCTACCCTCCCCTCACACCCTCCCTTCCTTTCCCCCCACCCACCTTCCCCCTCTCCCCCACCCACCTTTCCCCCTCTCCCCCACCCACCTTCCCCCACCCACCTTCCCCCTCCCCCCTCCCCCTCCCTCCCCCCTCTTATTTCCCCCTATCCGCCGTTGAAAGAAAACCCCAGACATTATCGCATTCGTGCAGATCATTCCCGTAATCAAACTCATCCTCTCTCTCAACTCGTCATTTCATGCCAATTTCCCCTCTCTCCCTCCCTACCCTCTCCTTCCCTCCCCCTCACCAACGTCATCATTCATCACCATTATCACCATTATTGGCGTGTGAGAGGATCATTGTCACCATTAAGAGCGAGTATGAGCGAGAATCACAGGTTTCCCATATTTGCGAAAATGATTGGGATTTCCGTTTTCTATTGCGGATTCCGTTTTCTTTGCGAGGATTCTCTCACTCTCTCTCTCTCTCTCTCTCTCTCTTCCTCTCATCTCTCTCATCTCGTCTCTCTCTCTCTTCTCTCTCCCATCTCTCTCTCTCTCTCTCTCTCTCTCTCTCTCTCTCTCTCTCTCTCTTCTCTCTCTTCTCTCTCTCTCTCTCTCTCTCTCTCTCTCTCTCTCTCTCTCTCTTGTTTTCACGGTCGTCTTCTCTCTATTTTTGGTGAATAATCCTTCACGGGAACGTTTATAATCCTCCTTAATACGGAATTTCCGACTTAAGCCTGCATTTTAGCGATCTGTTATCCGTGTATTTTCGTTTTTTCTCCTGTTTTATTCAACTATTTTTTCCATTCATTTCCATTCATTTATCCTTCACGCCGTTTATCAGCTGGAAAAGATTATCGTCATTATATTTCATTATTTATTTTCTTTTTATTTTTCCAAATCTTCAGGGTTTGATGAATTTGCGTTTTCTATTCAGTCTTTCGACCTTTCTCTACGTTTTCTTTTCTTTTATCCGTTTTGTGTCCTTTGTGATTTCGCTTTACCTGCTTCGTTTGTTTCTTTGTCTCTTTTCACTCTGTGTTTATTGACGTTTATCTGTACGATTTATGATTTATGATTTCCGTGTGTGGGATATTTGCTTTTATCTTCTCTTTTTTTTTTTTTTTTTTTTTTTTATCTCGAGTCTTTGTTCCACTTCTGGTTTGTTATTTTTCTTGTTCTACTTTCTCCTCTCTTATCATCGTAATTTTCAAATCTCTTGTTTGTCTGCTTGTGTTTGTGGCTCTCTCTCTCTCCCTCTCTCTTTTTCTCTTTCTCTCTCTCTCTCTCTCTCTAGTCTCTCTCTCTCTTCCTTCTCTCTCTTTCTTTCTCTCTCTCTCTCTCTCACTACTCTTCTCTCTCTCTCGTCTCCTCTCTCCTCATCTCTTCATCTCTCTCTCTCTCTTCTCTCTCTCCCATCTCTCTACTCTCTTTCTCTCTCTCTCTCTCTCTTTCTCTCTCTCTCTTACTCTCTCTCTCTCTTTCTCTCTCTCGTCTCTCCCTCGTCCATCTCAGTCTTTCTCTCTCTCTCTCTCTCTTTCTTCACTCTCTCACTCTCTCTCTCTCTTCTCTCTCTCTCTCTCTCTCCTCTTTCTCTCTCTCTCTTCTCTTCTTTCTCTCTCTCTCTTTCTCTCTCTCTCATCGTCTCTTTTCCTCTTCTCTCTCTCTCTTTCTCTCCTCTCTCTCTCCTCTCTCTCTCTCTCTTTCTCTTTTCTCTCTCTCCATTCTTTCTTCTCCTCTCTCTCTTCGCTCTCTCTCTCTCTCTTTCTCTCTTTCTCTCTCTCCTCGGTCTCTTTCCTCTTGTTCTCTCTCTCATGTCGTCTCTCTCTTCACCTCCTCTGCTCTCCCAGTCTTTCCCCTCTTTCTCTCTCTCTCTCTCTCTTCTCTCACTCACTCGCTCTCACGCTCTCTCTCTCTCTCTCACTCGTCAATCTCTCTCTCTCTCTCTCTCTCTCTCTACCGTCTCTCTCTCTCACTCACTCGCGATCTCCACTCTCTCTCTCTCTACTCTCTCTCTACTCTCTCTCTCTCTCTCTCAGTCTTCCTTCCTTTTGATATCCCTCTCCCCCTTTCTTTCTCTGTACTCTCTCCCTCTCTCCCTCCTCCCCAGCTCCCTCTAAGCCTTGTCCCACTTTCCTCTCCCTCTTTTCTTCCCTCTTCTCTCCTCTCCCCCTCCTCCCTCTTCCCCTCTACCTTCCCCTTGCCCCTCTCCTTC
>NC_051387.1:17958370-17960870 GCF_015228065.2 Penaeus monodon
TAATTTAGTTTAGAGATAGTTTAGTTTAGTTGCGCTTATAGTTTATAGTTTCGTTTAGTTTGTAGGTTAGTATAGTTTATAGTTCAGTTTAAGTGCGTTTATACCTAGATACATCCTCCATGCAGCCGACGCCAAGACCCGACTTGGCTCAATACCCGACGCGAGGATCCTTTCCCCTGTCCGACAACCGAACCCGACACGCCGCCCCGCACCCTCACGCAGAAACCCTGCACCTTCCCCTCCTCCCCCTCCCTCTCCCTTCCACCAAAGATACCATCTACCCTCCTTCCACCCTCCCCCCTGATACCAACTACCAACTCCCCCCTGATACCAACTACCCCCTCCCCCCCTGATACCAACTACCCCTCCCCCCTGATACCAACTACCAACTCCCCCCTGATACCAACTACCCCCTCCCCCCCTGATACCAACCCCCCCCCTCCTCCCCATGAAACCGACGTCACAGCAATCCGATCGCACACAATTATCACTCTCCCCTTTCTTCCCTCTTTCCTCTTCTCCCTTCTTTCCTCCCCGTTTTCTCCTCCCTCCCTCCTTCCTCCATCTGCTCCCTCCTCCCTTTGCCCTCACTTACTTCCGGTTCGCACTTTCTTGGGGTTTCTCCTCTTCTCCATCGCCTTCTCTTTCTTCGTTCCCTTCTCCCTCTCCCTCTCCTTCCTCTTTCAACTTTCCTTCTCCATCTCCCTCTCCCTTTTCTTCTCTCTTCCCCTCTCCCTCTCTCTCTCCTTTCCGGTTCCTTTCTCTCTCTGTCTCTCTGTCTGTCTCTCTCTCTCTCTCTCTCTCTCTCTCTCTCTCCCCCCCCCCCCACTCTCTCTCTCTCAATCTCTCTCTCTCTCTCTCTCTCTCTCTCGGTCTCTCGTCTCTCTCCTCTCTCTTCTCTCCCCCCCTTACCCCCCCCTCTCTTCTCTCTCTCTCTCTCTCTTTCCTTCCTCTCTTCCTCTCCCTGCCCTTTCTCTCTCCTTTCTCTCCTCTTTTCATTCTCCTTCTCCCCCTTTCTTACTACTACCCTCTCCTCTCTTTTCTATTCCTCTCTTCTTCGCTGCTCTCTTCCCTTCTCCTTCTCATTCCTTTTTTTCTGTTTCTCTTTTTTTCCTTTCGTTTTGCAAACCCTTGCCTCACCCTCTCTTTTCATCCCTTTCTCTATTTAACCTTTTCATTCTCTTTCTCCTTTTTTCTCTCTTTCCTTTCCTCTTTCTATGCAAATATGCAACTTCCATCCACATATCCAGACACACATGTACACGCACGCACATACACACACACACACACACACACACACACACACACACACACACACACACACACACACACACACACACACACACACACACACACCACACTACACACACACACAAAACATACATATATATATATAATTACTATCATATATATATTATTATATATCTATATATACATATATATATATCGACAGTTAATTTCAGCGAGACGTTTTATATTTGTCGATTTCACGCCCAAGTTGCGCTTCTTTGTCCGCTCAGTTGCATGTCTGTCGAGCTCGTGCCTTTCTTGTCCGCAAATCTTCCTCGTGGTTTCGCCGTCTTGTTTGGCTTTGAACCTTTCTAAATCTATTCTGGCGTTTTTTTTTTTTTTTTTTTTTTTTTTTTTTGTTTACTTCAGTTTTTTTCATCTCTTTCCATTTTGTATTGTTTTTCTAAATCTAATTTTGTAGGTTTCTATATAAAAAAATTGTCTTGTTATCTCTTTCTTTCCTTTTCGCATTGTTTTTTTTTTTTTTCTAAATCTATTCTGGCTTTTTTTTTTTCTTTACCTCATTTTTTTTGTCTCTTTCTTTCTTTTTCGCGTTGTTGTTTTCTTCGTTGTTTTATTCTTGTTATTATCATTATTTTTCCTTCTCGTTTTATTTGTTTGTTTGTTTGTTTGTTTTTGTTTACCTGCATGTTATTCTTCTTCATTCTCATCCATTTTTTTTTCTTTTCTTCTTTCGTCACACGTTCTTTTTCTTTTCCTTGTATATTTTCTATTTTATCATCTTCTTCTTCCTCCTCTTCTTCGCCTCCCTTTTTTCCTCTTCTTCTTCCACCAACATCACCATCACTTCCTCCACCTTTCTTCCTCTCCTCTCCCCTTCCTCCTCCTCCTCCTCTCCTCTTATTCCTCCTCTTCTCCCACCTCCTCCACATTCTTTTCCTCCCTCATTCTTTCATTTCCTTCTCTCTCTTGTTTTCATTTCTCTCCTCTTTTGCTTCACTCTTTGCATCCTCGTTCCCTCCTTTCTTCCTCCTTCTCCTCCTTGCATTTTTTTCTCTTCCTGTCTCTCCTCTTTACCTCCTTCCTCCTCTTCCTTCTTCCTTTTTTTTTCCTGTCTCTCCTCTTTTGCCTCCTTCCTCCTCTTCATTCTCCATTTTTTTCTCTTCCTGTCTCTCCTCTTTTGCCTCCTTCCTCCTCTTCCTTCTTCCATTTTTCCTCTTCCTATCTCTCCTCTTTCGCTTCGCTCTTT
>NC_051387.1:17963370-17965870 GCF_015228065.2 Penaeus monodon
TCCCTCCTTTCTCTAGCCGTATTTTCTTTTCTCTTCACCTCCTTCCCTCTTCCTTCTTCCTTTTCACTTTCCTCCCTCTTTTTCTTTATCTCTTTCCATTCTCCTCACTTCTTTTCCATCTCCTCTCAACATCATTCTTATCTCTCGTTTCCTTGTTCTCTCTTATTACCCTCTTTTCCTTTCCTTTCCACTTCTCTTCCTCTCTTTTCTTCACTTCCATTTCCCTTCCCTTTCCCCTTCTCTACCCCCCCCCTCCTCTCTTGCTCTATCTATTTTTTACTTCCTTTAATTTCTTTCCTTTTATTCCCCTATTCTCTTCCTATCCCTCTTTTCCTACCTTCTCCCGCTTCCTATGTTTTATCTTTCCATTTCTTTCCTCCTTCTCCTCCCCCCCTCCCTCCCTTCCCATCTCCTCCCACCATTATCCTCCTTCTCCCTAATTTTTCGCCTCCGTCTCTCCCTCCTTCCTTTCCCTCTTCCTCCACCTCTGCCTCCCTCTTACCCCTTCCTCCCCCTCCCACCACCTCTCCCTTCCCCTACTCCCTTCCTCTCCTCCTCCTCTTCCTACTCTTCCTCCTCTTCCTCCTCATCTTCTTCTTCCTCCTCCTCCTCTTCCTCTTCCTTCTCCTCCTCCTCCTCCTCCTCCTCCTCCTTCTCCTTCTCCCCCTCCTCCTCTACCTCCCCCTCCTTCTCCTTCTCCTCCTCTTTCCCCATACCCAACCTCCTCCTCTTCCTCCTCCTCCTCCTCCTCCTCCTCCTCCTCTCCCTCTCCTCCTCCTTCTCCTCCTCCTCCTCCTCCTCTTCCTCCTCCTCCTTCTCCATCTCCTCCTCCTTCCCCATCCCCAACCTCCTCCTCTTCCACCTCCTCTTCCTCCTCCTCCTCCTCCTTCTCCTCCTCCTCCTCCCCCCCTCCCCCCACCTGTCCTTGATCGCCCACATCCTACGAGTCACATACCTCCCCCCCTCTCCCCCTCCCCCCTCCCCCCTTCTACATCCTGTGTGAACTCCTTAAGGATGACAGAGGCCGTGATCCCCTCCATTATTCCTCCCCCCACCCCCCCCACCCCCCTTTTAGCCTCTGCCTTGGCCAGGCTTTTCCATCCTCCCTTCGTCCTAATTTTTTCTCTCTCTCTCTCTCCGTCCTTTCTCTTTCTTTCTTCGATTTTCGCTTTCTTTCTTCGGTTTTCTCTTTCTTTCTTCGTTTTTCTCTTTCTTTATTCTTTTTTTTCTCTTTCTTCGTTTTTCTCTTTCTTTATTCGATTTTCTCTTTTTTTCTTCGATTTTCTCTTTCTCTTCTTGTTTTTTCTTCTTTTCTTCTTTTTCTTCTTCTTCCGTTTTGCATTTTCTTCTTTCTTTCTTTCTTTTTCTCTCTCCTGGCTTTTTCTTTTCTTCCCTTCTTTTTTCTCCAGCCTTCTTCTTCTTCTTCTTTCTCCTCCCTTCTCCTTCCTCTTCACCCTTCCTTTATCACGCATCCGCATCTCCATTCCCTCTCTCTTCTTCCTTCACCTCTTTCTTATATCCTTTCCTCTCTCTCCTTCTCGGCCTCCCCCCCCCCTCCCCCTTCCTGCTATCATTATCATCTTCGCCAAAATAATTATTCACAGCATAAACATTTGCTCTAAATAACGCTCTCCCTCCTCCCTCCCCCTCCCTTTCCCTCCTCCCCCTGCCATCTTCCTCCCTTCCCCCCCTCCCCCAACCCCTCTTCCCTCTCCCTCCTCTCTCTTCCCCCTTCTCCCCCCTCCCCCCGCCACTTAGCTCTCCCTCCCCCTCCTTTTGCCTCCTCCCCCTCCCCCAACCCCTCTTCCCTCCCCTACCCCTCCCTCTAGTCTCCTTCCTCCTTGCCTCTCCCTTCATTTCCCTCCCCCTCCCCCTCCCCCTCCCTCTCCCCCCTTTTTGTAGCAATAGGCCTATCCGGTGTTTATGTTTTTCGCTCCCCTTTCCTCCCTCTCCCGTCTTCTTGAGGCCTCCTCCTCCTCCTCCTCCTCCTCCTCCTCCCTCCTCCTCCCTCCTTTTCTTCCTCCTCCTCCTCTCCTCCTCCTCCTCCTTTCTTCTTCCTCCTTCCTCCTCCTCCTTCTTCCTCCTCCCCCTCCTCCCTCCCCCTCCTCTCTTTCCTCTCCCTCCTCCTCTCCTCCTCCTTCTCTTCCTCCTCCTCCTCCTCCTTCTCCTCCTACGCCCCTTATCAGACCCCCCCCCTCCTCGATCTCCCAACCCCTCCTCTTCTCGTCCTCCTTGCCGACTTCCCCTTATCCCTCTCTTCATGATCCTCTTACTAATCCCTCCTCCAGTCCACTACTCTTCTTCCACATTGCATCCCCCTCTCCCTACCCATCCTCTCTGATCCACATACTCTTCACTGACTCCCTTCCTCCCTTCCCCTAACCCATGTCCTCTACTGCATCCACTTTATTTTCATGATCCACATTGTCTCAATGATCCCTCTTTTGATCCACATCTCTTCATTCCTTCTCCCTTCCTCTCCCTCATCCTTCCCTACTCT
>NC_051387.1:17980082-17982582 GCF_015228065.2 Penaeus monodon
CTCCTTTCCCCCGTTCCCCCCTCCCCCTCTTTCTCCCCCTCTTCCCTCTCCCCCTTCCTCTCCCGCACATCGTCTCTACCTCCCCCCCTACCCCCTACCCCCCAACCCCCCCTACCCCCTACCCCCTCTCTAGTGTCTCTTCAAGACGACAAAAGAAAGGCCGAGTCACCCCCTCCTCCCCCCCTCCCCCTCCTCCACTCCCCTCCCCCCCTCCTGACGAAGACGTCGACGCCCCGCATTGTGTCTCTTGAGAAAGCGGCGAAGGGACGGCGTCTCTCGGGCGCGGAGGTCAAGGGATGGGGGATGGGGGGGGTGATGGGGGTGGTGGAGGGGGAAGTAGGGGGGTGGTTGTAAGGGGGAAGCGGGTGGGGTGATAGGGGAGTTGGTGTGGAGGGGGGAGGGAGTGGGAGATGGGGGGGAGGGGTAGAGGAGGATGGGGTGGAGAGGGGTATGGTGGAGTGGGGTGGAAGAGAAGAGGATGGGTGATGGGGGAAACGGGTGGGTGAAAAGAAGGGGGAAGGATGGGTGTTGGAGAAGCGAGGGGGCTGATGGGGGGGGGGGGAAGGGGGGGTCAGTAGGGGGTTCTGCGTGATGGCTGCAGTTTGGAGGGGGGTGAGGGGGGCCGTGTGTCGTGGGCGCAGACGGGATGCGTGTGGGGGGGGGAGGAACGTCCTTTTCCTTTCAGCATATACATTTTCCCCCTTATTCTCTCTTTCTCTCGTTCCTTCTTTTTCCTCTCTCTCTTCTCGCTTCATCTGATTTCCACTCCACCCATGTTTGTGCATCTCCATGTATAATTTTCTCCTGTCTTTCTCTTCTCCTCCTTTTATTCCTCTCTTTCTCCCTGCTTCTTATCTTTCTCCTTTGTATTTTATGTATTATTTTTG
This sequence comes from Penaeus monodon, assembly GCF_015228065.2. Lineage (NCBI taxonomy): Eukaryota > Metazoa > Arthropoda > Malacostraca > Decapoda > Penaeidae > Penaeus > Penaeus monodon. The sequence goes on from NC_051387.1 coordinate 17,980,970, forward strand.
TTTCATTTTTTATCTCAGTTTCTCCATTTCTCCTTCCCTCCTTGCCTTTCTCTCTCCTTTCTCTCTTATCTGTATCTACTTCTTCACAGACACAATACTTTTTCTTTTTCCAAGTAGCTCATACTATTTATATATACTTATACACCTCTTCGATGTGCTACACACACACACACACACACGCACACACACACATATAGACAGGCCGATTTGCGGTCAATTGTGTGTGTGCGTTGTATATGTCTGTGTGTGTCTGTGTCTGTGTGTGTGTGTATGTGTGTATATGTGTGTGTGTGTGTGTGTGTGTGTTTATGTCTGTGTGTGTGCGTACATGTATATGTGTATGTAGAAATTTCCAGGCTCACGTACATATACACACAACAACTTCACACCTGCAATTCCGTTGAATTCCTCCGCGAGCCTTCCAATGCTAGGCCCGGTTTCCCTTGACTTTCCGACGTCGGCGAAAGGGACAAGATTATTATTATTACGATCCAGGATGTTCGCGGACGAGCGGCGGAGATTGCAAAATTAAGGAAAAAGAAGAATGAGCGGATTTTTTATGGATTTATATATATATATAAAGATAGTAAACTATCACTAAATACTATATAATATATATATAATATAATGATACTATATATACTATAATATCTATGCGTGCGTTCGTGTGTGGTTGTAGTGTGCTGTGTGTGTGTCGTGTGTGTGTGTGTGTGTTTGGGGTAGTGTGTGGTGTGTTCTTGTGTGTGTGTGTGTGGGAGAGAGGGAAGGCGGAGGAGGAGAAGACCGGAGAGGAGAGAGGAGAGAGAAAGAGACAGACAGACAGTGACAGTACACAGACAGGAAGGTAGATGAGAGGGGTTGCGAAGAAAGAGGACAGAAAAGACGAGCGAGAGAAGATGACAGAGGGAGAGAGAGGAGAGAGAGAGAAAGAGAGAGAGAGAGGGAGAGGAGAGAGAGAGAAGAGAGAGAGAGAGAGAGAGGAGGACAGGAGGAGAGAAGAGGAGAGAGAGAGAGAGAGAGACAGGAGAGAATCGGAGAGCAGGAGAGCGAGGAGTCGAGATAGGACAGACAGAGAGAGACGAGAATGGAGGACGGGATGAGGGTGATGTAGGAGATGAGGATTGAGAGAGGAGGGGGTGAAAGAGGAGAGAGGGAGGGAGAGAGAGGAGAGAGAGAGGGGGGAGAGAGACAGGAGAGAGGGAGATGAGAGAGGTATGAGAGAGAGGAGAGAGTCTCAGGTGACGTCAGATCCGAGGAAGTATTGAGGAGACCGAGAGCCAGAGAGAGACGATGTGTATGAGACGATCGAGAGACGAAGGGGGACTTAATGAGGGGCAGAAGAGAGACGAAGGAGGGGATGATGCCAGAGAGGAGGAGAGAGAGGGGCGGAGGATGGATCTGGAGAGGAACAGGAGTTGAGAGTGAGAGAGAGAGAGGGGAGCTGGATGGGACGATGAGACTGAGACCGAGCTGAGAGAGATTGCAGGGAAGAAGAACGAGGGAGAGGAGGAGAAGAGAGAGGAGAGGGAGAGGGGGTGAGACTGAGGAGAGGTAGTATGGATTCTAGAGAGGAGAGTAGGGAGACAGACCACGACAGACCGAGAGAGAGGAGA
>NC_051387.1:17985082-17987582 GCF_015228065.2 Penaeus monodon
TGTGTGTGTGTGGTTTGTTGTGTGTTGTGTGTGGTGTGTGTGTGTGTGTGTGGTTTTGTGGTGGGTTGGGGTGTGAGTGGTTGTGTGTGTTGTGTGAGAGAGAGACTGCGACAAAGAGAGAGAGAAAATAGAAAGAAAGACAAAGGTATGAAAGCGAAGAATATATCCCCACAAATCTACCTGATCCCCGCCCTCTTCCTCGCCTCCCTCTCCCTTTCCTCTCTTCCTCCTTCTCTCATCTCCCTCTTCCCGCCCCCCCCCCTTCCGCCCCCCTGCCCACCCTCTCCCCCTCTCCACCATCTTCTTCCCTCACCCTTCTTCCACCTGCTGCCTCCATCTCCCCCTCTTCCCTCCTCCCCTCCTTCGTCCTCTTCCTCTCCCTCTCTCCCTCTCCTCCTCTCCTTCCTCTCTCCTCTCTCCCTCTCCTCCTCTCCTTCTTCATCTCTCATTCCTCCTCTTCTCATCTTCCTCTCTCACTCGTACTTCCTCATCTCCCTTCCTCTCCTCATTCCCTCTCACCCCCCCTCCTCCTCCTTTCCCTATCATTCCTCGCTCACTCTTCCTCTTCCACCTCCTTCCTTCTCTTCATCTCCCCCCCCCATCTCTCTCCTTCCCCCTCCTTCCTTCCCCCTCCCCTTCACCCTCCATCACCCCCTCCCACTCCCCCTCCTCCCTCTCTCCTCCCCCCTCCTCCCCCTCTCTCCTCCTCCCTCCTCCCCCTCTTCTCCCTCTTCCATCCCAATTTCTCTTTCTGTTCTGGCTGCCTCCCCCCCTCCTCACCCCCCCCCCATCACCCCCTCACGCGAGGACACCCAGCGACCCTGACGTTTTAGCTTTCTTACGCCGTTTTTGAAGGGAAATTTCGAACTTCGAGCTGACTTCCCGGCGTGGGATAGAGCGGGATAGCCAGAGAGGGAGAGGGTGGGATAGGGAGGGAGGGAGGGAGTGGGACGGAAGCTGGGAGGGAGATGGGGAGGGTAAAACTGGAAAGGAAGACATGGATGTTGATTACATTTTTTTTTTCATCAGCATCAGCATCCTTTATCATTTTTTTTATTTACATCCCATCACTTATTATTAGCGCCACACACACACACACACACACACACACACACACACACACACACACACACACACACACACACACACACACACAAACATATATATACATATACACATATAATATAACATATAAACATATATTTTATATTATAATTATATATAATATATATATATATATATATATATATATATATTATATATATATTATTCACATATATTCACTAACATATATTTCTCTTCCTCTACCGCCCATCCCCCATCTCTCCATCTACCCATTCATCCCCCCCCCCACGCCCACCCATGCATCCGTCAGCGCAGAGAATTCCTCCTGAAGGTGACTTTGGCCTCAGTCCCACACTCGGCGGCCGGCATAATTGTGAGAGCTGCTGCACGACACAGGAATCTTACCTTGCAACTGCAATTCACGGGGGGAGGTCTACTGCGCGTGCAAGGATGGCAAGTGGATACACGATTCGAGGAGAGAGAGAGAGAGAGAGAGAGAGAGAGAGAGAGAGAGGGGGAATATATATATATATTTTATATATATATATATATATATATATATATATATAAAAAAAAAAGAGAGAGAGAGAGGGAGAGAGAGAGAGGAGAGAGAGAGAGAGAGAGAGAGAGAGAGAGAGAGAGAGAGAGAGAGAGAGAGAGAGAGAGAGAGAGAGAGAGAGATAGAAAGAGAGAGAGAGAGAGAGAGAGAAAAAATATTTAGGTAGATAGATGGATAGATAGATAGATAGATAGATAGATAGATAGATAGATAGATAGATAGAGAGAGAGAGAGAGAGAGAGAGAGAGAGAGAGAGAGAGGCAGACAGATAGATAGATAAATAGATAGATAGATAGAAAGAGAGAGAGAGAGAGGGATGTGTTTCCCTATTGTATCATGCGTCTTTTGTCCGATCTATCTTCGCATCAGAATGCTTATCTATACATATCCTGGAAAACGAATCCAGCCTTTTACACAAACACCCCCTTGAATATACCATCATAAGAAATGTCCACATACTCTCCGTACCTTACCTATACACCCCAGAGAACACACACCATATCAAAACAACGAAGTAAACAAATGAACAAATAGTGTTAAGACCCATTCTGCATTTGTTTACATTCAATAACATCAGAGGTTCACGAACAATGGCAAAGAGGAACATGAATAAAGGAATGAAGGAATACTCCATGTCTAAAGGCCAGCGGGTGTTTGTGTGTGTGTGTGTGTGTGTGTGTGGTGTGTTGTGTGTGTGTTTTTGGTGTGTGTGTGTGTGTGGTGTTGTGTTTTGTGTGTGTGTGTGTGTGTGTGTGGTGTTTTGTGTTGTGTTTGTGTGTTTGTGTGTGTGTGTGTTTGCTTGTTGTGTTTTTGTGTGTGTTTGTGTGTGTTTTGGTTGGTGTGTGTGTTTGTGTGTGTGTGGGGTATGTGTGGTGT
>NC_051387.1:17997582-17999919 GCF_015228065.2 Penaeus monodon
GTATTTCCAAATATTGTTATTTCCTCTTTCCAAAATTACTGATCATTATCATATTAAAGATATTATGACTGATAATGATTATTGCCATTATCAGTGTTCTGCCTGTTGTTGGAATTTTTTATATAATCACAATATATATATGTATATATATATATATATATATATATATATATATATATATATATATATATATATATATATATATACTTATATATATGTCCCTCATTGGTCCGACCAGACACGTGTTTGTATGCATGTTGTGTGCGACAGTTTGTAGTACTGAGCTCCGGACAGATCGATTCTCTCTCTCTCTCTCTCTCTCTCTCTCTCTCTCTCTCTCTCTCTCTCTTAATATATATATATATATATATATATATATATATATATATATATATATATATATATATACATATATAAATATGTGTGTGTGTGTGTGTGATGTCACCTGAGGAAGACGTACTTTTGATGCTCTGTATGCAGTACAAAAAAGAAATGTAGATACATGCATACATTGCTGCAAAAGCTGATGAAATGACCCGTTACGGGGAGGGAGGTTCTGGCGTTGGAGAAGGCATAGTTTAGGTACAATAATTTATTACTTGATATCCTATTTATAATGAAAGAAGACTGCTTTCATCCTATATGTGCACCTAAATGAGACTTACTTTTTCAAAATAAGGATTTCAAGCGAAAGAATTGAGCACACGCAAAAAAAAAGTTAATCACCATGATATGCATCGATACATTATGCCAAAACAGTGATGGTCAGCGTCGATATGCTATTCTTTGTATGTAAATTATGTTGCCAGGCGCTTCATGAGGAGAAGTAGTGTTCACTATGCTGCATGAATCTGTATATGGAGATGCTCACTGTGTGGGATAGATGTGCATGACCAGATTGCAAGTGCATGGTGCTTTCGAATTCGTTGGTGTGTTGCTTTCAGGCTCCCCAAGAATAGGGTCCAGATCATGCAAAGCTGATTTTTCCATTTTTTCGCTTCTGAATATCCGTTATTGTATCTACACCGGGAAGCAAGTTCGAGGAAGAGAGAGAGAGAGAGAGAGAGAGAGAGAAGAGAGAGAGAGGAGAGAAAGAGAGAGAGAGAGAGAGAGAGAGAGATAGAATAAAAGAGAGAGAGAGAGAGAGAGAGAAAAGAGAGAGAGAGAAGAAGAGAGAGAGAGGAGAGAGAGAAGAGAGAGAGAGAGAGACAGAAACAGAAAGAGAGATATAAGAGAGAGAGAGAGAAAAGAGAGAGAGAGAGAGAGAAAAGAAAAAGAGAGAGAGAGGAACAGAAAAAGAAAGAAGATTAAGAGAGAGAGGAGAATAGTAAGAGAGAGAGAGAGAGAGAGATAGAGATAGATAGATAGATAGAGAGAGAGAGAAGATCCCCAGCGGAAATGAAAAAGGAGGAGAGGGGGAAATGAAGAGATTTACCCGAGGGAGAAGCCAAAGGGGAATGCTGCTTTGGGAACCCGGAATGGCGAAGCCTAGAACGAAGACGCGAGAAATTTTGCTTCCAGGATCGGCCCGGGAACGTAAACACGCTAATGCCTTGCTGTGTCACGGGGATCTGTCTCTTGTCTGTTCTTCATGTGTGTCTTTATCTTGATCTATATCTATATCTATATCTGTATCTATATATAATATATTCATATCTATATATAATATATTCATATCTATATGTAATCTATTCATATCTATATATCTTTATCCACATCTACATCTATATCTATATTTATATCTATATCTATATCTATATCTATATCTATATCTATATTTATATCTATATCTAGATATCTACATCTACATCTACATCTATATCCATATCTATATCTATATCTATATCTATATCTTTCTATATCTGTATCTATATCTATATCTATATCCATATTCATATCTATATCTATATCTATATATCCATACCGCAGTACTCATCCTGTAAGCTGCGCGACGCACACAAAGCCGGCCACCCACGGCATTACAGCCTCGGGTGGTGGCTGCCGTAATACCAGCCAGAGATTCTTCCTTAGAGATCAGTAAATACTTCTTGGCAGATAAAAAAATTTAGATGCAGTGCTTTTAGAAAACCCCTGATGTGGTGGATGCTAGCACTTTTCCTGAGTTTGTTGTTGTTTATTGTTTGTGAATTGCATAAGATATTTCCTTGTGAAATTGGCGCATGGCGTGATCTGCTGGAAAATTTTGGGCGTTTTCGAAAAATTTGAAAATTTAAATAATTTTGTTTTATTTTATCATTTAATATTTTAATTCTATGTCTGTTAATAAAGTTAATTTATGTCCAAAATTAAGATAAAATAATTATATTAATGTATATC
>NC_051387.1:18027519-18032519 GCF_015228065.2 Penaeus monodon
GGAAGACGAGAAGAATGAAGAAAAGAAGGATCGAAGACAAGATTACGGGAGGAAGAAAAGGGAAGAGGGGAAGGAGAGAAGGAACGAAAGAAGAAGGTGACGGAAGAAGAAGAAAAGAAGAGGGAAGAAGAGAAAGGAGAGAAGGAACGAAGAAATAAGAGTATAAAGGGGGAAGAGGGGGAAAGATGGAGGATAAGAGGGGAGGATTTGAGTGTTGGAGAAGAAAAGTGTTGGCGACAAAAAGTGGCGGAGGGAGAGATGACGAGGAAGGAGAAGGGGAGATGAGAGAGGGAGCGAAGGGGAGATGAGAGGGGGAGCGAAGGGAAGGAAGAGGAGACGAGGAAGGAGAAAGGGAGATGAGAGGGGGAGCGAAGGGAAGGAAGAGGAAGAGGAAGGAAGGGACAAAGAGTCGAACAGAAGGGGGGGGGGGGTCGATGCTGAACGAAGACAGGAGATGAAGACCGGAAAGATAATATGGAGAAGGAGGGATGAACAGAAGGGAGAGAGAGCGAGAAGGTATGGGACGAAGAGAGGAGAAACGAGAATTAGGAAAGGGCTTTAAATAGTTCTAAAATACTCCAGAAGTTCCTTCACGGATGCTCTCACCCAATCACCTGCAATAAAATCTACATTCTAGCACTTGAAAGGCAAAAAAGAAAAAAGAAAAAAAAAAAAGGACATTTATTTTTTTTTTCTTATTTTTAATCCGAAAAACGATTTCTCCCTGACGCTATCTTTTATTCAAACATATAGACATTTGTATACTTGTACTAGTATTTAATCTACTCCTATATATCAATTTCACAAAAGTGTATATTATCAAATAAATCCTACCCAGTATAAAGGAGAACTTTACCTCAATAATGAGATAATTATTGATGGATGATATCGAGTTAGAAGTTAACTGAGAACAAACAGGCAAATAAACAAAGAGGATATCTAACCGTCATTAACTATCGCAGCGTGGCCGCTAATGACATCCCACCTCATCAGAAGAACCACTTAATTAATTAACCATGAATTTTCGCGATGATAATAACAACAACGGTCGTACGTCTGGCAAACCGTCGCCCCGGTACGATACGCACGACAGCTGATTATCGTATGGGATTCGGGTAATTGTCGTACAAACTTTTAATTCTGTCTCTGACCGTGACGCGTTTTGAAATACACTCTGAATCGAAAGAGAAGAAAAAAAAAATGTGTTCATAATTAGCTGTAATCATGATATCCTTACTCTGCATGTGAATTTTCAACTCAAGAACTTTCGTCAGATGTGCATAATCGTCATATTACGCCTCTCCAGAGATTTCTTATTTCTCTCTTATTTGTAGCACCATCGCACCGTTGTACACTATCAGCAAATATCAATAAGCTGTATTATACAGTGCAAAAGTTACCATTATTCATATCATATCCGATAGACCATACCACACCATCATACCACACCATCATTTCTCACCATCATTTCTCACCATCATTTCTCAGCCTGTCAACTCTAAAGCACCATAGAAGTTTCCATCAAGTCTGTCCTGTGCACCATAGCATCTGTGTCGCATCCAGAGTCACAACCAAGCACCACAGAAGCTCCATCGTCTCTGCCATATACACCATACCATCTCACCATCACACCATCACTCACCATCACTTCTCCAGCTGACTATCGCCGCGACACCATCGTCTTCCATCATTTCTCCTATAATTATTATCCCCTTCCTTCTCTCCTCCTCCCCTCCCCCCTCTTCCCTCCTCTCCACCATCAGTACACCATATCTAAGACCCGCTGTCACTACTGGCCTCACCTACGGGCAAAAATGGCCTGTAATTTAAAGGGGGGGGGGGGTTGATGGATTTAACGAGAACCCCTCCCCCCTCCCCCTCTCTTTCTCTCTCTTTCTCTCCCTCGCCTTATCCGTTACTAAATTTCCCGCTCTCTCTTTCTATCTTTCTGTATGTATTTTACAGACCTCCCCTCTCCCCTCTTCTTCCCTTTTCTCCCTTATCCTACTATTTCCCGCTCTACTCCTTTCACTCTCTTTCATGTCTTTTTAAGTTCTTTTCTAATCTCCTCTATCTCATCTTTCCTCTCTTTCTCTCTCCTTTCTTCTTGTCTCTCTTCTCTTCTTGCTTTCTACTCCTCTCTTCTCTCTCTCTTTTCTTATCTTCCTCTATTTCTCCTATCCTTTCCTCTCTTTCTTTCATCTCTTTCTAATCTCTTGATCTCATTTCGCTTCCTCTGCTCTCTGCTTTTCTTAACTCTCTCTGTCTCTCCCTCTCTCTCTCTCTCTCTCTCTCTCTCTCTCTTCTCTCCTTACTATCTTCATCTATCTCCCTCCCACTATTTCTTCATCTCCTAAGCCTCCTGCCTTTTTCCTTTCCTCCCCTTTTCTATCTCTTTCCACTCCCTCCCTCTTCCCTCTCCTCCCCATTCCCCTCATCTCCCTCTCTGTCCTTCCTTCTCCCGCCTCCCGTCTCCCCCTTCTTTCCCTCTCGACCGAACCAAAAGGGAAATGGATAATGGACGATACCTGATGGATATAAGGATATTAGAGCAGTTTATCCTCGCGGTTGTAACGGTTGACCCAGTATGACCTGGAGGCTTGTTTGGGGGGGGGGGGGTCGAAGGGGGTTACGGTTGGTTCGGGGGAATGGGGGGGAGGAGGAAGAGAAGGGAAGGGGAGATAGAAATGGTGGGGAATAGGAGGAGGGGGAGGAGGGAGGGGAGAGAGAGAGAGAGAGAGAGGATGAAGGAGAGAGAGAGAGAGGAGGAGAGGGAGAGAGAGAAGGAGAGGGAAGACGAGAGACGGGAAGGAGAGAGAGGAAGAAGAAAAAAGGAGAGGAGAGGAGAGAGAGAGAAGGAGGAGAGAGGAGAGAGAGAGAGAGAGAGAGAGGAGAGAGAGGAGAGAGGGGAGAGAAGGAGGGGAGAGAGAGAGAGAGAGAGAGAGAGAGAGAGAGATACCAGACTCCTCATCAGGCAATAAAAGCGAAATAAGCCCATTGCAGTTCTGTCACGTGATTAGAAGACTCGTCTGAATCGAAACGTAATTAGTATATATTCCTTGCTAGTTATACCACAGTCTCATCTCACCATTAGTGTGTTTGTATATTTTATTTATTAAAGCACCAAACGCAGATGATATAATAGATATATATATAAATAAATCATCGAAAAAAAAATATATATAAAACCAAGAAAAGACACAAGCTCACTCTCTGCTCAACATGTGACGTAGTGGGCGTGAGCGTGGGCGTGGGCGTGACTACCGTTTGGGCGGCGTTACGGAGAGATCGGGGTGACGATAGTGATGGGTGGGGGGAGGGGAGGGTGTGGAGGGGAGGGGAAGGAAGGAGGACGGAGAGAGGGAAAGGGAAGGGAGGAGAGAAGGGAGAGAGGGAGAGGGAAGGGGAGAGAGGAAGAGGGAGGGAAGGGAGGAGAGAAGGGAGAGATGTGGAGGGGGAAGGGGGGGTGAAAGGAGAGATGTGGAGGGGGAAGGGGGGGGTGAAGGGAAGGGGAAGAGGGGAGTGAGGTTTATAGGGGGAGGGAGGGGGAAGGGCGGTAGAGGGAGGAAGTGTGGAAGGAGGAAGGGAGGTGGAGGGAGACAAGAGTGGAAAAGAAAAAAGAAATGATAGATTGATAAGAGGGAACGAAAAAGAGAGATGAAGAATTGTAGGGAGATGGGGAGAGAGAAGGAATGAGGAGAAGGGAGGAGAGAGGGAGAGGGGGAAGGAGGAGAGAGGGAGAGGGGAAAGGGAGGAGAAAGGGAGAGGGGAGAAGGGAGGAGAGAGGGGGGGGGAGAAGGCAGGGGGTTAACAGTTCCATTATTATACGAGGCGAGAGAAAACGGTGACGATGATATTCAAATTAGAAACTTCAAGGTTAAAAGCTGTGTAGAAAATCAAATTGTGAAGGTTAAACGCAACGGTGGGAGTGAGAGTAGTGATAAATGTAAAAATAAACATTAATGAAGATAGTGTTCATAAAAAAAGACGGCAAGAACTTATCTCTCGACAACAAATGTGATAAATTTAATGATAGTGTTAATGATGGTAAAAAAAAATGAGTAATCCTTATCATTATAATCCTCGTTCATCTTTTCAAAATTATAATCATCATTGTTATTATTGTTACCACATTCTTTATTATCGTAATTAGTATTATCGTGATTATCATTACCACTTCTGCCATTATCATCATTATTGCCATACCCATAGTCATGGATTTCGTTTTTTTCATTATTATCTGTTCATATCATTGCTTAAATCCCTGCAGTGGAAGATACCAGTCACAAACAACGCAACAGCATTTGCAACATCAACAATAATGATAACAACAAACAAGAATAACAACACCAACAACAGCATTAATAACCAACAGCAGTAACAACAATTATAGTAAAAATATTATTAATGATAATAACAGCGTCAAAAATAGTAGCAGTAGTAGTGGTAGTGTTGTAGTTGTAGTAGTAATGGTAGTAGTAGCAATGATAACAATGATTATAATAAGAATAAAGGTAATAAGAACAACAATAAAAATAAAAATACGAAGAAGAATGAGAATATAAACAAGGAATATGAATAACAATAATGGTGTTGATGATAATGATAACACCAGTGATATGGATAATAATAATAATAATAATAATAATAATAATAATAATAATAATAATAATAATAATAATAATAATAATAATAATAATAATAATAATAATAGAGCAGATGGCAAACGTATTTCGGTGTAAAGGCTTGTCGTTGTACGAACATAGGCGAAGAAGGGAAGGGAGAAGAGAAAGAGGAGATGGAGGAGAAGATGAAGGGAGGAAGAGAGTGAGAGAAGAACTTAGGAGGAGAGGGAGGGAGGAAGAGGGGGAGGAAAAGAGAGAGTGGTGGAGGAAGAGGCAGGGAAGAGGAGAGGTAAGTGGTAACGGAGAAAGGGGAGAGGGGGGGGAGGGAGAGATGGGAGGGAGAGTGGGGAGTAGAGACGAGAGAGGGAGAAGGAG
>NC_051387.1:18075870-18078370 GCF_015228065.2 Penaeus monodon
GCACTGGACTCCGACTGTGGTCCTGAGTTCAATTCCCCGCCGCGGCAGTCGTAAAGATGCCTGCGTTCTGACTGCTCGCTCGAGCCTGATCTCACAGCGAGAAAACGACATTTCGCCTTGAGAAGTCAAAACGCAGGTGCCGTTGGGGAAGTCGCCGCCGTGTTAGCGCGTCAAACTGCGGTTGATTAGGAAGGGCATCCAATCAGGCAAAGGCGAAACTGCCAAATAACCTCTCAAAAGTGAAGTGAGAGAGGCCTATGTCTTGCGGTGTATTAAATGGCTGTTGAAAAAAAAGAAACAAATGTATATGTGAGTGCGTTTGTGTGTGTGTGTGTGTTTGTATACTTGCATGTGTATGCGTGATTTTCTCATCAACCGTTCTGTTGCATCTCCTCTTCTTTCAATCCTCACCCTATCTTTGCCTTTATCTCTTTCTTTTCCTTATCATTCCTTCGTTCCATATCTTTCCCCTCCCATTCCCTTTCGTGATCGCTCGTCTATCTTTTACTTCTGTTATCTGATTCCATCTTCAATCGATTTCTTGCGTGTCTCCCCGTTTCTCTTTTGTCTGTCTCTCTGTAGTTGAGCAGATAATGATGATGATAATGATATAGATAATGAGGATGTGAGGATGATATTGATAAAAATGATAATAAAAACGATACTTTTAATGAAAATAATAGTAATGATGATAACAATGATAATGATTATAATAATCATGATAACTATAATGATCATAATATTAATAATCATGATAATAATGAAAATAATCATAATGATGATGATAAGGATAATAGATAGTAATAATAATAATGAATATACTTCTTCTTTTAACGGTAGGTTCATGTCTGAGCCGCCGTGGTCACAGCATGATACTTAATTGTAGTTTTCATGTTGTGATGCTCTTGTAGTGAGTAGTGGTAGGGTCCCCAGTTCCTTTCCACGGAGAGTGCCGGTGGTACCTTTTTTTAGGTAATCATTCTCTCTATTTTATCCGGGCTTGGGACCAGCACTGACTTGGGCTGGCTTGGCCACCCAGTGGCTAGGTAGGCATTCGAGGTGGAGTTCCTTGCCCAAGGGAACAACGCGCCGGCTGGTGACTTGAACTTTTGAATTCAGATTGCCGTCGTGACAGTCCGACGCTCTAACCATTCGGTCACCGCAGCCTTGACGATCATGGGCTTCCATGATATTTCTTGGCAATTTTAGAGCGGTGGTTTGCCATTGCCTTCCGCCCGGTGTTTTTATCGAGTCACCATCTCTATTTACCCGGCAGTGACTTGGGCTGGCTTGGCCACCCAGTTGCTAAGGTAGGCAATTCGAGGTGAAGCTCCCTGCCCAAGGAAACAACTCGAATTCAGATTGCCGTCGTGACAGTCTGGAGTCCGACGCTCTAACCATTCGGCCACCGCGGCCCCAATGAATATACTAGTAACTATAATAATGATAATACTGATAGTGATAACAATAATGATGATAATAAAATAATAATAATAATAATAATAATAATAATAAAGAAATAATAATGATAACAATAATAATTATAATAATAATAATTATCGTACAAAACAACTACGATTGGTCTCCTTGCAATGCTTAGATCTAACCAACGATCGGATGCTTTAATTAGTTAAAGTACATGAAAACTCCAAAAGGTTACACTCGGTAGTAAAGGAACCAGATAAGTTTTCTCAGGAATTAGGTATTGAGAGCAAAAACATCGAACATATGTCGCCAACATTGGCTGCTAAATATAGAAAACAAAAAGCGAAGAAGGTCGGACAAGAAAAACTTGAATCTAAGGTGGCATAAAAAGCCTCTCCACGGACAGTTTGCAGCTTGAAACAAACACGCTGATGTAGATGAAACCGCGACTTATCATGGCTTAGAAGCTCTGGACTTAAAGGGGAAACCGAGGGTTTTATTCTTGCAGCCCAAGATCAAAGTTTGTTTACCAGAAACTATCAAGCTAACATCTTGCACAGTGGCACTGACCCAAAGTGTAGGTTTTGTGAAGACAAGGTAAAGACAATTGATCACCTTGTGTTTATTTGCTCAATATTAACACCGAATGAGTACAAAAATCGACACGACAGAGTGGGCAAGTACCTGCATTGGAAGATCTGCAAACACTTTTCTATCGGAATGCAAGATAAATGGTACAAACACCATCCAGAGCCAGTTACTGAAGGTAAAGATGCTACAATCTTGTGGAACTTTCCAATTCACACAGATCGTACTATACAAGCGAATCGTCCAGATATCGTCATCAAGGACAAAATAAAAACACCTGCCTGTTTATAGATATGAGCATCCCTTCAGACAGAAACGTCCCAACGAAAGTGCTCGAGAAGATATCAAAGTATAAAGACCTGGAAATAGAGGTGAAAAAGATGTGGCATTTAAAAATCAAAACTTTGCCTGTTGTTATTGGAGCACTTGGCCTTATAAAGAAAGGTACTGATAAGTTTCTTGAACAAATACCGGGAAATCCAAAATT
>NC_051387.1:18088370-18103370 GCF_015228065.2 Penaeus monodon
ATAAGAGAGAAAGAGAGAGAGAGAGAGAAGACGGAAGGAAAGAGGGAGAGGGAAGGGAGGAAGAGAGAAAGGAGTGTAGTAAGGGAGAGACGAAGGAAGGAAGGATATAAAAAGACTGAGATACCCAAACAAAAATACAAACTATTGCACAATCACACAAATACTTGATAACAACAAGAAAACAACACTAATCCAAAACTACACCCAAGAAAGTAAATAGATAAATAAATAGATAAATAAACAAAATGATAATGAAAATAGATAAAAAGTCAGAAATAAAAGCCACGAAGCGGGACTCCAAAGCGGCATGAAGGCTGACTGATCACACTGGAGAGGCGCGGACAAGGTCAAGATAAGGTCACCGAGGCATGACGTCGGGAAGAAGGTCGAAATCGGCGAGGAGAGAGAGAACTTTTTTTTTTATTTCTTCGTTTGTTCGATTCGTTCTTCAGTCGGTCTGTCTTGATGGTTGTCTGTCGGTCGGTCGGTCTGTCTGTCAGTCCGTCTGTCTGTCTGTCTGTTTTGCTATTTGTCGGTCGGTCAGTCTGTCTGTCAGTCTGTCTGTCAGTCTGTCTCTCCGTCCGCCTGTCTGATTGTCTGTCTGTCAGTCGGTCTCGCCAGCTGTCTGTCTGTGCGGATATCTGTTTTATTTATCGATTCATCTTTTTGTTTTGTCTATTTGCATATTCTATTTAAGTCTTACCTGTCGGTGTTTTTGTTTATATATTTTTGTTATTCTTTTTTATTTGTTCTTTCTAGTCATGTTTAAAAATCTATTCTGCCGTTATCTCTTATCGCACCGCACTCATTTATTTGCAAATATGAGCAATGGTGTAAACATTCAAGATAGCTTTCATGCACTGACAGAGGTCACACACACATTAGGGACTAACACGCACGCGAACACTCACACACACACACACACGCCCACAGACGCACATACCCACGCAGACACGGGAACAACACCCACATGCAGACACACACACACACACACACACACACACACACACACACAGACACACACACAGACACACACACAGACACACACACACACACACACACACACACACACACCAACACACACACACAACCCCAACACACACACCACACACACACACAACACACACCACACACACCACACACACACACAAAACACCTTTTTTATTTTTTCCCCCCTTTTTTCCCCCCTCCTCGTTATTTTTAATCCCCAAAAATTTCTTAATAAAATTTCCCCAATATTTTATTATTTTAAAAGGGGGGGAATAATATTGGGGGGGGAAATTGGGGGAGAGGGGCCAAGGATAGGGGGGGGGGGCCCGGGGGGGTTTCTGTAATAGTTAGGGGGGGGGGTGGGGAGGGGGGGGGTTTTTCTTTGGGAAAAAGGGGAAAGGGGGGGGAGGTTGGGGGAAGGGGGGAGGGGAGGGGGGGGAAAAAAAAGGGGATTTTTAAGGGGGGGAAAAAGGAAAAGGGGGGAAAAGGGGGGAAAAAGGGGGGGGTGGGGAAAGGGGAGGGGGGGGGGGGAAAAATGAGGGGGGGGGGGGGGGAGGAGGGAAGGGCGGGGAAGGGAGGGGAAAATGGGATTAGGAGGGGGGGGGGGGGAGGGGAATTAGAAGGATTAAAAACGGGGGGGAGGAAAAGGGGGACGGGGGGGGGGAAAAAAGGAAGGGAGAAAAAAAAGTTTTTTTTAAAAAAAGTTCAAAAAAAAACCCGGGGGCGGGGGGGGGAAAAAAAGAAAGAAGGTTACCCCCGGAAAAAAAAGGGGGGGGGTAAGGGGAAAAGGGGGGGTTTTAAAAATTTAAAAAAAGTTTTGGGAAAAAAAGCTTGGGTTCTTAGGAATTTAAAAAAAAACAAAAAGGTGGGTTCCGTTTTGCGAAAATGGGCGGAGTGGCCCAAAAAAAATTTAAAGATCCATAAAAAAAAAATTTAAAAAAATTCATTTAAAAAACAAAGGGGGAAAAAAATTTTTTAAGGGGCCAAAAAAAAAAAAGGATTTTTTATTTTTGGGTTTAACAAAAAATATATATTAAATTAAATAATAAAAAGAAATGGGGGAGGAAAAGAATTATTTTTTGATTTTAAGAAAAAGAAAAAAAAAAGAGAAAAGGGGGAAAGGGGAAAAAGGGGGAAATTTTGGAAAGGGGGGGAGAAGGGGGGGCCAAAGAAAAGGGGGAAAAAGAAAATAAAAAAAAGGGGAAAAAAAAAAAGGGAAAAAAGAAAAGAGAGGGAAAAAAAAAAGGAACGAAAAAGAAAATTTAAAAAAAAAAACAAAAAAGGGGGGGGGAAATAAAGGGTTAAAAGGGGAGAATGGGGGGAAGGGGAATGGGGAAAGAGACCGAGGCCCGGAGGGGAGAAAAGAGAGGAAAAGAAAGGAGAGGAGAAAAAAGGGGGGCGGAGGAAAGAGAGAGAGAGGGGAGGGGGAAAAG
Organism: Penaeus monodon; assembly: GCF_015228065.2. Classification (NCBI taxonomy): domain Eukaryota; kingdom Metazoa; phylum Arthropoda; class Malacostraca; order Decapoda; family Penaeidae; genus Penaeus; species Penaeus monodon. The sequence continues at coordinate 18,090,794 of NC_051387.1, forward strand.
GGGGAGGAGGGGGGAGGGGAGAAAAGAGAGAGAGGGAGGGGGGAGGAGAGAGGAGAGGGGGAGGAGGGGGAAAAAGGGGGAGGAGAGAGAGAGAGAGAAAAGGAGGGGGAGGGAGAAAAGAAGAGGGGGGAGAGAGAGAGGGGGAGAGAGGGGGAGGGGGAAAAAGATGGAGACGAGAGAAAAAGGGGGAGAGGGGGGAGGGAGAGAAAAGACCGAGAAAAGGGGGAGAAAAAGGAGGAGAGAGAACTTTGGGGAAAAGAGGGGGAGGGAAAGGGGGAGACAAAATGGGAAAAGAGAGGAGAGAAGAGGAGAGGGGAAGGGGGATGGAAGGGGAGAGAGAGAGAGAGGGGGGAAAAGAGAAGAGAGAGAGGAAAAAGGGGAGAGGGGGGAGAGAGGAGAGAGAGAGAGAGAGGGAAGGGGAAGGGGGAGAGATAAAAGAGAGGGGAGGGGGGGAGAAGAAGAGAGGAGAGGGGGGGAGGGGAAAAAGGGGAGGGGGGGGGGGGGGGAAGGGGGGGGAGAGGAGCGAGGGATGGGGAGGGAGAGGGAGAGAGAGATAAAGAGGAGAGAGAGAGGAGAGAGAGAGAGAGAGAGGAGAAAAAGAGCGGGGAGAGAGAGAGAGGGGGAAAGGGAGAGAGGGAGAGAGGGGAGAGAGAGAGAGGAGGGGAAAGGGGGCCGAGGGGAAAAGAGAGAGAGGAGGGGAGGGGAGGGGGAGAGAGAGGAGGAAAAGAGAAAAGAGAGGAGAGAGGGAGAGAGAAAAGAGAGAGAGAGAGATGAGGGAGGGAGAAAAGAGAGAGAAGTGAGAGAGAGTGAGTGAGGGAGAGAAGGGGGGAGAGAGGGGGGAAAAGAGGAGGGAGGGAGAAAGGGGAGAGAGAGAAAAGGGGGAAAACGAAGGAGAGAAGGGAGAGAGAGGGAGGAGAGGGGAAAAGGGGGGAGAAAAGAGAGAGAGAGGAGAGAAAAGAGAGAGAGAGGGGAGAGAGAGGGGTAGGGGGGAGAATAAGAGGGGAAAGGAGAAGAGAGAGAGAAGAGGGAAAGGGGAAAGAGGGAGGGGGGAAGGGGGGGAAGAGGAAAGGGGGTTTAGTAAGGGAGAAGAAGGGGGGAAGGATATAAAAAGACTGAGATCCCCAAACAAAAATACAAACTATTGCACAATCACACAAATACTTGATAACAACAAGAAAAAACTAATCCAAAACCAAAAAAAAAAAGTAAATAGAAAATAGATAAATAAAAAAAAACAAAATGATAATGAAAATAGTAAAAAGTCAAAATAAAAGCCACGAAGGGGGACCCCCAAAAAGCGGCATGAAGGCTGAATGATCCCCAATGGAGAGGCGGGGGACAAGGTCAAGATAAGGTCCCGGGCATGAGGTCGGGAAGAAAAATCGAAATCGGCGAGGAAAAAGAGAGAAAATTTTTTTTTTATTTCCCGTTTGTTTTGATTCGTTCTTCAGTCGGTCTGTCGGGGGTTGTCTGTCGGCGGGGCGGGCTGGCTGTCCTCCGTTTTGTCTGTCTGTCTGTTTTGCTATTTTTCGGGGTCAGTCTGTCTGTAAATCGTCCCGTCAGTCTGCTCTCCGCCGCCTGTCTGATTGTTGTCTGTTTGTCGGGCTCGCCAGCGTCTGTCTGTGCGGATATTGTTTTTTTATTTGATTATCTTTTTTTTTTGTTATTTGCAAATTTAAGGGCTTTCCGGGCGGGTTTTTGTTTATATATTTTTTTTATTTTTTTTATTTTTTTCTTTCAGTCAGTTTAAAAAACTATTCGCCGTATCTCTTTCGCACCGGGAAAAATTTTTGCAAAAATGAGCAATGGTGGGAAACATTCAAAATAGCTTTCATGCCCCCCCCGACAGAGGTCCCCCAACCCTTAGGGGCAAAAACGCACGGGGAAAAAACTAAAACACACACAACACGCCCCCCAAAACGCAATACCCACGCAGACACGGGAAAAAACACCCCCCAAACAGACACACCCCCAGACACACAACACACCCACACACACACACACACACACCCCACACACACAAACACACACACACACACAAAACACCACACAGAAAACAACACAGGCACACACACAGGGCACAAACACACAAACACAAACGGGCCAAAAGACGCACAACCCACGCAGGGCACGGGGAAAAAAACACCCACATGCGCACACACACACACACACCACACCACAACCCCCCACCCCCACACACCCACACACCACACACCACACACAACACCACACACACACAACCAACAAGGGACACACACCCCACACACACCACAGGCACCACACACACGAAGAGCAATTCCCCCTTTTTGTTTAATCGGGCTTATATATAATCTCCACAAAATATATTGACTTCACACATTTATGAAAAAAAAGCATATTAGAATAATCCCTAATCCTCTCCTCTTTTCCCCTTATTTTGAACAAATGAAATCAGAATACCTTATAGAGTATTTCGAAGGTTAAAAAGATTTACTTTAATCGGGTAGCTTCAGCTTCAGTAACTGATAGTAGGCTTAGTCACTGATGTGTGATACGGTAACACCTGCCGTTCCTGGAAAGTTAAATAGGAGACTGGCGTACACACTCACTCGCGTAAGCACACTTGTGATTGTGTGCATGGTGTGTGTGCGTGTTGGTGAATGCGTGTGAGAGAAATAGATAAATAGATAGAGGGAGAGAGGGGGAGAGGGGGGGGGGGGGGAGAAGAAAAAATATAAATTTTATATGTAACATTTCATACAATATATATTAATTATATATAATAATATATTATATAATATATATATATTTTATAAGAGAGAGAGGAGAGAGGGGAGAAGAGAGGAGAGAGGGGGGATGGGGAAAAGAGAAGGGGGGAGAAGGGGGAGAGGGGGGAGAGAGAGAAAAGGGGAAAGGGGGAGAAGGGGAAGAGAGAAGGGGGAAAAGAGGAGGAAAAAGAGAGAGAAAAAGGGGAAAAGAGAGAGAGAAGAGAGAGAGAGAGAGAGAAAAGAGAGAGAGAGAGAAAGAGGGGAGAGAGAAGAGGAGAGGGGAGAGAGAGAGGGGAGAAGGGGGAGGAGAAAAGAGGGGAGGGGAGATGGAAAGGGGAGAGGGGAAGAGAAAAAGATTTTGGGGAAAGAGAGAGAGAGAGAGAGAGTGATAGATAGCAGATGTAGATGATAGATAGTAGATAGAGGAGAGAGAGAGAGAGGAGAGAGAGGAGAGAGAAAAGGAAAGGAGAGAGAGGAGAAAAGAGAGAGAGAGAGAGAGAGAGAGAGAGGGTGGGGGGGGGGGGGGAGAGAGAGAGAAAAGAAGAAAGAGAGGAGAAGAGAGAGAGGAGGAGAGAGAGGGGAGAGAGAGGATGAGAAGAGAGAGAAGAGGAGGAGAGAGAGAAAAGAGGGGAAAAAGAGGAAAGAGGGTTAGGGTGAGAGAAAAGAGAGAGAGAGAGAGAGAGATAGATGATAGATAGATCAGTGGTAGTAGATAGATAGAGAGAGAGAGAGAGAGAGAGAGAGAGAGAGAGAGAGGGGGGGGGGGAGAGAGAGAGGGGAGGGGAGAGAGAGAGGAAAAGAGAGAGAGGGGAGTGATGATAAAAGATAAGATAGAAGAAGAGAGAGACCCCCCGAAGAAGAGGGAGAGGAAAGGGGAAGAGGGAGGGGAGAGAGAGGAGAGAGAGGATAGATGATAGATAGATAAGAAGGAGGAGAGAGTGATAGGAAAAAGTAGATAGATAGATAGAGAGAGAGAGGGAGAGAGAGAGGAGAGAGTAGAAAAGAGAGAGAGAGAGAGAGGAGAGAGAGAGGGGAAAAAAAGAAAGAGAGAGAGAGAGAAGGAGAGAGGGGAAGAGGGGAGGGAGAGGAGAAAGAGGAAAAGAGAGAGAGAGGAAGGAAAGGGGAGAGAGAGGAGAGAGGAGAGAGGATAAAAAGAAGATAGAGAAGGGAGAGAGAGAGGAGTGATAGAAAGAGAGAGAAGAGAGGAGGAGGGGGAGAAGAAGGGGAAGAGGGGGAGAGAGAGAGAGAGAGAGAGAGAGAGAGGAGGGGAAAAAAGAGAGAGGGGAAGGGGAGCGGGGGGGGGGAAAAGGAGAGAGAAGAGAGAGAGAGAGGAGAGAAGAGGGGAGAAAAGAGGAAAGAAAAAGAGAAAGGAAGGGGAAAAAGAGAGAGAGAGAGGAAAAAGATAGAAGAAGAAGGGGAAACAGAGAGAGAGAGAGGGGTAGAAAGAAGAGGGAAGGGGAAAAAGAAGAGAGAGAGAGAGGGGAAAAGAGGAAAAGAAGAAGAGAAGAGAGAGAGAGAGACGAGAGAGGAGAGAGAGGGGAGGAAGAAGAAGAAGGAAAAAGATGAAGATAGATAGATAATAGAAGATAGATAGAAGAAGAAAGAAGATAATAATAAACGGAAGGAAGAAAAGACCCAAAACCTCCCAAAAAGTTTTGAAGGACCCCCCAATCAAATTTCCCAAAAAGGCAAGGGCCCCCAAAAAATTTGCCAAAGGGGCACACATGATACATACAACAACCCGTAATGGGTAATAACACAGCAACACACTTCCTCCTACTCCCTCTCTCTCGTCTACCCTCCCCCCCCCCCCCTCCGAAAATTTACGTCGCCCCCCTGGGCAAAACACCTTTGAAATTATTGTTATTTTTATTAAATTTTGGGGGGGTTATTGTTATTTTCGAGTTTTTATTTTGCGGTTTAAGCATTTCAACCCCTTCACTTTTTCAGGCAGAAAGCGCAAAAAATTTTAAACCAAATGACTTTGAGGACGATAACAATGAAGATTCTTATTAATATTAATATCATCATAATCATAATTATAACTATTATTCTTATTCTTATTAGCATTACTCATCATTAGTATTACTCATTATCATTATTGTTACCAATATTATCATGATTATTATTATCACCATTACTATTATTTTCACTGTAATAATTATGATTATGATTGCTTTCCGCCCGTCCGTCATTTGAGAGACAGCTATATATATATATATATATATATATATATATATATATATATATATATATATATATATATATATATATATATATATATATATAGAGAGAGAGAGAGAGAGAGAGAGAGAGGAGAGAGAGAGAGAGAGAGACGGAGAGAGATAGAGAGCGAGAGAAGAGAAGCGCAGGGAGAGAGAGAGAGAGAGAGAGAGAGAGAGAGAGAGAGAGACAGACAGACAGACAGAGACAGAGACAGAGAGAAAGACAGAGAGAAAGATACAAAGTGAGAGAGAGAGAGAGAGAGAGACAGCGAGATCGTACAGATTACACTTGAAAACCTATTCCATTTGGCTACACATTTAAAATTTCTTCACTTTTGAGTAAATTAGGCTTCTTACGCAAAGAATCATATTTCATGTCACGCACATGAGAACCCTATTCGAACCTCTGTTGTCATCCTTATTTGTATTATTACTGTTGTAATTGTTATCATTATCATTATTATTGTTAATAACTTTATTTATCTATTTATTTATTTTTTATTATCATTATTATTATTATTGTTGTTGTTGTTGTTGTTGTTGTTGTGGTGGTGGTGGTTGTTGTTATTATTATTATTATTATTATTATTATTATTATTATTATTATTATTATTATTATTATTATTATTATTATTATTATTATTATTATTATTATTATTATTATTATCATCATCATTACTATTGTTATTGTCAACATTATCATTATCATCATTATTATTACTGTTATTATCATTACTATTATTATCATCGTCATCATTATTACTATTATCATTAGTGTTATCAATATCATTAGTAGTACTAGTCATCATCATATCATCATCATCATCATCATCATCATCATCATCATCATCATCATCATCATCATCATCATCATCATCATCATCATCATCATCATCATCATCATCATCATCATCATCATCATCATCATCATCATCATCATCATCATCATCATTATTATCATTCTTCGGGGCAAATACACTGCACTTTTTGCACATTGACATGGCGAAGGTAGGAAGGGAAGGGGAAGGGAAGGGGGAAAGTGGGGGGGGGGGAGAGGGAGGGAGAGAGGAGAAAGGGGCTTAAAGAGAAAAGGAAGATGAGAAGGGGAAAAGGGGAAAGGGAAAAGGGGTCCAGAGAAAGAAAGAGGAGAGGGGAGAAGCGAATTTAAGGATGATTTAGAAGTGAGAGAGGCAGAGGGAGAGGTAAAGAGAAGGGGAGAGAGAAGTACATCCTTTCTGGGGGGGGGGGGGGTCGAGGAAATTTCACTACCATTAAAGTTATTATCAATATCTTGTTTATTATTCTTATTGTTATTACTGTTATTATCATTATCATAACTGTAATTGTTGCTGATATTATCATTGTCATCATTATTATTTTTACTTTATTATCATTATTAATGTTATCATTATTTTCATCATTACTCTTGTTATTATTACTTTTATCATTATCATTATCATTATCATTATTATTGTCATCATCATTATTATTATAATTATTATTGCTTTATTATTATTATATCATTATCATCATTATTATCATTACTATCATTATAATCATTATCATCATCCTCATTGTTATTTCAAATATCATCATCATTACGCCCCTAGTCTGTCGTTATGATCATTTTCATCAGTCTCAAAATCGTTACTGAAAGCACCACCATTCCTTCCACACAGTAGTCATCACCACCACCACCACAACACCGCCGATTCTAGGAGCAACACCTCATCTGAAAGGTCTCTTTACGCTTAAAAAAAAAAAAAATTGTTGTAAAGATGGTGATGGTGATATTAATGATTCTTTTAGTAATGATGATAGAGTTGTAAAAATTCTTGATGATAATGATAATAATTCTCATAAATGGTTATAAAAATTATATGATTATTTATAATATTTGTCCTTACTGTTTTACTGTTATCTTTAATAGTAAAAAAAAAAAACTGTGAAGATAAGTATTATTACTATTATAACAATCATCAACACAACAGTAGCTGCTATCACTAATTCCGTTTTTACAATAACAATTTTAAAAAATGTCCATCTGTCTTTAGAGTGACCTGTAAGTAAGTAATCGCCATCCCAAGAAAGAAAACGGGAAAACGCTCCAGAATATAAAGAGAAAACGGGAAAACGCTCCAGAATACGCGGAGAAAACGGGAATCCGCTCCAGAATATAAAGAGAAAACGGGAAGACACTCTAAACCATCGGGGTATGCAGAGAAAACGGGAAAACCAGAACACTTATTTCAACGACCGTATAAAGATAAGAGAAACAAATAAGATGATATGATACGGATCACCAGAAAGTCACTCGGTACCAGGATGTCGAGGACACCAGAAAATAGATCCTGAAGAACGTCACTCTTATTCTGGTTATGTGTGCCAAGGAGGTGACACGCGAGAGGCGACGAGGTGGTATGGAGGTGGAGAGGGAGAGGTGGTATGGAGGTGGAGAGGGAGAGGTGGTATGGAGGTGGAGAGGGAGAGGTGGTATGGAGGTGAAGAGGGAGAGGTGGTATGGAGGTGAAGAGGGAGAGGGTGGTAGGGAGGTGGAGAGGGAGAGTGGTATGGAGGTGGAGAGGGGGGTGGTATGGAGGTGGAGAGGGAGAGGTGGTATGGAGGTGGAGAGGGAGAGGTGGTATGGAGGTGGAGAGGGAGAGGTGGTATGGAGGTGGAGAGGGGGAGGTGGTATGGAGGTGAAGAGGGAGAGGTGGTATGGAGGTGGAGAGGGAGAGGGTATGGAGGTGGAGAGGGAGAGGTGGTATGGAGGTGGAGAGGGAGAGGTGGTATGGAGGTGGAGAGGGGAGGGGGGTAGGAGGGAGAGGGAGAGAAAGAGGAACAGAAGAGGAAGGGAAAGGGAGTGAGAAGGTGACCAGAGGGAGGGAAGAGAGGGAGAGAAGGGATGGGGGGAGAAGGGGAGAGAGAGGGAGAGGGAAAGAGAGGGAGGAAATAATGAGAGGGGAGGAGGAGAGGTGGAATGAGAAGGACAGAAGAACAAAGGGAGATAACAGGTAAGGGAAGGAAAGATGGGAATGGGATAGGGAGGGTACGAGAATGGATTGGGGATAGGGGAATCAAGGATTGAAGAATAAGGAAATGAGGAGAAAGAGAAGAGAGAGAGAGAGAGAGAGAGAGAGAGAGAGAGAGAGAGAGAGAGAGAGAGAGAGAGAGAGAGAGAGAGAGAGAGAGAGAGATGAGAGAGAGAGAGGAGAATTTAGAATGGGCAGCTTAGAAGATAGGTAAGGTAAGGGAGGAGAAGAGAAAAAGAGAAAGGAAGAGAAAAAGATAAAGAGAGTGAAGAGGGGTGAACAGAAGGGAGAGGGAGAGAGAATAGAGAATGGAAAGATTTGGAGAAAGGGAATGTAAGGGAGGAGGAGAGAAAAAGAGAAGGGAAGAGATAGGGAAGAGAGAGAAGGAGGGGTGGAGGGAGGAACAGAGGAAAGACAAGGGTGAGTAAAAGAGATGTAAGAGAGGTAAAGAAAGAAAGAAAAGACGCTTTGCAGGGAATACATTACCATCATGACCTATACCACTAAAAAAAAGAAAAGAAAAACAAAAAGAAAAAAAAAAGAGTTGATGTTATAAGAAATCTAGCTTCCACATAAAAAGAGAAGAGAAGAACAGCTGTGGTTTTACGTGTTTTTAGCCAAGGATCATTAAAAAAACATAATACATCGGCCATCCCTGTCACATATCGCCGGAGTTCACTGGGAACGTGTGTGTGTGCGTGTGTGCGTGTTTATGGGTGTATGGCGTATGCGCCGGAAGATAAAGTTATATACATACATACATATATGCATACATACATACATACGCACACACACACGCACACACAGACACACACACACACACATACACACACACTCGTAACATGAAAGAATCTTGTTTTTCTAACAATTACAATCAATGTCGATTTTTTTCCTCCTCCTTTACAACGCCTAAGAGAGGACAAGGAAGGAGTGAAAGGAAAAATAAGTCAAAAGACAAGGAAGAAGTGAAAGGAAAAATACCGCCTTGACTTGATGACTTATACAAAAAAAAAAAAAGATTAGAAATAAATAAATGAATAAGATAAGTGAGAAAAATGAATAACTTAGGTAACCTCATAACAGGCAATCAACCATTCGAGCTCTCTGATTGGCTGATGAAGTTAGCCGGCTTCCGTGATTGGTCAGCTGGCCTTCCCTAACAAAGTGTACTAATGCAGCCATCTAAATTCTGCCTTCCATGTGGGTTGGCACCGTCGGGGGGGAAAGGTTCGTGCCGCCGGTAACGCCAGGAGGGAGAAAGAGAGGGAGGGAGGAAGAGAGGGAGGGGAAGGAGGGAGGGAGAAGAAGAGAGACTGAAGAGAGGGAGGGAAGGAGATGGAGAGAGAGAGAAAAAGAGAGGGAGGGAAGGAGGGAGGGAGAGGAAGAGAGACTGAAGAGAGAGAGGGAAGAGATGGAGACAGGAAGAGAGCAAGAAGGGTGGGAGGGAGAGAGAAAGAGAGGAAAGGCGGGGGGCAGTTTGAGAGAAAAGAAAGAAGGGAGAAGAAGGAGGGAAGGAGACAGAACGAGGGAAAGGGGGAGGTGAAAATAAGAGGGAGAGAAAGAAAGGTAAAATGGAAACACGAAACGGGGAAAACGTCCAGCTTATTTTGCATATATCACTGTTTTACTATAGTCGAATACATTGTTCCAAACGAAAGAATTTTAACCTTTGCAAAGAGAACGTCCGAAAAATAGAAAATGTTGTACAGCCAATATATATATATATATATATATATAAATATATATATATATATATATATATATCATATATATGTATATATATATATATATATTTTTTTTTTTGATTTTTTTTTTTTTTATTTTATTTCCTTTTTTTTTTTCATTTTCTTTTTTTTTCTTCTTCTTCTTCTTCTTCGTTTTCTTCGTCTTCTTTTCCTCCTTCTTTTTCTTCTTCTTCGTCTTCTTCTCCTTTGAACAGGGATAACCTAATAACGGATGGTCTTTGCTTAGAAAAATTAATACCATGCCATCTAATTATTTTATTTACATGAATTATACCTCACAGATGTTCATTACCAATATTCATGTATTAAAATATGGATCATATTTCAATGCCGTCTGCAAAATTTATGTCAATGAATATCTGCAAAACACAGATTGAATGTGTATCTTTGTTAATTATATCCCCCCCTTCTCTCTCTCTCTCTCTCTCTCTCTCTCTCTCTCTCTCTCTCTCTCTCTCTCTCTCTCTCTCTCTCTCTCACTCTCTCTCTCTCTCTGTTTATCTATCTATTTATCACTATCTGTCTATCGATCCCTATCTATCTATCAATCTATGCACATAAATTTCTCTCTTTCACAAAAACTCCATATATCTCTGTCCGTACCTGTTTATCTGTCTGTGGGTCTAAATATCTATCGATCGATCTTCATGTATGGATGTCATTTGGCAAACAATTAGTCTATCTGTCGACTCGGTGATCAGTATATATCTCAATCTGTCCATATCTGGATATTGTCTTTATCTGTGTATTCATCTTTCTGTCTATCTATTATGAACCTAATATTTATCCATCCACTTCATAACAATCCATCTTCTGTGTATCTTTTATCTCGTCTATCTAACATCTACCTACTCCATCCATACTATTCTTTCACCAAGTATCTATTCTCTAGATTGGATGTATGTCTATGTATATGTATGTCTGTATGTGTATGTATATATATGTATTATGTAAGTATGTATGTATGTAGTATGTATGTATGTATGTATGTATGTATGTATGAATGAATGTATGTATATATTTATGGATGGATGTCTGCATGTATGTATGTATATATGTATGTATGTATGAATGTTTGTATCTATCTATCTGTGGACATATCTATTTATCAGTCTTTGTATTATATGAATGAAGAGAAAACGAAGTTGTTGTAGAAATGAAAGAAACTTAGTTAGTTCACGAACAACAACGCCCTTTCTAACGCAAAAAAAATTTAAAAATCCCAGTCGATTCACGAGACCACCATCAGCGTTGCCAAGTGTAATCACGGTTTCGACCTTGTATCGAAAAACATATCATTAGAAGAGGTTCTGTGTTCGGGGTCCGGGTTTTGAAAACAGGCGATTTACCCCCTGGGAACGCGAAAGATGAAAACGAGAGGAGGGGACCGTGGAAATTTTGGGGGGGTTGGGTGGCATGGAAAATTGCGGGGACAGTGTACTTTGCAGCTGCGCCCCCTGTGTAAATCAGCGGGGCTTTAAATTCTTCTCTTTTCTTCTTTTTTTTACTCTTGTTTTTTTTTTATTTTTTTTTCTTTTTTTTCTTCCCTCTCTTCTTTCTTCTCTTTTCCCCTTTTTTCTTCCCCTTCTCTCCCCTTTATTCCCCTTTTTTTTTCTTTTTCTCTTCTTTTCTTCTTCTCCTTTTTTCCCTTTTCTTTTTTTCCCCCCTTCCCTTTTTTCTCTCTCTCTTTCGTTTTTCTTTTTCTTCCCTTCTCTCCTTCTCTTCTCTCCTCTCTCTCTTTTTCTCTCTTTTTTCTTTTCCTTCTCTCTTCTTCTCTCTCTTCTCTTCCTTTTTCTTCTTTTTTTCTCTCTTTTTTTCCTCTTTTCTTTTTTTTTTTTTTTCTCTCTCCTCTTTCCCTTCCTTTTCTCTTCTCTGTCTTTCGTCTTTCTTTCTCTCTCTCTCTTCCTCTTTTTCTCTGCTCCTTCCCCTCTTCTTCTCCTCTCCTTCTCTCTTTCTCTCTCTTCTCTCTCTCTCTTCCTTCTTTTTCTTTTTTCTCTTCCTTTTCTCTCTCTCTCCTCTCTCTCTCCTTTTCCTCCCCCCTCTCCCCTCTCCTTTTTTCCCTCCCCTCCCTTTTTTTCTTTTTTTTCCCTTTTTTTCTATTTTTTTTTAATTTTTTTTTTTTTTTTCTTCTTTTTCTTTTTTTTTTTTTTTTTTTTTTTTTTTTTTTCCCCTTTTTTTTTTTTTTTTATTTTTTTTTTTTTTCTTTTTTTTCTTGTTTTTTTTTCATCTCCCTTTTTTGTGCGTGTGGGTGTGTTGTGTGTATGTGGTGTGTTGTGTGTGTATGTGTGTGTGTGTGTGTGTGTGGGTGTGGTGTGGTTTGGTGTGTGTTTGGGGGTGTGTTTGGGGGGGTGGTTGGTGTGGTGTTTGTATGTTTTGTTTTGTAGGTTTGTTTTGGGGAGGGGGGTTGTTTTGTTGTGTGTTTGGTGGTTTTTGTAGGGTTTTGGTGGGGTTTTTTTTAATTTTTTCCCCCCCCCTTCCCTTTATTTTTTATTTTTTTTTTTTTTTTCCCCCTTTCCTTTTTTTTCCCCCCTTTTTTTTTTTTTTATGGGTTTGGTTTTGTGTGTGTGGGTTTTTTAAAAAGTTGGTTTCCTTCATGGTCCCTTGGTTGGGTGGGTTTTTGGGTTTTTGTTTTGTGGGGGGGTTTTTTTTTTTTTTTTTTTATTTTTTTTCTTTTTTTTTTATTCTATTTTTTTTTTTTGTTATTTTTTAAAAATTTTTTTTTTTTTAAGGCGGTTTTTTATTTTATTTTTTTTTTTTATTTTCCTTTTATCTCTCTCTTCTCTCTCTCCTGCTCCTCTCTCTCTCTCTCTCTCTCCCATCCCTCTTCT
>NC_051387.1:18138370-18140870 GCF_015228065.2 Penaeus monodon
CCTCTCGTCCTCTCTCCTCTCGTCCTCTCTCTCTCTTCCTCTCTTCGTCTCGTCCCCTCTCGTCTCGTCCTCTCTCTCCTCTCGTCCTCTCTCTTGCTCGTCCTCCTCCTCTCGTCCTCGTCATCCTCTCGTCCTCTCTCGTCTCGTCCTCCTCTCCTCTCGTACTCTCATCCTCTCGCCTCTGTCCTCTCGTCCCTCATTCTTCGCCTTGTTCTCTCTCCCTCTCGTCCTCTCTCTTCTCGTCCTCTCATCCTCTCGTTCTCATCGTCCTCTCGTCCTCTCGTCCTCTCGTCCTCGTCGTCGTCTCGTCTTATCGTCTCGTCCTCTCTAGTCCTCGTCCCTCTCTCGCCTCGTCCACGTTCGTCCTCTATCGTCTCGTCTCTCTCCTCTCTCCTCTGTCTCCTCTCGTTTTTCCTCTCTCTTCTCGTCCCTCTCTCCTCTCGTCCCTCTATCGTCTCGTCTCTCTCGTCTCGTCCGTCTTCATCCCTCGTCCACTCGTCCTCTAACGTCTAGTCCTCTCTCTCCTCTCGTCCTTCTTCGTCCTCTATCGTCTCGTCCTCTCTCGTCTCGTCCTCTCTCGCCTCGTCCTCTCGGGGTCCTCTTATCTTTCTCGTCCTCTCTCACTCTCGTCCCTCTCTCCCTCTCGGTCCTCTCTCCTCTCGTCCTCCTCTCCCCTCGTACCTCTCTCCTCTCGTCCTCTCTCCTCTCGTCCAATCTCCTCTCGTCCTCTCTCCTCTCGTCTCTCTCCTCTCGCTCTCACTCCCTCTCGTCCCTCCTCGTCCTCCCTCGTCCTTCTCTCCTCTCTGTCCTCTCTCGTCTACCTCTCTCCTTCTCGTCCTCTCTTCCTCCGTCCTCTCTCCTCTCGTCCTCTCTCCTCTCGTCCTCTCTCCTCTCGTCCTCTCTCCTCTCGTTCTCTCTCGTCTCGTGCTCTCTCGTCTCGTCCTCTCTCCTCTCGTCCTCTCTCGTCTCGTGCTCTCTCGTCTCGTGCTCTCTCGTCTCGTCCTCTCTCCTCTCGTCCTCTTTCGTCCTGGTATCACCAGCCATTCGCCTCCTCCTCCCTCTCCCCCTTCCTCTCTATCTCCCCCTCTCCTCTCTACCCCCCCCCCCCCTCCTGCGCCTTCGCCTCTCGCCCTCCAGATGTTTGTCCTTGAGATTTCGAGCGATGAGAGAAGGAGGAGGATTCGCAGTAAAAGAAAACGGGGGGGGGGGGGGAAGAAAACGGGGGTGGGGGGGGGAGAGAAATAACTTCCAGCCTCTAACGATCCTGGAGTAACACTCGAGAGCGCTAACAGGCAGGGACATGTCTGAAGTCTGAAAGGAAGAGGGAGGCACAAGGAAAAGTCAAGGTTGAGAGAGGAGGAGTGGAAGAAGGAGAGGGAGATGAGGAAGGGAATAATAGGAAAAATGTGACCTTTGATGTGTGACCGTCTTACCGTTTTCTTCCTCTCTTTTTTTTTTTTTTTGTTTTGTTTTGTGTGTGTTTTGTATGTAGATGGATAGATAAATAGACAGATAGATATAGATAGACAGATAAATAGATATATAGAGTTTACATATATATTTATGTATATATTATATGTATATATATATATATATATATATATATATATATATATATATATATATATATATATACATTATATTACTATATATATAGATATATATATATATATATATATAATATATATAATATAAAATTATATTATATATAATAATATATTATATTTATATACATATTTTAAAACATAAATTTTATATAAATAAATTATTATCGTTATTATATTATTTCTATTTATTATAAAATTAAAAAAAAAAATGCAATTTTATATTTTATATTTTATTAATTTAATTATTAAATATTATATTATTTTTTATATATAATATATAATTTAAATTATTATTTTATATCTAATATTTTTACAAAAATTTATTATTATTTTTATATTTTATATATAATTTATTTTATAAAAAAAATTATTATTATATTAGATATATATTATTTTTTAAATAATATAATAATATATAATTTATAATATATATAGAAATTTATTTTTTTTTTTTTTTTTTTTTTTCCTTTTTCTTTTTCTCTTTTCTTTTCCCCTTCTTCTTAGTCTTCTTCTTTTCTATCCCCCTCCGCCCCCCCACACCCATTTTTTCCCATTCTTTAATCTTTATTGTTCTTTTTTCCCTTTTTTATTTCTGTTTTTTCTGTTTCTTTTTTTTTCCTCTCCCCTTTCATTCTTCCACTTTCTTTCTTTTCTTTTTTTTTCCCCCTCTCCCCCCCCCCCCCCCCTTCTCTTTTTTTTTCGTTTTTTTTCCTCCCCTGGTCCTTTTTTTCCCCCTTTTTTAAATTTAATTTTTTTTATTTCTTTTCCCCTCTCTTCCCCTCTCTCTCTCTCTCTCTCTCCCTCTCTCTCTCTCTCCTCTCTCCCCTCTTTTCCTCTCCTCTCTCTCTCTCCCTCTCTCTCTCTCCTTTCCTCTCTTTCTTCTCTCTTTTCTC
>NC_051387.1:18175408-18176706 GCF_015228065.2 Penaeus monodon
AAAACACATGTAATTCTCTACCAGAGAGATCAGAAGCAGCGTAACAACTGCAAATCCCTTTGTTGTATTATATTCTAAGATACTTATTGTGCAGTACAGCATACTAATTAGCAACACTAATTATAATAAGTACCTTAACTCAAAGACAGTAGATATTAGCTCTTATTTCTTAGAAGGGAGTAAATGGGGAAGAGGTTTATAGGAGGGCAAGGGGTAATAAAAAGCCGGATGTCACCTGTTCGCTGGCGCACCCATCACAACACACGGGGGAAAATAGGTTGTTTGTTCACTGTGATCCCGACGAAGGGTAATGCGCAGTACGGCAGCGACAGCAGGTAATTGGCAAGGAGGGAGGGGAAGAGAGGGATGAGGGGGGGGGGTGAAAGGGACGGTATTCAAGAGTTTTACTGTTAGAAGGGTTGTGCAAGACAGGAGTAAGGGCTGGAGTGTTCGCCATTGGCGTTGGGCATTTGTTTTTGCCGTTCATTTGTCTTTCACATATATTTTTTTGCGCTTCTCGTGTGTCTCTCTTACACACGCACACACACACACACACACACACAACACACACACACACACACACACACACACACACACACACACACACACACACACACCAAATTGTGAAAATCTGGCGAGAGGCGGGGGGGGGGGCGCTCGAGAATGGGGGCGGACCGATAAAACAAAGGAGACAGGGATAAGGAGAGGAGAGGAGAGACGGTCAGTATTAATGGAATTCATCAGAAATTAGGGGTCAAAGGAGGGGGGGGGAGAGGATCAAAGTAAGGAGAAGGGGGGGGGGGTTAGCAACTGGAGGAGGGAGGAGGAAAGGGGAGAAGGGGGTGTCTAGCAATTAGGGGGGGAGAGGGAGAGGAAAATATGGGAAAGGGAGAGGGTATCTAGCAATTACGGAAGGAGGGGAAAGGAGGAAGGGGAAATGATCTAGCAACCCGAGGAGGGGAGGGAAGGGAAGGGAAGGGGAGGGAAGGAGAGGGAAGGGGAGGGAAGGAGAGAGAAGGGGAGGGAAGGAGAAGGGGAAGGAGAGAGAAGGGGAGGGAAGGAGAGAGGAAGGGGAGGGAAGGGGGAAAGGGAGGAAGGAGAGAGAAGGGGAAGGAGAGAGAAGGGGAGGGAAGGAGAAGGAAGGGTAAGAAGCACAACGACTTCTTATGGAATTGTGTCGCCGCGAGAGACCCATCGACCTTGTGTTTGGCTTGACTATGACGTCAGGTAGATTCGCTGGCTGGAAACTATCCCGGCCTGTCGCGACGGGGAATTTTTCGCTGTGCGCGAAACTACTT
>NC_051387.1:18184306-18191806 GCF_015228065.2 Penaeus monodon
TTTTTTCCCCCAAACCCCTTTTTTTCACCAGGCCCTCCCCGAAATTTTCCCCAAAAAACCCCCCTTTTTTTTCCCCGACAATTTCCCCCTTTTACCACCACCCCCTTTTAAAATTTTACCCCCCCTTTCCCCTTTTTTCCGGCCCCTTTTTTTTCACCACCAATCCCACTTTTCCCGGCCCCTTTTTTTCACCCGCCCGCCCCCCCCTGGTTTTCCTTCGGCTTTCCTTCCTCCCCCCCCTTTAAAAATCTCTTCCGGGTTTTCTTTCCCCCTCCTCCCACCCCCAAAACCCCTTTTCTCTCTTTCAAAGGCCCCTTTTTTTTTCTCTAACAAAAAAAATTTTAAAAACCTATAAAAAACTTCTCCTTTTCTTTTCTTCCCCCGGGGTTTCAAATTTAAATCTCTTCTCCTTTTCTCTCTCTCTCTCCCCCTTTTCTCTCTCTTTCCTCTCTCTCTCTCTCTCTCTCTCTCTTTCTCTCTCGTCATCTCTCTCTCTTCTCTCTCTCTCTCTCTCTCTCTCTCTCTCTCATCTCTCTCTCTCTCTCTCTCTCTCTCTCTCTCTCTATCAATCTATCTATCTATCTATCTATCTATCTATCTATCTATCTATCTATCTATCTATCTATCTATCTCTCTCTCTCTCTCTCTCTCTCTCTCTCTCTCTCTCTCTCTCTCTCTCTCTCTCTCTCTCTCCCACACGCGTTTAACTAATTGACATCTGTATTTTTCCCACGCGTGATATTATCATTGATCTGCCCTGTGTACACCTGTGGCAGTCTGCTACGCCCACGACTTTTCAGAATCCTACACTTGCACTACCTTATTGCGACACCTGTTTTTTGTGTGCTGTCATTTCTGCCTCTAACTGAATAATGTTCTCTTCATAAATAATAATAACTGAGGTATCATTAGATATATTGATATCGTGGTACACAAAATGCAAAAGATATCAGTCTCTGTCTCTCTATCTATTTATCTATCTATTCATCTATCTACTTACTTATTAAGCGATCTGTCTAGCTACCTATTTCTCCGTGTGGCTGTGAGATAAAGTGACCTTCTGACCTTTTGAGAACCACTTTGTTCATCCCTATATATATATATAAATATATATATATATATATAGTATTAATATATATATCTATATATATAATTTTATATATATATATATTATATAATATAGGGATTTCCTGAAGAAATTTGGTCATGAAATAGGAAGGTAGTGAAGAGACCAGAAGGAAAAAGAGAGAGAGAGGAAGGGGGGAGGGAGGAAGAGAGAAAGAGAGAGTGATACAGAGAGAGAGAGAAAGAAAGAGAGAGAGAGAGAAGAGAGAGAGAGAGAGAGAGGAGTGAGTGAGAAAAGGAGCGATAGAGAGAGAGAGAGAAGAAGAGAGATAAAGGAGAGAGAGAAGAGAGAGAGAATCGAAGAGAAGGATGAGAAGATAAGAGAGAGATTAAAAGAAATAAAAGAAATCAAATGAAGAAAGAGACGAAAGGAAATAGGTGTAAAGATACAAAGTAAAAACGAAAAAATAAGAAAATAAGTAAAAAAATAAATAACTAAAAAAAAGGATGTTAAAGAAACAAAGGGGAGAAATGTAAAAAAACAACAACAACGCAACAAATGAAATAGGAAGAGAGAGATAAAACAAACAAAAAAGACGAGGAACAGCGGGCAAGGCAATAAAGAAAGGGGAAAACGAATGCCATAACAAAAAGAAGACGGGAACCAGACAAGGAGAAATCGGAAGACGCTGCATCTTCTAGAAAGTGCTAGAGAAACTGTAGTCAAGATTTAAGGGGGAGGAAAGAGGAGAAAGGGGAAGGGGGAGGAGAGAAGGAAAGAACAGTGAGAGGAAAGAGGGGGGAGAAAGAGGGGGAAGAGACAGAGGGAGGAGAGAGGGAAATAGGGAGAGAAGGAAGGATGGGGAGGAAAGAGGGGGAGAGGCATGGAGAGGAGAAAGGGAAAGAGGGATGGAGAAGAAAAGGGGGGGGGGGATAGGGGAAAGAGGGAGGACAGGGAGAGGAAAGAGGGAAAGAGATGACATGAGGAAAGAGGGGATGAGAGAGGGAGAGAGGGAGAGAGGCAGGGAGAGAAAGAAGTAGGGAGAAGAAAGAGGGAGATGAAGGAGGAGGGGATAGTGAAAGAAGGATGGGAGAGAGAGAGAGAGAGGAGAGAGAGAGAGAGAGAGAGAGAGAGAGAGAGAGAGAGAGAGAGAGAGACAGACAGAGAGAGAGAGAAGGAACCAAGAAGTAGGGTGAGTACGGTAAGAGGAGACGGGAGCTAAAAGAAGTGAAAGAAAAGAGAGGAACAGAAGAGGAAAGGAAAAGAGAGAAAGAGAAGGAGAAGAAGGGGATGGGAGGAAGAGGAGAGGACGGAGATAGAGGAAAAGGGAAAAGAGGGAGAGAGAAAGGGGGGGAGAGGGAGAAGAGGGCGAGGGGAACGGAGGGGGGGAGGAGGGGGGCTGACGGGGGGAGGAGCTGAGGGGCCGAGCACCTCTCAGCTGCTCCTTCCTCCCGCGGAACAGCTGGATAACTGTGTGAACTGCCTGTGTCGTGTATAACTAGGAACTTGACAGTCACGTATATTGCTTTGGGCTCTGGCAGTCCGTCTCTTGCACGCTCCTGCATTTGCACCCGCGTGGGGACTCACGCACGCACACGAGAACCTACAGACATACCTACACACACGTTTACATACATATGTACCCTGTAATCCACACACATACAGCTACACTCAAACAAGCACATACATACACACGCACACACACACACACACACACACACACACACACACACACACACACACACACACACACACACACACACACACACACACACACACACACACACACACACACACACACACACGCACGCACGCATACATACACACATACACGTGTGTGTCTTAGTGTGTGTGTCTATCTATTTATCTCTATCTATCTATCTATAACTATCTATGTATCTATCTATTTATCTGTCTATATGTTTATCTATATATCTGTCTATTTATGTATCTACTGATCAATCTCTCAATATTTTCATTTATCTATCTATCTATCTATCTATCTATCTATCTATCTATATATATATATATATATATATAATATATATATATATATATTTTATTACATATATATATATATATTTTTATAAAATATATACATATAATATTTTATATATATATATATATATATAATATTTTAATTTATATAAACACACACACAAAACAGACAAACAGCAAAACACACCACACACACACACACCACACACACACACACACACCCCACACACACCACACCACACACACACACACACACACACATACACACACACGCACATATATACACACAAAATTCCCAGAAAGACAGTAAAGATCTCAGCTGTCACGGACATGAACATATAAAACCTAGAAAACTGTCATGAGTGTCACGCAAATGACAGACGCATCGTGCCCGCCACTTGCCCTCTTCTGACCGAAACAAAAACAAACAAAAACACAGACAGTTACAACACACATTAATATGTAAACAGATTAGTAAATCATGAATGAACGTAATCATAAATAAGCCTTGATGAATAACGACGTCATCAGGAAATTACAGTAGTAAATAACCGCGATAATGAGAGTGAAAAATAATACCTGTAATGATATTGACGACGAAGAGGGAGAGAGAGAGAGAGAGAGAGTGAGAGAGAGAGAGAAAGAGAGAGAGGAGAGAGAGAGAGAGAGAGAGGAGAGAGAAAGAGAGGAGAGAGAGAGAGAGAGAGAGAGGACAGGGGGGAGAAGAGAGAGAGAGAGAGAGAGAGAGAGAGAGATAGATAGAGACAGAAGAGAGAGAGAGAGAGAGAGAGAGAGCGAGCGAGAGAGAGAGAGAGAGACGAGAGAGAGAGAGAGAGAGAGGAGAGAGAGAGGAGAGAGAAGAGAGAGAGAGAAACAGAGAGAGGGGGGGAAGGTGAATGAATGAATGAAGCAGGAATCCAAGGGAAGATAAAGCAAGCCGTGAAGAAAAAACAGATGCAAGAGAGTGTGTGGGTGGGGGGGGGGGGATGATTTCTCAGGAAAGACAACCTCGTATTAACGTGGGAGAAGTTTTTGATTAAGAATGATGATAACTGCATAATGATAACGATAACTATAAATTCATTGTCATCAACTGGAACAACAAATATAAGTAGTAGTTGCAGCACAAATAAGTAATAGTGATAATAGCAATAATGTGTAATAGTGATAATAGCAATAATGTGTAATAGTGATAATTAAAATAGTAGTAACAGTAGTAGTAATAGCACTAGTATTAGTACAGTAGTATAATGATAATGTTATAATGATAATTATAACAGTAAAGATAATGATAATAATAATTAATAATTAAAGTCATAACATCAATGATAGAAATGATAATAGTGATGATAGTAGTAATGATAAGATAATAATGAAAAAATAATAGCAATAATGATAATGATAATACTACTAATACTTCTAATACTAATACTAATACTAATACTAATACTACTAATAGTAATAATAATTAATTATAATGATTACAATAATAATATTTATTATTATTATCATCATTATTATTCCTATTACCAAAATCATTATTTTCATTATTATTATTATTATTATCATTATTATTATCATTATTATTACTATTATCACAATTATTATCATGATGATAATAGCAATAGTGATAATGCTAGTAACGATATATGGTAATAATAATGATGATAATCATGATAATAACGATGGTGAATAGCAATTATAGCAGTAATGATGACAGCAATGATAATGATAATGATAGCGAAAGCAATGATAACCACAAGGACAATAGTGATAGCACTATTTTCAACCGAATAAACAGAACAAACAGTCGTAAACAAATTAACCTTTACAAAATAACAGATGTCTCTTTCTGATGACTTAACGTGCAGTGATTAATCAAATGTCATAAATATTTTTATTCTTTCGGGAATGTGAAATCAATGATATGCAGGGATACTGTGACACTGTTTTGCTTTTTATAACGGATGCATCAGCGGGGAAGCGAAGTACATTACTAATTCAGTTTATCTATTTTGTTAATTAAAAACTTAACCGTCTGTAAAATTGGTGTGCGAGTGGGTGTGGCGATATCGAAGCCGGTGCACATAAACTTTGGCGAGGTACATGCGTACACACACGCACATACACACACACACAAGTACAGACACATATATCCATAAGGATGTACACACTCTTGCTTAAAGGCACATATTCATATACACAGACATATTCGTACGCATACAAGTGCGTACATATTCACACTCAAATACACACACACACACACACACACACACACACACACACACACACACACACACACACACACACACACACACACACACACACACACACACACACACACACACAACCAGCCCACGAACCCTGCCACCCCACCTTGTCCCACGTGGGCGGGCGGGCGTGCGGGCGCGTCGAGGAGGCAGAGGCCCAGCCAGGTACTTCTCAAGGTCAAAGCGTGACGCAGTGAGCAAAGGGGGGGGTGAAGGTGGAGGATGGGGGAGTCGGAGGTGAAACGGGAGCGGAGAGGGGGAAGGGGGAGGGGAGGGAAGGGGAGAGGAGGCGAAGGGTAGGTGAAAAAGGGGGGGGAGGTAAAATGAGGGGGTAGAGAGGTAGGGGGAGGGGGAAAGGGGGTGTAAGTGGGGGGTAATATGGGGGGGTGTGGGGTGGGGGGGGGTGAAATAGGGCCGGGGAGGCATAACAGTGGAGAGAGGAGGGCAAAGTGGGACACGCACACAAACACACATATGTGTATGTGTGTGTGTACACATACATATATATGTATATGTAATATGTATATATATATATATATATATATATATAATATTACACATATAGATATATATATATATATAATATATAAATATATATATATATCTATTATTATATATATATAATATGATCTATATATATATATAGTGTGTGTGGGTGGGTGTGTGTGTGTTGTGTGTGTGTGTGGAGTACGAGAACACCAAACACCAACCATACATACATACGTCCTTGGACTCCTTTCCTACTCCTTTAACTACTCCTTCCTTTACTACTCCTTGCTTTCCTTGCGATTCCTGACGTCTTGTCTGAAGGGTAAATCCCCTCCTTGACTGTTTTCCCGCGGTCCAGATCCATTTGCGGTTACTTGTTACCAGGATGTGGCTGCACTTCAGATAATTGGCTCAATTGCTGCTTCCCTTCCCTATCTCTCTCTTTCTCTATCTATCTCCTCCCCCCGCCCCTTCTCCCTTCTCTCGCTCGTCTCTCCCCTACCCGCTCTCAACTCTCTCTCTCTCCTCGTCCTCGTCTCACTCTCATCTCTCTCCACTCTCGGTCTCTCTCCTCTTCTCTCTCCTCTCTCTCTCTCTCTCTCTCTCACCTCTCTCTCTCTCTCTCTCATCTGTCTATCTATCTATCTATCTATCTATCTATCTATCTATCTATCTATCTATCTATCTATCTATCTTTCCAACCAAACAGAAATAAACGGAAGCCAAATACCCAAGACAGAAGACAGAAGAGTAGCCGGGACGAACACCATCATCAGTTACCGAGACGTTAATTGATGACGCAAGTGACAATAACCGGATGTTGGCTGGTCTCTTCCACACCTGATGCTCAATCTCAATCTTCGAGATGTTCCTCAGAATCTCTTAGTGTCATTTGGCATGGTCTGCGCGAGGGCATCTGTGCATGTGATTCGGTGTGTGATGTAATAGTGTGTGTGTGTGTGTGTGTGTGTGAGTGTGTGTGTTGTGTTTTAGTATGCGTGTCTGTTTTTGAGTGTGTTTATGCGTGTGTTAATGCGTGAATGTATGTCTGTGTCTGCGTGTGCCTGTGTGTTTACAACCGTCCCTCCTGTGGGGCGGTCTCTGTCCCTCTCCCCGACAGTTCATTGCAACACTGGCAATCGAAGTGGCCCGTATCCAAACAGTGCCACGAGTGAGGAGTGAAGGGAGCCACATGGCACCTTCCTATGGCCTTCGCGCAGGAGTTACAGTGTCGCTCATTACTTTCTGTTGTAGTCACTGTTGACTTTGCTATTGTTGTTCTTGCATTTATTTACTATCTTCATCTTACTTTTTTCAATTATAATCAATTTTTTCACACCTAGCAGTAAACAACACAATATATTGGAAATTCTTTTAACCCTTTTCCGGATGTAGGCTGATGGAAAGGGGGATAGATGGAGGACGCAAAAGTGGTAAATAAAGGGTGGAAACAGGCAGGTAGGAAGAGGAGCAGGTGGAGGAAGCATAAACAAAAGATAAAGGACAATAAAAAGGATTTTCAGAGGGAGGGAAGCAGTCCATAAAAGGCAAGAGTAATCGAAAATGGAGGAGAAGGAAGAAGATACGCAAAAAAGAAAAGGAAGGAGAAGGAGAGGGAAGAAGAAGAGGAGGAGGAGAGAAAGAGGAAAAAGAAATGAATTGAAAGAGGAGGAGAAA
>NC_051387.1:18194306-18199306 GCF_015228065.2 Penaeus monodon
TCCTCTCTCTTCGCTCGCTCCTTCCGTCTCTCTCTCTCTCTCGTCTCTCTTCTCTCTCCATCTCCGCTCTCTCCTCTCTCTCCTCTCAGTCTCCTCTCTCCTCATCATCTTTCTCCTTCGCCTCTCTGCTCTCACTCTCTCCCATTTCTGTCATCATCTCCTCTCGTCCCCTTCCGCATCAGTCTCATCTCTGCTCTCTCTCCTACATCTCTCTCGTCTCATCTCTCTCTCAGCTCTCTCTCTCCGCCTCCTCACTCTCTCTTCGCCTCTCGTCCTCGCTCTCTCCATCTCTCTCGACTCTCTCTCTCCGGTCGTCTCGCTCTCTCTGCTCTCTCATCTCTCTCTCTCTCTCTCGTCGTCTCCTCTTCTCTCTCAACTCACTCTCTCTCTCTCGTCGCTCCACTCTCGGTCTCTTTCTCTCTCATCTCTCTCCTCCTCTCTCGCTCTCTCTCGTCTCTCAATCGTCTTCCTCTCTCTCTCTCTCCATCTCAGCTCTCGGCTCAAGATGCCTTCCTGCATCTCGTCGCTCTAAATCATCGTCTCTCTCTTCTTCCTCTCTCCGTTCCGATGCGAGTCTCATCCTTCTCGGGTCCATTTTCTCTTCCTCGCGTCTGCGCGCTCATCTCTCGGACTCACTCCATCTCAGCTTCGTCGTTCTCTCTCTTCCGAACGCCCGGTCTCTCCCTCTCTCTTTCTCCTCTCGTCCCATCGTCTCTCTCCTTCTCTCCATCCCCGTCCTTTTCCCTCTCTCTCTCACTCGCTCGCCCTACCAGTCGGTTCATCTCCTCCTCTTTTCTCTCTCTCATCTCCTTCTCTCTTATCATCCCTCTCTCTCTCTCTAGTTTTTCTCTTCTCCTATCTCTCTCTCCTCCCGTCTCCATCTCTCATCTCTCTCTCACCTCTCTCCGCTACTCCTCTCTCTCTCTCATCACTCCTCCTCGCGATCTCCTCTCTTTCTCTCTCTCTCTGGTATCTCTCTCTCTCTCTCTCTCTCGCACTCTCTCTCTGTCTCTCTGTGGTCATCCCTCTCTGTACCCTCTCTCTCTCTCTCATATCTCTCTCTCTCTTCGCTCGTCTTCATCTCCTCTGTCTCTCCTGTCTCTCTACTCTCTCCTCTCTCTCTCATCTCTCATCTCTCTCTCACTCTTCTCTCTCTTCTCTCTCTCTCTCCCACTCTCACTCACTCGGTCTCTCCGATCTCTCTATCTCCTCCTCTCACTCTCTCTCCTTTCCTCTCCTCTCTTCTCTCGGTCATCACTCATCATCCTCTCTCATCAGTCCTCTGCATCTCTCTCTCGGTCTGTCTCCTCTGTCCTCTCTCTCTGCTCGTGTCTCTCTCTCGTGTCTCTCTCCTCTTCTCTTCTTCGTTCTCTCTCTACTCGCTCACTCGTCTTCCTTCATCCATCCTCCTCCACCCCTCTCTCCCTTCCTCTCCGACTCTCAATCTCTCTCTCGTCATCTCTCCGTCCGTCGACAATCGTCCTCTCCAGTCTCTCACCGTTCTAACTCTTCTTCCTCTTTCTTCTCTCGTCCCCCCTCATCTCTCCCTCCCAGCCTTCTCATCTCATCTCCCTTCACTCAAACTCTCTCTCTCTCTCTCATTTTTCCTCTTTTTTTTTTCCTCGTCTCACTCTCTCCTCGCTCCCCCTCCCTCTTCAATCCTCTCTCTCTCTCCTTCTCTCTCTCTCTCTCCCCTCTCATCTCTCATCTCTTTCTCTTCTTCTATCATCGCTTCGTCTCCTCTCTCTCTCTCTACTTCTCTCTTTCTCTTTTTTTTCTCTCTCACGCTCCTCAGCGACTCTCAACCTCTCTCGCTCCTCTCCCTCTCTCTCTCTCCTCTCTCATACTCTATCTCGCGTCCCTATCTTTTTCTCTCTCTTCTCCCCCTCAGTTTCTCATCTCCTGCTCCTCGTGATCAAATCTCTCTACTTGTTCCTCTCCTACGGTTCTCTCTGCTCTCTCCGTCCCTCATACAGTCCCCTCCCTCGTCTACTCTCTCTCTACTCATCTCTCTCTCGTCTCTGCCAACTCACTGCGATATCCATCTCTCCTTCTCATTCTTAGATCTCTCACTTTCTCTCTCTCACGGTCCGATCTCTCGTCTCTCTTTCTCCTTTCTTCTCTCATATCTCCTCTCTCTCTCTTTTCTCTCTCTCCCTCTCTCTCTCCTCTCTCTCCTCTCTCGTCGATCTCATCCTCCTTCTCTCTCTCTCCTCTCTCCTCTCCTCCCTCTCTCCCCCCTCTCGTCTCGCTCTCTCGTCCCTCTCCCCAATCTTCTCTCTCTCTCTCTCCTCCTCTCTCCTCCTTCTCGACCTCTCTCTCACTCCTCGCCTTCTCTCTCTTTCTCTCTTCTCTCATCTCTGCAGTCTCGTCTCCTCTCCTCGGGGTCCCTCTCGTCATCGCCTCTCTCCTCTCCTTCATCTCGTCTTCCCTCTCCGGCGTATCCTATCTGTCTCTCTCTCCTTCTCGTCATCTCTCTCTCCCCCTCTCTTCTCTCTCTCTCTCTTCTCTCTCTCTTTCTCTTTTTTTCTCTCTCCTCTCTCTCTGGTGTGTCCTCTCTCTTCTCCATCGCCTCTCTCCTCTCCTCGTCTCTCTCCGTCTCCTCTCTCTCTTCTCGTTTCTCTCCTCTCATCATCTCTTCTCAGCTCTCCCTCTCTCTCTTCTCTACCTCTCGTCTCTCCTCCTCTCTTCTATCCCTCAGTACTCTCTCATCTCTCTCTCGGTCCGCTCTCTGGTCTCTTCTATTCCTCTCGTTCTCTCTCCTCCTATTCGTCTCTCTTCTCTCTCTCTCCACTGTCTCTCTCTCTCTCTCTCGTCTCCGTAACGTTCTCTCCATCTCTCCCCCCCCCTCTCAGGGCCCTCTTAGCATCTTCTCTCTCTCTCTTCTCTCCTCATCCTCGACTTCCCATCTCCTCCTTCGAGCTCTCCAGACTCTTCTCCTCTTCGCTCTCCTCTCTCTTCTCTCTGTCTCTCTCTCTAAGCTCTCCGTCTCTCTCTCATCTTTCTCTCTCTCTCCTCCACTCTTAATCCCTCTCTCTCTGCTCTCTTCTTTCATCTTTTTTCCCTCTCTCTCTCTTGTCTCTCCTCATCTCTCTTCGTCCCCTCTCTCTCGTCTTTCCATCTCTCTCTCTCTCTCATCATCTCATCTCCCTCTCTCCTCTATCTCATCTCTCTAACTCTCTCTCCCTCCTCTCTCTCTCGTCCATCTTCCGTGTCTCTCTCTCTCTCTCCACTCCTCTCTCTCTTTCTCTCTCTCTCTCTCCCTCCTCTCCCCTCTCTCTCTCTTTCTTTCTCTTCTCTCTCTCTCTCTCCTCTCTCTCATTCTCTCTCTCTTCTCTCAGCTCTTTTCCTCCTTCTCTCTCGCTCACTCTCTCTCTCTCCTCTTTCTCCTTCTCTCTTCTATATCTCTCTCTCTCTCTCATCGTCTCGGATCGCTCTCGTCTCGTCTCTCTCCTCTCCATCTTCCTCTCTCGTCGACCTCATATCTCTCTTTCCTCTTCTTCCTCTTCTCTCTCCCTATCTTCTCTCTCTCTCTCTCTCTCTCTCTCTCTTTCCTCTCTCTCTCGCTCTCTCTCTTTCTCTTCTTTCTCTCTCTCTCATCTCCCTCTCTCTTCTCGTCTCTCTTCGTCTCTCTTCCTCCTCTCTTCTCCTCTCTCTCCTCTCACTCGCCTCCTCGGCCCTTTCCTCTCCGTCGCTTCCTCTCTCTCTCTCATCTCTCTTTCCGTCTTCCTCTCTCTCTCTCGCTCCTCTTCTCGTCTCTCTCCTCTCTTCTCCTCTCTCTCGTCCGTCCGCTCTCCCTCTCTTCTCATTCTTCTCTCGTCATCTTACCTTTTGATTCTTTCTTTCCCTCTCTTTCTCTCTTTCTTCTCTCTCACCAAAAAAAAAAAAAAACTCTCGGGTGCTCTTCTCACTCTCAGTCTCAATCGTTCCGCTCTCCTCCTCTCATCTCACCCGTCCTCTCTCGCGATCGATCGCCTCTCTCTCTCCACCGATTCACAATCTATCGTCTCCATCCTAAAGATCTTTCTCTCTCATATCGTCCGGTCTCTCTCTCTCGTCTTTCTCTTCTCTCTCTCCTCTCTCTCTCTCTCTCTGCTCGTCCTCTAGTCACTCTCTCCATCTTCCTTTCCGTTTATCTCTCTCCATCTCCTCAATCCCTCTCGTCATCTCGCTCACTCTCCCTCATCACAATTCCCTCTCTCGTTCTCTCTCTCCTCCTCCTCCTCTCTCCTCTCTCTCTCTCTTTCCCTCTTTTCCTCTTTTTCTCTCCCCTTCATCTTCTCCTTCTCCTTCTTCATCTCCTCGTTGTTTTCTTCTTCTTTGTCTACCTAATCCGCACACTTCCTCCCCCCCCCATTTCCCACTCCACCACAGCCGTGATCCACCTGCCTGGCCATTCCACATTCGCAGCTTATTCTTTTCTCACTCTTGTTTTTTCTTTTTTCTCCTTTTTTTTTCTTTTTTCCTCCTCTTCCCTCCCGTTGCTCGGCCTTCTCCCCTCTTCTTCTCCATCTCTTTCAATACTCAATTCTTCTCTCTTCTTTCTCTTTCGTCTTCCTCTGCCCCCTCTCCCTCGCATTCCCTCCCTCCACTTCCTCTCCTTCGCATCCTAGTCTTTTTCCTTCCTCCAGCCTCCTCTCCTTCTTCTTTTGCTTATTTATGCTTTCTCCGACTTCCCTCCTCTTCTGTCCCCTTGGTCTTTTCCTCATCTTTTCGCTATTCTTAATTTTCTTCACAACCTCCCTTTCTACTTATCTTCGTCTTCTCTCGCTCTCTCATCCACCTTGCATCGTCCACTTCCTCCTCCTTCCTTCTGCAAACCTCTATTCATCCTGTCTCATCTTATTTTACCAACATCCTTCTCTCTCTTCCTATTCCTCCTTCCTGCCTCCCCCTTCTCATCCTCCTCCTCTTGTTCTCTCCTCTCCTCCTCCTCCTTTGCTCTTCCTCCTCCTCCTCCTCGTTTTCCTCCTCCGTCTCCTCCTCGCTGCCTCTTCTTC
>NC_051387.1:18206806-18214306 GCF_015228065.2 Penaeus monodon
GTAATAATAATAATAATAATGATAATAATAATAATAACAACAACAAAACAACAACAACAACAACAATAATTATAATAAACAAATAAATATAAATACCCCCCCCCTCCCACCTTGCGTCCTGCGTCCGTAGTCTGCGCAAATCCCTTCCTGGAGGAACTCCTGCTGAGTAATGTCATCCTTATATGTACGTTTTTGCCCCGGGGTCCTTCATCCTTATTGCCGGGGTCATGGCACGCGGTCATGAGTCATGCACGTGTGTTTGTGTGGGTGTGTGTGTGCTTGTCTGTCTGTTTGTTTGTTTGTTTGTTTATACGTGTGTGTGTGCTTGTCTGTGTTTGTTTGTTTGTTTGTGTGAGTGTGTGTGTGTGTATGTGGTTTGTTTCTGTGTGTGTGTGTGTTTGTTTGTATGTGAATGTGTGGTGCAGCGTGAATGGTAATAAAAATAATAACGCTTTTCTAAAATTACGCCGAGGTTAATTCCTGATCAAAGAGGTTAATTAATGACACCCTTTCAATCACAGACGTCAAAGCCATTTAATTGCCATATTCGGGGTCTCCTTTTGTCAACTTTCCCAAATATGCAAATGTACCTTGAACAATATCTGCAAGCTAATTAGACAAAACGCAGGAGAGAGAGAGAGAGGGAGAGAGAGAGAGAGAGAGAGAGAGAGAGAGAGAGAGAGAGAGAGAGAGAGAGAGAGAGAGAGAGAGAGAGAGAGAGAGAGAGAGAGACAGACAGACAGACAGACAGACATATGCATAAATATTTAAATAGGTATATACGGTATGAAGATTAATAGATAGATAGATATGGACGGGTAGATGGATAGATAAAAGAAATATATATATAATATATATATATATATATATATATATATATATATATATATATATATATATATATATATATATACATATATATATACACACACACAGATAGATAGATAGATAGATAGATAGATAGATAGATAGGTAGTTAAATAGAGAGCGAGAGAGAGAAGAGACAAACGACCAGAGAAAAAGACGGACATATACACATGAAAACAGACATATAAATAGACTGATAGATATAAATACCGGGTATAGGTATATAGCAGCATTACAATATTATTATCATTATCATCAACGCCATCATCTTCATCATTCCTCTCTCCAAAATAAAATCTGCAAAAGGAAGAAGAAAATAAAAATACCAGCCGGAATGTTGCAGAAGGAGTAGAGAGAGAGAGAGAGAGAGAGAGAGAGAGAGAGAGAGAGAGAGAGAGAGAGAGAGAGAGAGAGAGAGAGAGAGAGAGAGAGAGAGAGAGAGAGAGGAGAGAGAGAGAGAGAGAGAGAGAGAGGAGAGAGAGAGAGAGAGAGAGAGAGAGAGAGAGAGAGCATTGCAAGACGTTCGCGGCCATCCACCCGCCCGCCCCGCCGCCTATCCCGAGTGGAGACGGCGGATGGGCGGGCGGGCGGATGGGCGGCCGGGCGGGCGGGCGTCTTGACCGCGGATTACGACCACGTTTCGAAACTCGCGTGTTATTTCCACGGCGGGGATAGCGCAGCAGCGGCCCCTCTCGAGAGCCCTTGGATTTCTCGCAGTCCAGCCGCCGGGTTTGAGTGATGGGCGCGCCTTGGGTAATGACTGTGTTTTTCTTGTTCTTCGGTCTTCCTCTTTTCTTTTTCTCCTTCTTTTTCTTATTCACTTTCTCTCCTCTTCTTCACCTTCTTCCGCATCTTTTTAGTTCGTTTGTTTTGTTTCATCTTACTCTTTACTTTCCATTTTCTCCTACATTTTATCATAACAATGTACATCTTTACTCCATAATTCTGGAAGAATGAACCACTATAGCAAAACAGAACAAAAGTATCCATACCAACGATAAGCCAAATTACCAAAGCCAAATATAATGAACACCAGCACCCTGCCTTGAAGAACACCCCGTCAGCTAACCCCTCATAATGTATTTGTCGTGTGTGTAAAATCCGACGAAATAGACCTCTTCCACGGGTGTGTGTGGGCGTGTGTACCTCGTGACCTCTAGACGACATCCACGCCCGTTCTCCCGCGTGTATGCCCTCTGCGATTCAACTTCCCCCAGCCCTTCACGAGAGGCTGGGGAGGGCGCAGACACGGCTATAGTTACGTTCGGAAACCCACAAAGGAACAGCTTTCTTTGCCTAACATTGCCTGCTTGCTGACGGTACAGTACGTGATGTTGTGCGAGCTTGCGTTTGGGAGCAACAACACACCACGCGGCCCTCGAGGTTTGGGGCGGGTGGGGGCCCTGTTTGGGGTGTGGCTGGCCGGAGGAGGGGGGAGGGAGGGCGGAGGATGAGGGATGAGGGAGGACCTGTCGGGTAAAGGGGTGGGGAGGATGGGGTGGATGAAAGGAGGAGGAGGAGGGGAGGGGGGAGGGGATAACGTAGTACATGGTGAAGGGCGCGGAAGGGCAAGTCTTACGGCCGAAACTCTTGGGGCGTTGAGCGATGTTCCTTTTCGTCTTTCGGGATGCTCCTCGGCGTTCCGAAGGTTACTGGGGGCTCTTCGGGTTCTCGGGGATGTGTTGGGGTTCTTCTGTTCTCCTGGAAGTCGAAATTCGGACTTGGAAGTTGGAATTCGAAGGAAAAATCGACGTTCTGCCGAGGCGAAACGCAGTGGAATATTCTGCCCTTCTTGTTCAAGCGGACGATGTGCAGCTGACGAAGGTGCCAACGATCTTATTTTCTTCTTTTATGGTCTGTCTGTAAGTCTTCTTTCTTCTCCTCTTTATCCACTTCTTCTTCCCGAGTCTTTCTGCTTCTCCAACCAAGCCTTAATTACAGTATCTTCACTTTGTCTTCTGGTTCTGTGGATGTTTAAAAAAAATGCTATCGTGTCTCAAGATTTCCAGCTGTGTACTTCCTTGTCTTATAATCAGAGGGACATTGTTGACGTTACTCCCATGTGTTCTAATGAATATTGACAATTCTACGTATTATTATGTAACACGTTATGCCTCATTCACGATCTTTGTCCCCCCTATGTTTATCTATTTGTCAGCGTACCTACTTGTATTAAAGTATGTTTGCCTTTCTATCAGTCTGTCTATCAGTACATATCCACCTAGGTGTGTTTGTCTGTCTATCTATCTAACTGAACTTTTTCTTTCATAATCTCACTGCTCTCAATGTATCTATCTATCTGTCTATCTGCTAACCTATGAATCTCTTTTTCCTCTCTTCCCCAGTCTTTCTCATCTTAACTATCTATCACTCTTATTCTATACACATGTTCATTCCA
Organism: Penaeus monodon; assembly: GCF_015228065.2. NCBI lineage: Eukaryota > Metazoa > Arthropoda > Malacostraca > Decapoda > Penaeidae > Penaeus > Penaeus monodon. Next base: position 18,210,072 of record NC_051387.1, read on the forward strand.
CCCAATCATGATTCGATACATTAATTTACCTATATGGTAATTAGATCCAGATTTATTCGTTCGTGGGATTAGAACTTAAATTTTAGTCTGCATTTTTTTCAGATTTGTTTTATGCAGATTCCCTGTCAATAAACTTTTGTTTATATAACGATTTGTTTGTCCCTTTAGTATATATATATATATATATATATATATATATATATATATATATATATATATATATATATATATATATTCCCCGCACGCCACGATTGTGTCAGTAGCAAAAATATCTGAAAAAAGCCTTTCTCTTGTCTCTATAGTGTATTTAGCAAATGTTCGTTCGAAATTTCTTGGAGTTTGTGTAAGTACTGTAATCCTTTCGGAAAGTGCAGTCCTGGAGTTGAATTCATTACTTTTTCTACTAATGTGATTTTTGGTGTATCTTTTATGTGTGATTGTAAAAGTTTACGTATCTAGTGTATTTTCTTATCTATGTGTATACACATATCTATCTATCTATATATTCTTTCTTTCTTCTATCTGCATCTGTCCTTCTGTCTTTTAATTGTTTGGTTCTTTTCTTTTATCTTTCTTTTCGCTTTTAATCTTTCCACTTCTTTCTCTTCGTTTCTTCGCCTTTTCCTAAGTGGATGCAAATATGAACGTTTGCACAAGCACCGCGCTCAAGTTTGTGTACGCAAATATGTGTGTGTGTGTGCTTTTGAGACGGGGTTTAATCTCGCCCAGTGCTGACCGAGCGACTCCACCTCTGGCCTCCGCTGGGAGTTTAAAACCTTATCATCTTTAGCGCACTCAATTGGCGGGGTCACTGGCTTGGAAAATGAGTTCGCAGTGATCACACCAAGAAATAAAGTAAACCTTATGATCTCTCTCTTTTTTTTTCTCTTTATCTATCTATCTATCTGTCCGTCTGCCTGACTGTCTATCTATCTATCTATCTGTCTGTCTACGTCTGTCTGTCTGTCTGTCTCTCTCTATCTATCTATCTCTCTACATATCTATCTATTTGTCTGTCGGTCGGTCTGTTGGTCTTTCTTTCTATCCATCATCTATCTCTCTCTGTATATGTCTGGTTGTCCCTCTCTCCCTAATTAATTCTCTCTCTCTCTCTCTCTCTCTCTCTCTCTCTCTCTCTCTCTCTCTCTCTCTCTCTCTCTCTCTCTCTCTCTCTCTCTCTCTCTCTCTCTCTCTATCCTCTCTCTCTATGTATGTATATATATATATATATAATATATATATATATATATATATATATATATATATATATATATATATATATATATATATGTCTATCTATCTATTCATCTGATGGAAGTACATATATTTATGCTGGAGTTGAACACGTCTCTTTTCTTTTCTTTGCTATTATCTGTCCCTCTGTCTAATTACTTTTATACGACTGTAAAGTAATATGAAGAAACCTCACCAGAATTTCTTAATTAACTTCAAACATGCAAAACACGCAAGCACACTTAAAACCTTATTTGACGTTCTTGTCTTGGCAAACTCAAGAACAACTTGCTAAGACTACGGCTCGAAGCTTGGGGTTAGAAAATACAATTTCTGGGTTTTAAAATATGTTGAGTTTTCGAGGAGAAGGTTGCACATGTGTGTAAACATGCACGCGCTCTCTCAAACCACACTATGTACACCCACTACGCACATACAGACACTAAGAAGCGCAGGGACCACACATGATCATGCCATCATACATACATGCATGCACTCGTGCAGACCCTGTCAATCCAATCTTGTATCTAGTTTATTTTCTCATCTATGTGTATATATACATATGCACATATAGACACATACACGCACACACGCGCCAGCACACACACGCACACACATAAACACACAAACACACACAAGAAAGAGAGAGCGAGAGTGACAGACAGAGAGACAGACAGACAGACAAACAGACAGATAGATAGATAGACAGTCAGACAGACAGAAACAGAGAGAGAAACAGAGACAGAGACCAAAGAGAACAAACAATAACAGTAATAAAACAGACCTAAGGACGACCGTACTAATTAAACCCCGCTGTAATCGAGGACTCTGAACCCATTAGAAGCAAATGATAGTATATGTGGACTCGTTCGCCTCTCCCAGCTACCGTGTCTCGGGAGAGATGGAAGAGCTGATGCTTTAAGGCCAAGACGACGTGGAGAAAGATGCTGAAATCGAACCTATGGATATCTGAAGGGGGCAGGTTGTCTGCGGACGACGACTCACTGTCAATAAGGAATTGTTTTCGGGAGGGTCAAGGACTCCCGTGTGCATGGTTTATGTATTTATATACCAGCTACTTACGACTGTTTTGTTTATATCTTATCAGATCTGACCTTTTTTTTACATGTTCTTTCTCTCTGTGTGTGTGTGTGTGTGTGTGTGTGTGTGTGTGTGTGTGTGTGTGTGTGTGTGTGTGTGTGTGTGTGTGTGTGTGTCTGTCACTTTGTCTCTGCCCCCCCCCCTCTCTCTCTCACTCTCTGTCTATGTGTCTGTCTATCTGTCTGTCTATTTTTCTAACTCTCTCACTCACTCACACACACACACACACACACACACACACACACACACACACACACACACACACACACACACACACACACACACTCCTCTCTATCAATATTTCTTGATCAACCCTCGTAAAAAAATGAAAATAAATAGCAAAACTGTTATTGATACTAAAGAGAAAAGTCGGCCACGCTCTTCAACTCGACCGCAACCCCCCCCCACCCCCCACCCACCAACGTTCCCAAAAGGACTCCGTGTGAAGGACAACGCCGGCGCTGGTAACGCTGACCTTCATATGTCCTTTTGCTGGCAACGCTGTCAAGCAGTGTGACTGGCCTCCTGGTGTCGTGTTTGAATTATGATTTAGAAAATTTTACTTGATTTTTACAGATTTTTAATTTGCTGAAGTAATGGAGTAGTCACGTTTGTCTGTAATATATATATATTTTTTTGAAGGAAAAAGAAATGATACTGGCATTAATAATGGTTTTGATATGATGATGATAAAATCCAATAGTATTGTGTTCATGGATGTATTATGCATCATATACTCATATATTAAGAAAATTGCGCATTGTATGTATGCATGTGTGTGTACTACATGAATGAATTATGAATGCTTAATGGGTAAATGATGTAGTGTTGAATCACAAGAACATTTCTGGACAGGATTGTGATTGAACGGAGAGATGTAATCATTTTTGCTTGTTTGTTTGTGTTTATTTATTTGCGTGTTTGTTTGTGTGCTTGTGTTTGTTTATTTATGTTTTTGTTTGTTTGTTTGTTTGTGTTTCAGAGGTGCAATGCGTCTTTTTTTGGGGGGTGATAAGTTAAGGTTAATTTATCTGTATAAGAAATAAACCGTTGATTCAGATGATGAAATGAATAAGACGCGTAGGTGAGTAACATTCTTATGGGTGTCCTGACGAAAAGCTTAACGTAAGTGTGCGGGTGATGTGGGTGACGTTTTCTGTAGAGAAATTATTAAAATGTTTATTGGAATGATCATAGTTTTTTTAAGTCATTATGGTCACTAGAATCACCGACAGTCACTTATATCATCACTTTGATCATTATTCGTTATCATTATTATCATTATTTATAAGCTGGTTTCTCATTTAATCGTTATCTTAACCATACGCCAGGAACAGTAAGAACAAAACTGCTGATTAATACACTTGATGCATGATGTTAACATAACTATCCACCATTAATAGTGTTAGCATCATAAAAACAATCTAATCACTAATATCATTCATTCGATACAATGATTAGAGACCGTTATCATTAGTACTACCAATATCACCATAACTGCAAAAGTTAGTAAGGCCAACACAACTATTATCATAACAAACACATACTATGATCACTACAAACCTTTGCCTCATCACTAACCTCACAGTAATTTCCCCATACGAACGCCACCAAAGTTATCGCCTTAAGCCATTCCTATTATTAACGTTCAACCTCATTCGCCATTCACCATCAGTAATCGAACCTTTCTCAATCATCATCAATAAACATCACTCGTTCGTACAATATAATAGAATAAAAAAAATACATATCTGCGTCACTATCACTATGGCGAGGTGATGTACCCCTCCCCCATGCCCCATGTCATGCCCTCCCCAGCTCTCTCCCTCAACCCCATCCCTTCCCCATCCCTCTTACCCTACCTTCTTCCCCACGCCCTCCCCCTCCTCATCCTTTTTTTT
>NC_051387.1:18221806-18229306 GCF_015228065.2 Penaeus monodon
CTTTTGCGCGCACTCACGGTAATGGTCGCTTAAGGGTTCTGTATAGACTTACCTTGGTCGTATAACCCAATATGGGTGAGCATCCCGGGGCTCCGAGATGTCTGTCTCTCTTTGTCTCTTTAACTGTGTTTATCTGCGAGTCCATATCTGTTTAACAAAGCCGGTCTGTCTAACTAGCTCTCCAGTCACCCATCTGTCTATTGGTCTTTGTCTATGTATGTTTCAACACCTTTTTACTTTATCTATGTATTTACATATTTATCAGCACTTCACTGCATATCTAAACATCTATCTACCTATCAACGTCAGTCTGTCCTCTCTCTCTCTCTCTCTCTCTCTCTCTCTCTCTCTCTCTCTCTCTCTCTCTCTCTCTCTCTCTCTCTCTCTCTCTCTCTCTCTCTCTCTCTTCTCTCTCTCTCCCTCTCTCTCTCTCTCTCTCTCTCTCTCTCTCTCTCTCTCTCTCTCTCTCTCTCTCTCTCTCTCTCACTCTTCTTTTCTGTTTTTCTATCTCCTTTTCCTCTGCCCAGTGTATTATCGCACGCCTGGAAGCTCTTCTTTGTACCATCCTCCCCCCTGCCCCCCTCCCCCTGCCCCCCTCCCCTGCCCCCCTGCCCCCTCCCCCTGCCCCCCTCCCCCTGCCCCAACCTTTCATTGGACTAAAGTACTACAATCATTTTTATTGGCCGAGATCCGTTGGCTGAAATTGTATGCAGCGACTACTGTATAGCATGAAAGCACGAAATCTGTTTGCTATGAAATGGCCACACTATTGTATGATGCACATTGCAACTGCACGATCTCTCTGAACCCCCTAGCATTTACGATTCCAAGCGAGCAATACTTCCTGGAAGAAAAAAGAGGACAAGTACGAAATAAAAAGAAAAAAGACGCTCACTTGAACCTCCTATAAGTAGCGAGTTTGCGAGATGAACAAGCGAAGCAGTGAGAGGCGAGGTTTTCCAAGTATGGCTTCCACGCACACTCGGTCTTTCTCTCTTATTCGCACGCCGATCTTTTATTCGCACTCCAACTACCATCGACCCTAAACAGACTCCCATTAACGGTACAGCGACCACACCCATTCTCCACCCCCATCTTTAAGGAGACTCGTGTTTTTAACCCCCATTCACCTCCAAGAATTTGTGTGTGTGTGTGTGTGTGTGTGTGTGTGTGTGTGTGTGTGTGTGTGTGTGTGTGTGTGTGTGTGTGTGTGTGTGTGTGTGTGTGTGTGTGTGTGTGTGTGTGTGTGTGTGTGTGTGTGTGTGTGTGTGTGTGTGTGTGTGTGTGTGTGTGTGTGTGTGTGTGTGTGTGTGTGTGTGTGTGTCTTTATAGTTAGTAATTTTATTCGTGTCTCACTAGTGTTTTCCCCAATTTTCTCCGTATTTTCATTGTCTTCCATTTATTTTCATTCGTCTCGACGATTCCTCATTTTCTGCAGCTTCCTATTTGGTCCCCAATTTCTCCCAAGCTCTTCACACATTCTCCTTAAACCCCAACTGTCTAATATCATCCCCAATCACTACCTCCTCCTCATCCCCCTATCTTCCCCATCTCCTCCTCTTCCTCTTCCTCGCCTCTCTCCCCACTTCCCCTGCATCTCCCTATTCCGAAGCGCCCATTTCCCCTCCAAGGTCCCCGCCTCTCCCGCCGCGCCTCTCTCGGAGCTGTGGCGAAGAGGGGGGGGGGAGCCTCATCATGTGACCCATCTTGGGGTGGGGGGGGGGGATACTGCGTGCGCGAAGACAGGTAGATGGGGATGTATTACTGTTTTTTCTTTTTTTCTTTTTTTTACTTCTTTTTCCCCCTTTCTTCCGCTTCTTGATGGTTTTACTTTTATTTATTTTCTCTATTTTCCTCTTCTCTCGTTTTATTGTTTGTTTGTTTGTTTTCTTGATAAGGAAAACAAGGAAGTTATTAACAGGAGACACAATCTCATCCGCGATTCAATTAGTCTTTTTTTTGTTGTTGTTGTTTTATTGTTTTGTTTTACAACGAGTCGAAATGGGGGAAGGGACGAAGACATTTTTTTTTAGACTTATTCGCGTTGTGACTTGGACTACTTCATTAACTGATTTTGGTCGCTATGGAAAGGCCTGTTGTGAAAATCCTTTCGTTTTGTCAGCCTCCAGGTTGGCGCTGTGATACGCTCCGGCCGGCCAATCGGAGCGCGATACTCTCCAACATGTTTCACACACGTCTCAGCTATTAATTGATATTTCCATTAATTAACTACGAATCGCATGACTTTTTAAATATTCATTTTCTTAAGAGGCATGAAGTGATTCTGTGTCTTTTTTGCAGTACACCAAATTCATGCGCACTCTATATGGGTCAAATTGGAGGTCCATGTTGAAGCGACATGGTAATGATTTTCAGCGTGTCCGCGTCATATAATGTGGTATTGACTTCGGTGGGATAAATATCTTCAAAAGCATTCTCTACCGTTATGGTGCAACCTTGCAAACTGAAAAATATAGAAGAAAAAGCTGTGCATCTTGATTTGATATATTGAAAACACTGAGGCAAGCAGATGCATGTGATCAGTGACATTATCCTATTGCATGAGATTCGGACTCCATGTAGATGCGAAAAGTTGCAAAACTTACAGCAAATTATAATTCCAATTTCCAAGGAAGACCACTGGATTTATTAAGTAAAAGAAGAAAACTTAGTCTGTCTGACTCTGAGACATACATTTGAGTTTCCACGGCCTTGCAAAGCGGCGAGAGGGGTGTAAATAAACAGTACACAATGAATGCAGTCAGGTACATTTTCCATTTTAATTGAATATTCTATAATGTTTTGCTTCTAATTAAAAATCAAAGGAGCATACTAAGTTGTTTATTGTTTTTTTTTTTCTTTATTTTGTTGACTCCTTTTTCTTAAATCTATATGTCAGAAAAAAATCACATGAAACCGTGTGTTGCAGCGCCCACGCACAAGCATTAAACGATGTATCAAAGTGTTTAGGATTTCAGGATGCTTAAAAAAAAGGCTTTAAATCTTTCTACGTCCCTGCTTCGATCGTCAAGTTTGGGCGAGTTCGGACGCTCTGAAACAGGTTTTTCCTCTCTCTCTCTCTCTCTCTCTCTCTCTCTCTCTCTCGCTCTCGCTCTCTCGCTCTCTCGCTCTCTCTCTCTCTCTCTCTCTCTCTCTCTCTCTCCTCTCCCTCTCCCTCTCTCTCTCTCTCCTCTCTTCTTGCTTGCTTCCCATTCCATTCATCCGATCTCGAAAGTGAGGATCTTCTGACGGGAAGCAAAACGCCACAGTTCATGGAGGTGAATTCTGCTACAAGGGACGTGCCTGGAGAAGGGGGGGGGGAAGAAGACAGAAGAAGAGAAAGAAAAACGAGAAGAAAGAAGGAGAAAGAAGAAGAGGAAGAAGAAGAAGAAAGAGGAAGAGGAAGAAGGAAAGGAAAAGAGGAATAAGATCATGCTGATAATTGTGCTGATAGAGATAACGGAGAAGAAAGGAGATGGTAATGGTGATAATGAGGATGAAGATTGAGAAAGAGATGAACAGAAGAGAAGGGGAAGAGGCAAGAGAAAGTAAGGTTGAAAGAGAAGAAGAGATGAAAGAAAAAGGAACGTAAGATAATAAAAAAAATGTATAAGAGAAAGAAGGAAAAGAAGAGAAAGAGAATAATAAGAAAAGAGAAAAACAAAAAGAAAATGGAAATCACAGCCAACAGCAAAACGAAGACGAAACACAAGAAGAAAAAGAAGAAGAAGAAAAAGAAGAAGAAGAAGAAGAAGAAGAAAAATATATGAGACGTAATATACGCCAGCTTAATTGCACGCGAGAGGTCAAAGGTCACGGGGGAACAGCGCCACCGACACTTCTGCCTCTCTCCGACGCGTTCAAATTCCTGCCGACATGACCCTCGGCGCCGCCCTGGACTCGCTGTTGGGGGGGGGGGGGGTGATGGGGGAAAAGGGGGGGGGGTGGCCATGCTTCTGTTCTTCATGTTATGGTTTTGATTCCTTTTGTGTTTGTTTGTGATTGTATTTGATTGAATCTGTCTGTCTATCGATCTCTCCCTCTCTCTCTCTCTCTCTCTCTCTCTCTCTCTCTCTCTCTCTCTCTCTCTCTCTCTCTCTCTCTCTCTCTCCTCTCTCTCTCTCTCTCTCTCTCTCTCTCTCTCTCTCTCTCTCTGCCTATCTGTCTTCCTATCTCCTACTTTTTTTATTAATTCTTTCTGTGTGATTCTATCTGTTGCTTATATATTTGTTCATTTATTCAAACTATATATCTATCCGTCTCTCTACTTGCCTTTGCATATCCTCGTATCCATACGGTCCATTTATTCATCTAAGCCCCCACCCCCACCCCCCACCCCCACCCCCACCCCCCCCCCCACCACCTCCGCTACCCTCACAAAACGGAAAATAACAAGAAATAAGAACAAGAACAACAGCATGCGAACACGTGAAAGTTATTCGAAGAATGGCCGAGAGCGAAGGAGGAAACAGGGAGTGGGAGAAGGAGTGGAAGATGGAAGAGGAGGAGGAGGAGGAGGAGGGGCGGGGGAGGGAGGGGGAGGAGGAGGAGGGAAGGAGGAGAGAGGAGGAGAGGAGGAGAGGAGGAGGAGAGGAATGAGCGAAGAGGAGAGAGACGGAAGGTGTAGCGGGAGAAAGGAGGGTGGAGGAGGTAGGAGCTAGGAGGGGGGACGGGAGGGTGGATTCATGGGAGACGGAGCTGGCCGGGAGGAGGATCAGGCGGTGCTGATGCTGATGCTGGTCCGCGGCACTGCGGGGGGCTGCGCTAGCTGAGGCTGCAGGCCGGAAGGGTGGGCCGACGAACGAGCGGCGAAAATACACACCAGCGCCCAGACCGATGCCGACGAATGCGAGTATCGCCCTCATAGTGACGAGAAGGAAAGAGTGAGGAGGAGCAGGTAAAAGACAAAGGCAAAAAAGACAAATACTAGAAAAAAAAAAATGAATAAAAAAAAAAAAAATGAAGAAGACGAATGAGAAGAGGAAGAAAAAAACAGTAACGACAGAAGCTAAGAATGAGAAAGAGAGAGGAAAGGGGACATAGAAATAACGCGAGAAGATAGAGAAGAAGAAAGAGAAGAAGAAGAAAAAAAATGAAACACGAGAAAAGATGAAGAAGAAGAAAGAGAAGACGAAGAAGAGAAGAGAGACGAGAAGAGAGAGAGAAGACAGGAGAAAGAAGAGAGACGAAAAGAGGAAGAAGACGAAGAAGGAGAGAAAGCGAAAAGAAGAAGAGAAGACGAAGAGAGAAAGAGAGACGAAGAGAAAGAGAAGACGAAGAAGAGAAAGAGAAGACGAAGAAGAGAAAGAGAAGACGAAGAAGAGAAAGAGAAGACGAAGAAGAGAAAGAGAAGACGAAGAAGAGAAAGAGAAGACGAAGAAGAGAGAGAGAAGACGAAGAAGAGAAAGAGAAGACGAGAAGAAGAAAAGAAGACCGAAAAGAGGAGAGAAGACGAAGAAGAAGAGAGAAGCAGAAAGAGAGAGAAAAGGAGAGCAGAACAGGGAGCGGAGACGGAGAGGCCGAGGGCGCCGAGGCCAGGACCTGTTCCCCAAGTAGTTCCTCGTCTGAAGAGCAATTATGTGATTATTTCCAAGTCGGGAAGCGTAACACAGGTGTTGTGCGGGCGCTGCTTCTCGTGTTTTTCGTTTTTGTGTCTCTTCTTCTTCTTCCTCTTCTTCTTCTTCTTCTTTTTCTTCTTCTTCTTCTTCTTCTTCTTCTTCTTCTTCTTTTTCTTCTTCTTCTTCTTTTCTTCTTCTTCTTCTTCTTCTCTTCTTCTTTTTCCTTCTTCTTCTTCTTCTTCTTCTTCTTCTTCTTCGTCTCTTTTCCTTTTTCTTCTTCTTCTTTCTTATTCTTTTTTCTTTTTTTCCTTTTTTTCTTCTTCTTCTTCTTCTTCTTTTTCTTCTTCTTTTTATAGTTCGTGGTTCTTAGGATTTTTTTTCGTTTTTTTCCTCTTCTTTTTTCACTTTTTCTTCTTTTTTATAATTCATAGTTGTTTGGATGTATTTCTCCGTTCTCTCTCTCTCTCTCTCTCTCTCTCTCTCTCTCTCTCTCTCCCCTCTCTCTCTCTCTCTCTCTTCTCTCTCTCTATCTCTCTCTCTCTCTCTCTCTCTCTCTCTCTCTCGCTCCTCTCTTCTCTCTCTCTCTCTTCTCCTCTCTCTCTCTCTCATCTCGTCTCTCTCTCTCTCTCTCTCTCTCTCTCTCTCTCTCCGCTTCTCCTTTCTCTCTCCTCTCTCTCCATCGATCTCTTCTCTCTCTCTCTCTCATCTCTCTCTCTCTCTCTCTCTTCTCTCTCTCTCTCTTTCCCCCTACCCCCCTCTCTCTCTCTCTTTCTCTCTCTCCTCTTTCTTTCTTCCTCTCTCTCTCTTCTCAAGCCTCTCTCTCTCTCTCTCCTCTCCTCATCTCCTCTCTCTCTCTCTCTCTTCCCGCTCATCTCTCTCTTCTCTCTCTCTCTCTCTTTCTCGCGTCTTTCTCTCTCGCTCTTCCTCTCTCATCTCGTTCCATCTCTCTCTCTCTCAATCTCTTCTCTCTCTCTCAATCTCTTCTCTCTCTCTCTTCTCCTCTCTCTCTCTCTCTCTCATCCATCTTCTCTCTCGCTACTCCCTCCGTCTTCCTTCCTCTCATCTCTCTTTCTCTCTCTCCTCTCCTCTCTCTCTCTCTCTCCTCTCTCTCTCCTCTCTTATCTCGTCTCCCTCTCTTCCTCTCCATCTCTCTCTCTTCTCTCTCTCTCTTCTCCCTCCATCTCCTCTCTCCTCTCTCTCTCTCTCTCCTCTCTCTCCTCCTCTCCTCTCTCTCCTCTCTCTCTCTATCGTTCGGCTCATCTCTCTCCTACCTCTCGTCTCATCTCGCTCTCTCAGTCTCCTCTCTCATCTCTTCTCTCTCTCTCGTCCTCTCTCTCTCTCTCCCCCCCCCTCTCTGTCTCTCACTCTCTCTCTCTCTTCTTCTTCTTCTTCTTCTTGCGAGAGAAAGAAAGAAAGAAAGAGAGAGAGAGAGAGAGAGCGAGAGAGAGAGGAAGAGAGAGAGAGAAAAGAAATAGAGAAAAAGAGAGAAGCGAAAACTAAAACTCAGAAAAAAAGGCGCCATCAGTGTCCATCGGTCTACTCACACGTTCTTACTAAAAGGGGGGGGGTAAAAGGGGGGGGGGTCAGAGAGAACCTACAGAACCGGAGCCCCCCCCCCCCCCAAGGATACGAGAGCCAAAGGAAGACGCGAAAAAGTGACCGAGCGACGCAGAGCGAAATCGTGCGAGCGACCGTCACGTGTATGTATCGGCGGGGGGGAGGGGGGGGGGGGGAGCTAAGGGAGACCGAAGGGGGAGAGGAGGAAAAGGGTGGGTATGGGGGGTTAGGGGGAGGGGGAGGGGTGGGACAAGGGGGATGGGGGGGGCAAAGGAGTGGTTTGGGGAGGGCGGGAAGGGAGTGTCGTGTGCAATATATTTCTACAAATGATGGTTGGTTGGCATATCCCTTGGGCCCTCACGAACGCCCGCCTTGTAAAGGGGCC
>NC_051387.1:18244306-18256806 GCF_015228065.2 Penaeus monodon
GAGAGAAGGAAAGATGACGAGAGAGAGAGGAGAGAGGGAGGAGAGAGGGGGAGAGAGGAAGGAGAGAGAAAAGAAGGAAGAGAGAGAGGAGCGAGAGGAGGAGGGAGAGAGAGAGAGGGGTGAGAGAGAGGGGAGGAAACGGGAAAGAGAGGGAGAGGAGGAGGAGGAGGGGGCGAGAGGGAGGAGGGGGGCAAAGAGAGAGAGAGGAGGAGACGAAGGAGGAGAGTAGGAAGAGAGAGAGAGAGAGAAGAAGAGAAGAGGAGGAGAAGAAGAGAAATAAGAAAAGAAAAAGATGGGAGAGAGAGAGAGAGAGAGAGATGGAAGATTAAGAGAAAGGAAGAGAGCGAGAAGAAGGGGAGGGGGGGAGAAAGAGAAAAAAAGGGGATAGAGAGAGAGAGGGGAGAGGGGGAGAGAGAGGGAGAGAGAAGAGAGAGAGAGAGAAGAAGAGAAAAAAAAACGAGGAAGAGAAGAGGAGAAAAGATAGAGAAGAGGGAGAAGAGACAGAAAGAAAAGAGAGAGAAGAAAAAGAGAGAGAAGAGAGAGAAGGAGAGGAAGAAAGGGAGAGAGGAGTTAGAAGAGAGAGAGTTAGAGAGAGAGAGAGAGAGAGAGAGAGAGAGAAAGAGAAGAGAGAGGAAAGAGGAAGAGAGGAGAGATAAGACCAAAGAGAGATATTCGTTTCCTCCATCTTCTCTCCTTATTTTCATTTTTATAATCATATTTTTGTTCGTTTCTATATCGTTATTTACGTTTTTTTTATTCTCTCTTACAACTCCAATAGCCAAAGTTATCTATCATCCTATCTATCTGTCTTCTCTTCTCCATTTTCTCCTTTTTCTTCATTAACAACAATCCATTTTCTTCCTCTTCTTCTATTTCTTCATCTTTTTCTCTTTGACCTTTCCCCTCCGTCCTACTTCCCTCCTCCTCCTCCTTTCTTATCATTTTTAACCTTTAATCTTCTCTCTTCTTCTTCTTCTTCTTCTTTTTCTTTTTCTTTCCCCATTTCCTGTTTTCCCTCACATCTCATCTCTTCATTCCACCCTATCGCGATTCCTCTGTCTTTCACCTTCTTTCCTCACTTCTTCCTCCTTCTTCCACTTCCTTCACACGAACTGCATGACCTTGGCTGTCAGGCGAGGGCAGGCGAGGGCGGGAGGCTGACGACGAACCAAGATTGTTGCAAGGTCAACATGCCTTCCTTTGCAGATCACTCGCAGACCTCTCGCGCTCACGACTCATCTCTCTCTCTCTCTCTCTCTCTCTCTCTCTCTCTCTCTCCTCTCTCTCTCTCTCCTCTCTCTTCTACTATCTATCTATCTATCTATCACTCTATCTTTCTATCTATCTGTCTATCTATACACACACACACACACAAATACACACACCACACATATGTATATATATTTAATATGATATTCATATATATATATATATATATTATATTATATCATTATCTTTGTCGTGTCGTGTTTGTGTGTCTTCTGTGTGTCTGTGTTGTCGTTGTATCTATCTATTTATCTATCTATCTATCTTTCTATTTGTTCCTCTATCATTCCATCTCTCTAACTGTTCATCATTCATTCCCTCAATCAATCTATCTATCTACTATCTATCTATCATATCTATTATTATCAATCATATCATCATCATATCATCATATTATCTATATATATCATCATATCATCATATATTATTATACTATATATCATCATATATATATCTCCATCCATAACTATCATATCATCTGCTTCATCAATCATCCCATCCTCCATCTATCCATCACTTATCATCCATCCATCATCCATTATATCCAAACTATCATCCATCCATCCATCCATCCATCCATCCATCCATCCATCTATCTATCTATCCATCCATCCATCCATCCATCCATCTATCTATCTATCTATCTATCTATCCATCCATCCATCCCCATCCCTCAACGATCAGAACCCTCCTCTCGCGTGCTCAAAGGAAGGCAGAGAGTCCCGAGAAACCTCTCTGGAAACTTCATCTCGATTCTAATGAGTTATGTATGTCATGCATTTTTCTCTCTTTGATTAGTGCTTCAGCTTCTTTCTTCCCTTTTCCCCTTTTCTTTCTTTCTGTATGTTTGTGTGAGAAAGGGAAGAAGGATGAGAGAGAGAGAGAGAGAGAATGAGAGAGACAGACAGAGAGATAGATAGATTGATAGATGGATAGATAGATAGATAGATAGATAGATAGATAGATAGATAGATAGATAGATAGATAGATAGATAGATAGATAAATAGACAGACAGACAGACAAACAGACAGTCAGACAGACAGACAGGCAGACAGACAGACAGAGAGAGAGAGAGAGAGAGAGAGAGAGAGAGAGAGGGAGGGAGGGAGGGAGGGAGTGTAATGATGTGTGGGTAGGTTATCCCACTGCTCTGCAACTAATGTAATGATGTGGGGAATTATCCCAGTGCTCTGATTTGGTTCTTTGGTGTAGTAGTCAAAGTTGTCTAACCTTTATTTCTGCAGGAGTATGGCAACTGGAGTACAGAGGACAGGCATGGCAGAGGCGCCCAGGGAGGAGAGAGGCGTCTTGCCATGCCCGCGAGGGCGAGCGGTCCTTGTCGACTGCTCAGAAATAGATATGAACAAGCTTCATTTTGAAACATTTCATAATGGAAATGAATACAAATCCAGATACATTTGGTCACATGATAGTTTCGTGGTGAAGAAACAAGGGGTACCTTATATATGGTTGTATGTGAGAAGTGTTTACAAGACTAAAAAGCTTCATGATAAGGAGACGAGTTGCTGAGTATTCATAAAACAAAAAGACATTTGAATATCGATAATGATAGCGATTACATACTTGGTGATTCAGAATAAGCATTTTCTAACCATCATTTTGAGTATAAACAAGACATAATTATACATAAAGACATCAGAATGACTCCATGGGAATTGCTTACGAGCAATAAGGGTTAGTTCTAAGGTCACTTCGTCATTGTCACGCTTGGAATCGGCGGAGGACAGTGCCATTACTGTGTGTCGTGGGACACCTATGGTGAGGGAGAGGTGTGAGGTCAGTAAAGAGAGAGAGAGAGAGAGAAGAGAGAGAGAGAGAGAGAGAGAGAGAGAGAGAGAGAGAGGAGGGGGGGAGAAAGAGAGAGAGAGTTAGAAAGACAGAGAAAGAGATATAGATCGAGCGAGGGGGGGGGGGAGAAAGAGAAAGAGTGAGAAAGACACACAGAGAGTGGAGGGGGGAGAAAGAGGGAGAGAGGGGGGGTGGGTAAAGGAAAGGATAGATGACCTGATCTGTTTTAATGTGAAAATGAGAGAGAGAGAGAGAGAGAGAGAGAGAGAGAGAGAGAGAGAGAGAGAGAGAGAGAGAGAGAGAGAGAGAAGGAGAAAGGGGGAAGGGGAAAGAGAGGAAGTGAGAAAGAGAGATAGAGATAAATAGATAGATAGATACAGAAAGAGGTAAAAGAAGAGGTAGATGAACTGATCTGTTTTAATGTGAAAGAAAGGTATTATTCCTCTCTTTCTCTCTCTCTCTCACTGCAAACTTTGCAAGGCGCCCAAGTCGCATAATCTTATCCATTACTTACTCTGTTGCATAAAAACTGCATCCTATCGATCAAATAGTACTGTTCACAGATTAGCACTTGTTGATTCTATGAACTTTATTATAGACACTGGTCTTGTCTTTGACATGATTAGTGATATAAAAAAAAAAAAAATTACCAGCCAAATGATATTTTTATACAGTGATAATAGCACAGCCCTTCAGGCATTATATAACACTAATGTTTGACTAATAGCCCTCTACACGAATAGAAGCACAGCCAGTTGGATAGATACTTCGGCATCATACCCTGGCTTTTTGCAGGGCATGTACACTGTCCTGTATATAAATGTTATCAAATCAAATAAGAAATCTCTCTAATTCCTTCTCCTATCCTTTCTTTCTATCTCATCTTTTTTATTTATAATTTTCCTTCATTACATTTCTTTTTCTCTTTTTCCCTTTCCCAGTTTCCTTTGTCCCCCTGTTCGTCTCGTTATTCTTTATTGTTTGTTTTCCTCCTTTCTCAACGTTCTCATCTCAATCTCTTTTCCTGTCTATCAATCTACATCTCTATTCTTTGCCTGACTATCTCTCTACTAATCACTTATCTATCTACTAGCTGTCAGCTGTCAGGGGGGGAGGTGAGGGTTAGAATAGGAAGGAGTATGGTGGGGCAAGGGGAGAGGAGAAAGGGGGAGGGGGCAAGGGAGAGGAGCTAGGGGGAGGGGGCAAGGGAGAGGAGATAGGGGGAGGGGGACAAGGGAGAGGAGATAGGGGGAGGGGGCAAGGGAGAGAAGATAGGGGGAGGGGGAGGGGGGAGAGAGGTAGGGGGGAGAGAGGGGGAGGGGGCAGAGGAGGGGGGGAAATGACTCGGTTCAGTAAAGATTTAAGAGATTGGTCGCGCATGTAAATATCATTGAGACGTATAGATTACCCATCCCGCCACGGCCAAGGGGGGAACTCTTCCCTCATTTGCATATTGGAAGAGGGGGAAGGGGGAGAGGGGAGGAGGGAGCGGAGGGGGGAGGGGGAAGGGAGCGGAGGGGGGAGGGGAAGAGAGGGGGTCACTTTTCTTGGGGCCTTTTCTTCGCTTTTGGCATTTATCGACTCCTTTTCTTTTCGCGTCTTGGCAGCAGGGGGACAGAGTAAGTGGATGGAATTAAGGAGGAGAGGAAGAAAAGGGTGATAAATAAGAGAAGAAGCGAGGGAAAGTGAAGGGATGAGAGATAGGGGGTGATGGAAGGGCCAAAGAAAGAGAAGGATGGAGAGAGAGAGAGAGAGAGAGAGAGAGAGAGAGCGAGAGAGAGAGAACAAGAGAGAGAGAGCGAGAGAGAGAGAGCGAGGAGAGAGAGAGAGAGAGAGAGAGAGAGAGAGAGAGAGAGAGAGAGAACGAAAACACGAAACAAAGGTATAAACGTGAATCTAAGAATACCGAAACGAACATCACAGCGTCTGTCTGAAGTTTTTTTATTCAGTATTATTAGTGTTTTTGTATTTTGTTTTTCCGTTTTGTATTTTGTGTTATATTTTGTATTGGTTTTTGAATTTTGTATAATCTTTTGCATTTTGTATCCATTTTTTAAATATCTTTTGTTATCTTTTTTATTATAGTTTTTATTATTATTCTGTATTTCGCGTCATTATTTTGTATTATCTTTTGTAATTTTGCATTATATTTTGTATTTTGTTATGTTTCGTATCATTATCTGTATTTTTTTTGCGTCGTGTTGGTACTGAAAAGGGAGGGAGATATAGAAGAAGAGGAAGAGGAGAGGGAAGATAGATGGAGAAGAGTAAGTAGTGAAATATGGAAAGATGATGGAAAAGAGGAAGAAGAAAGAAAATGGAGGAAAGAGAAAAGAAAGGGGGAAAATGACAAAAGAAAAACTGAAGGAAAAAAGAGAAAAAAACAAAAAGGGGTATTATAGAGAAGAAGGGGAAGAAAAGACAGATGAAGGAAAGTGAGAAAAATAGACGAAATGAAATGTAGAAAAAGAGGGAAATGAGATGCTGACACAGACGAGAGAAGGCAGAGGGAAGAAGTTGGAGATGGAGAAGGAGAATGGATGGTAAGAAGATGGAAAGGAAGTAGGAGAAAGGGAAGCAAGAGAAGACGAGAGAGGAGTAAAGGCGAAGAAAGACGAGGGACGAGAGAGAAGGGAGGAAGGAACTAGGAGGAAGACAAAAATAAAGATGAGAAGAGGATGGGAGAGACCAGAAAGAAAGCATCGAGAGGAAGTGGAAAGTAAGTGGAAAGAAAGCCACAAGAAGAGTGCCAAAGAAAGAAAAGACAAGGAGGCAAAGGACCGCGCCGCCTCTCGAGGAAGAAGACCCTTTTCCTTGGCCGTTCTTGCCTCTCCGCCTTTCAAGCAGAGGTCCTCCTCGCCTCCAAAGCCGGTCTCAAGCCGGTTTCTGGGACCGAGAACCCAAGTGAAATCCAGGTTTCGAGAAGTCTTGCTCAGGTGAATTCGGGTTTGGTAAAGCCTTGTCGAGCGAAATTTTAGATTTTGTGTAGTTCTTTCGGCCGATATGCGGCTTTTGAAAGGTCTTGCCAAACGAAATTATATATTTTTTTTCATTATTATGCAAAGTTTCGACGAGCGAAATGCAGGTTTTGCGAAGCGAAATTTAGAATTCGTAAAGCCTGCTTTTGTGAAGTCTTACCGACCGAAACTCGGATTTTACAAAGTGCTGCCGAGCGAAACTGAAAATTGGTAAAGTCTTCCCGAGCGAAACTCAGGTTTTGCGAGGCCTTGCCAAGGGTAAAATTCATGGAAACAGTTTTGTCAAACAACGAGGGATGGACAGAGACTTTCAGATGCTGAGAGGACGAGAACGCGAAGAGCTTCTGGTTTCCGGTGTCGGTCTGTCGGAGTCCGTTGTCGAGCGGGGGGGGGCGAGGGAACACGAAATTGCCTGGACGAATATTTCAGGATCCTGTCAGACTGTATTTCAGAATGCGTCACTCTGTGTTTCAGGCTTTAGTGCTGATACATTGGAAAAACAGTTTAGTCGGACGGGAAAGAATAACGGTGTGCGAGAGAGAAAGGGAGAGAGGGAGGGGAGAGGATGAGAGGATGAGGGGGTGAGGAGAATAGAGATGAGAGGGAGGGGAAAAAGGGATTAAGGTAAATAGGGGAGGGAGGGGAGGCAGAGAGGGAAAAAGAAAGACAGACAAATAAACCGGCAGAGACAGAGATACGCTGAAACATAAAAACAAACAACCCGCAGCGAAATCTTCGCCCTGCACCAATCAGCAAACCGAACATTCCAATATCGACTTGCCGTGAATTACGCCCTGGCTGTCCCCTTCGCATCATCAAAATTTCAGATCGCCACGACGGCTTCAAGAGGATGTCGGCGGCAGCGGCGGCGCTGGACGAAACGCCTCCGCTTCTCTCCGGTTTGGGCGGAGGCCGAGGGCGGTCGGGGGGGGGCGAGGGGGGGGGAGGGAAGGGGAGAGGGGGAGTGGGGATGGGAGGGGGAAGGGGAGGGGAAGGGGGAAGTAGGGAAGGGAGGGGGCAGGGGAATAGGCAGCTTTGAGGGGGAAAGGGGGGAGGTGGGAGGGGTAGGGGGGAGGGGGCGGGAGGGGGAGGAGGGGAGGAGGGGGAAGGTGGAGGCTGGAATGGGGGAAGTGAGGGAAGTGATTCGTGATGCGTCTTGTTTGTAAATAGATGTGGGTCCGAAGCCTTTTTTATTGTATGATCATTATCATTTCCGTTGGTATTGTTTTGGTTATTTCTAATATTAATGTCAGTATTACTTTTATTAGCAGGACCAGTGGAAATTCCATAAGAACCCCTCTCTCTGTCTTTCACCCTCTCCCTACCTTTCGCCTCCTCTCTTTCCCCCCCCCCCCCTATTCCCTTTCCTTCTTTCTCTGTGATCTTTGGGTTTTCGCCCCTTCCTCCTCTCTTTCCCTTTCCCTTTCTCGCTCTCACTCCCAAATCTTCGTTAAATCCACTAAAATAATAACAATAATAGCAATTATGATAATAATTAATAGATTCAGAATAGGATTCTCATAGGTTTGTTTAGTCATATTCCATGGGAGTCCGGCCTTGCAGTCTCGTCCTTTTGCGAATCAGAATCCTTTTCTAACTCTATTTTCACCATTATCGCATAGTTTCCTTGAATTATTAATGCTTTTTCTCTCTTTCCTTTCCTTTCTCCATCTACTGTTTTTACTCCGCAATTATCTCGATTCGATGTTCTCAGTTACTCCGTCACGCACGTTACTTTTCTTGCCATTAGGGTCATCCGCTTATGTCAACCACCGTTAACCTCTAAGGTCAGTCTAAATCACCTTCGGAAATACGTTCTATCCTTATGCGAAGCCTCCTGGCAGCGGCGTTGTGGTATATTTGATATTCCTCCATGATGACTGGTAATTGTTCCTGCAAACGATAGATGGCGGTCATATATCGCGCTACAGTCCTGGGCGAGTCTTTCTCTTTCGTCCCTATGATGAGCTTTTGGTCGACCTCTCTCTCCTCTCTCTCTCTCTCTCTCTCTCTCCTCGCTCTCCGCTCTCTCTCTATTCTCTCTCTCCCTCTCTCTCTCTCTCTCTCTCTTTCTCCTCTCTCTTTCTCTCTCTCCTCTCTCTCTCTCTCTCTCTCTTCTCTCTATCTCTCTCTCTCTCTCTCTCTCTTCTCTCTCTCTCTCCTCTCCTCTCTCTCTCCTTTTCTCTCTCTCTCTCTCTCCTTCTCTCTCTCTCTCTCTCTCTCTCTCTCTCTCTCTCTCTCTCTCTCTCTTCTCTCTCTCTCTCTCTCTCTCTCTCTCTTTTCCTCTCTCTCTCTCTCTTCTCTCTCTCTCTCTCTCTCTCTCTCTCCTCTCCCCTCTGCTCTCTCTCCGCTCTCATTTCTTTTCTCTCTCTCTCTCTCCCTCCCTCTCTCTCTCGCTCTCTTCTCTCTCTCCTCTCACTCTCTCTCTCTCTCTCTCTCTGTCTCTCTCTCTCCTCTCTCTCTCTCTCTCTCTCTCCTCTCTCCTTTCCTCTCTCTCTCTTCTCTCTCTCTTTCCTCTCTCTCTCTCTCTCTCTCTCTCTCTCTCTCTCTCTCTCTCTCTCTCTCTTCTCTCTCTCTCTCTCTCTATCAAATAATATTTCCATAACCTCCTATCTCTTCCTCACTCTTTTTTTTCTCGTTCTTCCTTTTGTTCCTCTGCTTTCTCTCCGTCGCCCTCCCTTAGTCCTCTTTCATCCTATACCCCCCCCCCCTCCCATTTAAATCGGACTCAACCAGCATTCCCTGAGCACACAAACTCCGCTCCACCCTTCTCCTTGTTCCTCCTCTTCTTGGTTCGTTCTCCTTTCTCCTTCTCCCTCCATTTTCTCCGTCTTCTCTTCCCCTTCCACCCTATCTATCGAGTGTGTTCCCTTAACTCCTTCTTCTTCCCTCCTCTCTCATTCCTACCTTTCCTCCTACTGTTGCTTCTCCTCCTTTTACTCCTTCTCTCCAAAGTCTACCTTTATCACGTCTTCCTTCTTATCACTTCCTAACCTCCCTCGTCCCCTCTCTCTCCTCCTCCCTTTCCTCTCCCTCCTTCCTCCCTTACCTGTCTTACCCTCTTTCTCACCCTTCTCCATCTCTCTTCGCCCTCACCTATAACAGCGATAATCCCGTCTCTCTCCTCCCTCCCTCCTTCCTCTTCCCCCTTTACCATCCCACCTCCTCTCTCTCTTCCTCCCTCTCTACCCCCCCATCCTCCTTACTCCTATCCACCCATTCTCTCCTCTCCTCCCATCAGTCTCCTCTTCCCTCCTCCCTCCCTCCCTCCTCCCCCTTACCTCTCCACCCCCTCTCGCCCTTCTCCTTCTCCCAAACGTTTACCTTTCCCTAATGACTTGCAGCCCTTTAAGACACACACCTAAGACCCCTCTTTCTGGGGCCGAGGAAGGACTAATGGATTCGGGGGCGGAGAGTGGCAGGGGCATTGGGGGTGGGGAGGGGCCTGGCGAGGAGGAGGGGAGGAGTGTGTGGGGAGGGGAAGGGGCAGGATGAGGGGAGAGGTATAAAGGAGGAGGGGAGGGGTGAAGGGAAGGGAGGGGAGGATATATGAGGGTTGAGAAGAGGACTCTAAGGAGGGGAGATCGGGAAGGAAGGAGCAGGAGAGTGAGAGGGAGAGGCGAGGGGTCAGTAAGAAGGAAGAAGGGGAGAAGGAGGCTGGGGAACAGGAGGAAAAAGAAGAAGGGAGGGAAGCGTGTATGTGAGTGTTTATGTTTGTGTGCGGGTGTGTGTGTACGTGTGTGTATGTGAGTGTTTATGTTTGCGTGCGGGTGTGTGTGTACGTGTGTGTGTGTGTGTTTATGTTTGTGTGCGGGTTTGTGTGTACGTGTGTGTACGTACGTGTGTTTGCGTGTGTGTGTGTATTCATATAAGAAGAAAGAGGTAAGAGAAAAAAGAGAAATAAAAAAAACATGAGTAGGTTTTAAAAGTAAACAAGGAGTTCTTTTGAAGGTCAGCAGGATTGTACAGATGCATTTGCTCTTTGAAGACGTCGATTTCTTGATCTATCTTAAGGAGAAATCTCCAGATCCGTTTGTCTACCTGTTTGTGAGTGCATGTATATATATATATTCTTCTTCTTTTAACGGTAGGTTCATGCCTGAGCCGCCGTGGTCACAGCATGATACTTAATTGTAGTTTTTCATGTTGTGATGCTCTTGGAGTGAGTACGTGGTAGGGTCCCCAGTTCCTTTCCACGGAGAGTGCCGGTGGTACCTTTTTTTTTTTTTTTTTTTTTTAGGTAATCATTCTCTCTATTTATCCGGGCTTGGGAACACCCTCTTGACCTGGGCTGGCTTGGCCACCCAGTGGCCAGGTAGGCAATCAAGGTGAAGTTCCCTGCCCAAGGGAACAACGCGGCGGTCGGTGACTCGAACCCTCGAATTCAGATTGCCGTCGTGACAGCCTTGAGTCCGACACTCTAACCATTCGGCCACCGCGGCCTTGATGATCATGGGCTTCCATGATTTTTTCTTAGCAATTTTAGAGCGGTGGTTTGCCATTGCCTTCCGCCCGGTGTTTTTTTTTTTTTTTTTTTTATCGAGTCACCATCTCTATTTACCCGGCACTGACTTGAGCTGGCTTGGCCACCCAATGGCTAGGTAGGCAATCGAGGTGAAGTTCCTTGCCCAAGGGAAACAACGCGCCGGCCGGTGACTCGAACCCTCGAACTCAGATTACCGTCGTGACAGTCTTGAGTCCGACGCTCTAACCATTCGGCCACCGCGGCCCCATATATATATATATATATATATAATATATATATATATATATATATATATATATATATATATATTATATATATGTGTGTGTGTGTGTGTGTGTGTGTGTGTGTGTGTGTGTGTGTGTGTGTGTGTGTGTGTGTGTGTACACACAGACACACACACACACACACACACACACACACACACACACACACACACACACACACACACACCACACACACACACATACACACACACACACACACACACACGATATATAATATATATATATATATATATATATATATATATATATATATATATATATATATGAATATATATATATATATATATATATATATATATATAATATATATATATATATATAATATATATATGATGGATATAGAGAGCGAAATAGAGAAACAGCCAACAGAGAGTGAAACACAAAACATGCAAATATCCATGCAGTGTCAGAAAGAGAAACAGAACCAGACAGATATCCATAGGGAGAAACACACTTTTCTCCCGCACGTGATTAGACCCACCTGTCGTTATAGGATTAGGAAAACCTGGATACGACGTACGCTTTCCCAACACGGATGCGGACGGCGAAGGGAAAATACATCAATCACCGTGATTTATATCGCTTAAAGCACCCAGATCGCTGGAATCACCCTTTCGCTTCTCGAGGTGAATGCGACGGAATTATGCTGCTCAGGAAATGGAACTCTCGTTGGAAAGAATCGTATGGGTGAGGAAAATGATGATGATGATGATGATGATGGTAGTGAGGATAAAAGGTAACAAAATGATTGATGATTATGGTAATGAGGGCAAAGAGTAGCAAAATGATTGATGGTAAGGGTAATGATAATAATGGCGATTCTATCATACATACGAAAGGATCGTAGGGTAATGAGAATAATAATGATCATAGTAAAGGTGACAAAAGTAATAATACAATTGACGATAATGGTAATGGTAGCAACTCTTATAATGGTGATCCTATAGGTAGCAATTACGACAGTGACTAAGGCAATAATGTTGATGACATTAGTAATAGTAATAGCAAGAAAAATAATAGTAATAATGATATTACCATCAATATCAGCACCGCTAGCAAGTATTGCATTGGACAGACACAGTTAGAAAACAAAAGAGGCAAATCGGAGAAAATGAAAATGATATGTAAATAAAAAAATAAGCAAAAACAACAACAGCAAAAAACATAGGCAATTATTATGATTAATGCGCCATTAATTATCCCCCCCCCCACACACACACCTAAAAAAAGAAGATGCTGTCACCAGCCTCCAGAAGAGGAGAGATCGCAAAAGGATTCGAGGGAGAGAAAGGAGGCTGAATGGACTTAAAATGAACGCGATCGGAGAAGGTGATTTGCATACGTGTTTTTGTTCTCGTTGTGGTGCCGGATGAGGGGGGGGGGCGATTAGGGGCACCTTGGGGAAGAGGAAGGGAGGAAAGGAGGCAGAGAGGGAGGGAGGGAAGGAGGGGTGAGAAGGAAAGAGGGGGGGAAGGAGAGAGGGAAACAGGAATGGGGAGAGGGAGGAAGGAGGGAGAGGGAGGAAGGGGGGAGAGAGAGGAAGGGAGGAAAGGAGGCAAAGAGGGGCGGAAGGAAGGAGGGGTGAGAAGGAAAGACGGTGGGAAGGAGAGAAGAAAGAGGAAGAGGAGATGAGGAGAGAGGGAGGCAGGGAAAGTGAAGAAAAGAGGAAGGAAGGG
>NC_051387.1:18278276-18288276 GCF_015228065.2 Penaeus monodon
TTTCGCTGCTTTCTGTTCTTTCTCTGCTTTCTGCTCTCTTCTTTCTCTGCCTTCTGCTTACTACTCTAATCTCTGCTGTCTGCTAACTCCTCTCTCCTTTCTCTGCTTTCTGCTTACTCATACGCACCAGGTTTTTACCAGTTTCTGTTGAGACTGAGAGACCAAGTTCGACCGCCTCTCTCTCGTGGATTCAGGAAGAGGATGTGGATCGTTCTAGATCGATCCCACTTTAGTCATTTTGTTCGGACTCGATTAACTCAAATCCAGCTGAATCAGGATACTTGTTATTACAATCTCTTCAGTTTGGATAATTCTCAGTATTTTTAATCCACCCCCCCCCCCTTTACATGAAGTCCATCAAATCTTCCCCGAACTAAAGTCTGTCTATTACGGATAATTTTAACTCCAGTGTCTAAAGTCAGTACAATTTAGATCATTCTAACTGAAGTCAAATTCAGCCTGTCCCTAACTGAAGCCAGGCTAGTCCGGACAATTGTCAGGCCGATTCTGTGCAAATTCCGATTCCGTTTGCATGATTCTGATCGAGATGACTTGAGGGTTAGAGCGACGTCGTGCAGTTGGCGTGCATTCCAGCCGGCGTCGGGAGCCAGACGGTAGTTTGAAAACTCTACCTGATGGATATTTCTGATTTTTATGCTCGTGTTTACTTTTATTTTTCGTTAGTCATGTTCTGATTCTTTTGTTTTGTATTTATCATTATCTGTCTTTCTATCTTTTCTCTTCCTTTTTTATCCATATGCAATGTTGCTGTTTTTCGCACTGTTTTCCTTCACATGTCTTGTTGCTCTTTTATTGCTCTGTTTGGTTTATCTTTTTCTTCTGGTTCTACTTTCAAAATTGGTTTTTATTTTTCATCATCCTCCTTCTTATCTTGTCTCTTCTTTTTCCTCATCCCATTCCTCTTCCCTCTCTTCCTCTTTATTCTCATCCCCTTCTCTCTCTGCTCTTCCTCATCTTCTTCCACCTTATTCTCCTTTTTTCTTCATCTTCCTTTTCCTTCCACCTCCTCTTTTTCCTTTCCCTTACCTTCGCCACCCATACCACTGATGTCCTCTCCCTCTTCCTTTTCCTCTCTCCTTTCTTCTCTTCCCCTTCCTCTCCTCTTCCCTCCCACCTATTCGCCGTCTTCCTCTTCCTTCGTTCGTACTTCCCCCATAATGATTCCCTTCCATTCTTCTGGGAATAGCTTAATGCACATACATGTCTTTTGCCGAGATGCATTTTCTGCATCGCATTACTTACCCAACTTTTTAATCCTTGTTTTAATCACCTATATATATATTTTTTTTTTTCCTAATAAAGATTATCTATTTATATCTATTCAGTGTCTATTTCACATCCTTATTCGTAATGGGTTAAGGAAATGGGTATTCGTGCAAGAAAGTCGATTTGAGACCCTTGCATGAACTCTCACCCTTAGGCTCCGACCCTTACCCTCTCACCCTTTTCCTCCTCTTTCTCCCTTTATCCACCCTTCCTTATACCCATTTTTCCTTATATTAATTCAATATATCCATTTTTCCAAACCCCCCGTATCCCAATTACCGTATCCCGTTTCCCATTATATCCCCCACCTCCCCTCCACCCCTTTCCCTTTATCTTAACTTATATACCCCCCCCTAATGCCAACGCTCCCCCGCCCGCTCAAACCCCCAATACAACGCGCCCCCCTCCCCTTTTTGGGCGACCTCGAGAGCCTGTCTTCCCGACGGCACTTGCCCCTTTCGAACCTCGGGATCAGTTTCTCCCCTTTTTTGTCGGGTTCGGTTTTTTTAATAATTTATTTTCTTTTTTTTTTTTTTTTTTTTTTTTTTTTTTTTGTTTGTGTGTGTTTTTTTTTGTGTTTTTTTTTTTGTGTGTGTTTTGGTTTTTTGGGGGTTGTGTGTGTGTGTGTTTGGGGTTTTGGTGTGTGGTGTTGGGGGGTTTTAAACATATATATAATTTATATATATAATATTTTAAAAAATATAATATAATTATATATATATAATTTTTTTTTTTTTTTTTTTGGTTTTTTTTTTTTTTTTTTTGGGTTTTTTGTGTTAGGGGGGGGTTTTTTGGGGATTATTTTTCTTTTTATTAATATTTTTTTTTATATTTTTTTTTTGTTTTTTTTTTTTTTTATTTTTTTTTTTTAAAAAAAGTTTTTTGGGGGGGTTTAACCCAAAAAAAATTTTTTTTTAATTTAAAAAAATTTTTTTTTTTTTTTTTTTAAAAAATTTTTTTTTTTATATCTTTTTTTTTTTTTTTTTTTTTTTTTTTTTTTTTTTTTTTTCTTTTTTTATTTTTTTTTTTGTTGGGGGTTTTGGTTTTTTTTTTTAAAAATATTTTTTTTATTTTTTTACCCCCCCCCCCCCCCCCCCCCCCCCCCCCCCCCACCCCACCCCCCCCCCCCTTTTAATTTTTTTTTTTTTTTTTTAAAATTGGTAGTTTTTCCCCCCCCCCCCCCACACCCCCCCCAAACCCCCACCCCCCCTTTTTTTTTTTTAAAATGTATTTTAAATTTATTATATTTTTAAAATTTTTTTCCTTTTTTATTTATTTATTTTTTTTTTATTTATATTGTTCCCCTTTTTTTTTTTTTTAATATTTTATTTTTATTTTTATTATTTTAGGGGGGGGGGGGGGAAAAGGGAGGGTCTAACTACTATTATACTATTTATTTTTTTTTAAAAATTATTTTAATATACTTTAATAAATTTAACATATACGTAATTTTCATTATTGCAATATTGTGTGTATTATATTTTTATTTTTTATTATATTTTTATTTATTTTATTCTAAGTATAATACAATATAGCAATACGTGTGTATTATAATATATATATAAATATTATTTGTGTGTGTGTGTGTGTGTGTGTGTGGTGTGTCGGGGGTGTGTGTGTTGTGGTGTGTGTGTGTGGGGGTTGGGGTTGTGTGGGGTGTGTGGTGTGTGTTGTGTTGTTGTGTGTGTGTGTGTGTTGTCTGTGTGTGGATCTTTTTTTTATAATTTTTTTTAATAATAATACACACACACACCATCACACATACACACACAACACACACACACACACACACACACACAACAACACACACACACACACACACACTCACACACACACACGACAACACACACACACTCATAATATATATATATATATATTATATATATATATAAAATATATATATATATATTATATATAAATAATAATATTTTATATATAATATATAATATATATATAATATATATATATATATATATATAATAATAAAATAGGGAGAGGTAGAGAGAGAAGAGAAAAATATCTATAGAATTATATATACTGTTTTTTATATATATATATATATATATAATATATATATATATGTGTGTGTGTGTGTGTGTGTGTGTGTGGGGGGTGTGTGTGTGTGTGGGTGGGGTTTTTGTGTGTGGGGTTGTGTGTATATAATATTCCTATATATATACTATATATATATATTTATATATTATTATTTATATGTGTGTGTGTGTGTTTGTGTGTGTTGTTGGTTGTGTGTGTGGGGTGGGGTGTGTGTGTGTGTGTGCTCCATCCCTGCCCCCATTCCCCCGGCCGCACGCCCCCCCCCCCCCCAGCGCATGCAGAGGAGTGTCACGGCGACCCTCCCTCGTGAAATCTCATTTTGCTCCCACGCCATGCACCACCCCCCCCCCACCCCCCCCCCCACCCCCTCGGCCCGCCCTCTCCGCACTCCGAGTTTTTCCTCCTCTTCTTCTTCCTCATTCTCACCCTCTTCCCCGTTCTTCTTATTTATCCTCCTTTATTTCCGTTATTCCCTTTCTCAGCTGCTAAGTGGGCAAAAATTGAATAAGGGGCGAACAAAGATGAAATACAGAAGAGAAACTGGAGATGCTAATAGGAGGAAGAGGGAAAGGGTGGAGGAAAGGAAATTCGAAGAAGAGAATCAACTGAAAATAGAAAGTAAAAAAGAAAGGATAGAGAATTAGCCAAATAGGAAGAATAACAGAGAGTGGGAAGGAGATAATGAAATTGGTAGAGCAAGAATATGGGAAAATATAAAAAACACAGAAGGGGGAAATGGAAAGAAATAAGAGGGAAATTTAGCAGGGAAGGGACAGGAAAGGAAAATATGAATCGAGTGGCGGGATTGCCAAAACTGACTGAGAAAATGAAGAGAAAATTGTGACAAAAGAGAGAGAAATGTGGCGTGGACAGAGAAAAGAGGTAGACAACGATATTTGGAAGAAGAGAGAAAAAAAGAAAACCAAGGGACCACCCCCCCCCCATACCCCATCCCTTGAGGCTTAACTATTCTCCCCCTTCCTCCCTCTCCCTGGTCCCCTTCCCCTCCCTCCCCATCCCCATCCCACTCTTCCTATTCTTCCCTTCCTCCTCTCTTCCTTCCTTTCTTCTCCTCCCTCCTTCCTCCCTTCCTCCCGTGTTCTCCCTCTCCTTCCCTCCATCCATCCCTCCCTCCCGTGTCCCCTTCTCCCCTCCCCTCCCCATCCCCCTCTCCCTCTCTTCTTCCCTCCCACGCACCCTCCCCCGTCCCTCCCTCCCTCCTTCCCTCCCTCCCTCCCTCTCTCCCTCCCTCTCTCCCTCCCTCCCTCCCTCCCTCCAGCTAGGTGTTAGTGGCGTCGCCCTCCCTCGCCGGCGCGTCCTTCAGGCGTCCTGTGACGACGTAGTCCTGTATGGGAGGCGGGGGGAGGGGGGATAGGGAGAGGAGGAGTAGGAGGAGGAGGGGGGATAGGGAGAGGAGGAGGAGGAGGGGGAGGAGGAGTGGGAGAGGCTGGAGGAGTGGGAGAGGCTGGAGGAGGGTGAGAATAGGAGTGGGAGAGGGAGGAGGAGGGGGAGAGTAGAGGAAGGGGAGGGGATGGGGGAATGGGAGGGAGAGAGAAAGGGAGAGGAATCGTTAGGGGAGGAAGGATGGGGAGGAGGAAGAATCCGAGGTAGAGGAAAAATACGAGGAGGAGGGAGAGAGGAGGGAGAGGATTAGGAGGTAGAAGAGGAGAGAGGGGATAGGGGAGGGGAGGGAACGGAGAGAGAAGAGGATGGGGGGAGTGGGATGAGAGAGGAGAGGAGGAGGGGGTGATAAGAGAGACGATTGAAGGGAGAGAAGGGAAAAAAGGAGGAAAAGGAGGAGGAATATATGAAAGGAAGAATAAGGGAAGGAGGAGGAAGAAGATAGATAGATAGGTAGGTAGATAGATAGATAAATATATATGTCTATATATATATATGTATGTATATATATATATATATATATATATATATATATATATATATATATATATATATATACACACAAGCACACATTTTCCATGTTTTCCCGTCAAAAACATGAGCAAACTCCGAGGACGCCGGGGCGCCACAACACGCAGTTCCCGTGTCTACGGAACCCAAATGGAGATAATGGGGTTCCAATGGCCGCGGCGCTGATCTGAGGAGAAAACTTTACGAGGAAAAAGGAGAGAGAAAAAAGACGTAGGAAAACAAGATGGATAAGAATGAATGAGTACGAAGAGGGGAAAGGGCGATAGATAGAATGGATGGAAGAGGAGGTGATAAAGAGGACAGGAGAGTAGGGGGAGAAAGAGGAGAGAATAGAAGAGGCGGAGGAGGGTGAGGTAAGAGGAAGAGCGAGAGGTGAAGTGAGGGGGACGGAATAAAAGTGATAAAAGCAGGGAAGAGCGAGGAGAAGAAGGAAAAAGTGAATGAGAGAGAGAGAGAGAAAAGGTTCGGAGAAAAGGGAGAACGAGAAGAAGGGAGAGAAGCCAAATGAAGAAACTGCGGAAAGAGAAAGAAAAGAGTAGGAGGAGTGCGATGAGATACATAATTAAAGAGGAATGGAGGATGACAGAATCATGGGAATAATGAAGAAATGGAGGAACAGAAGGAAGAAGAAAAGGGAGAGAACCGAGGAAAGAAGTTAATAAAAGGGAAGAGGCGAGGGGAAGAATGATAGGACGGAAAAATGGACTAAAACAGAATAACAGAGGGAAAAAATCAGCCACAAACAAATCATAAGAAAGAACAACACAAAAAAATGAGAAGAGAGAAAAAAAATAGGAAAAGAAAGAAAGACAGAAAGAAAGAAAAAAGAAAAGAAAGAAAATAGAAAGAAAGAAAAATAGAGAAAAAGAAAGAAAATAGAAAGAAAGAAAAATAGAGAAAAAGAAAGAAAAAAGAAAAAAAACACGAAATGAAAAGAAAGGAAAAAAAAAGCTAAAGAAAGAAAGACAGAAAGAAAAAAAATAGAAAAGAAAGCAAGCGAAAATAAGAGATAAAAGAGGGAAAAACAACATCAAAGCGATAAGAAACACGCCGGCGAAATCCCCTGCCCCGAAAGACTCTTATAATGACCTTGTAAATAAATGATTACCTAAGTCTCCCCCCGTCCGGCATTAAGTAATTTCCGCGTCTGACATTAAGATAATTGGAAGAAGAAACAGGCTATTTTGTTATTCATTTCTCTTCTCGGCCGGTCTATCTATCTGCCAATCTATCTGTTTATATAGGAAGTTAACTAGCTAGGTAAAAGTGGCCACCCGTCGACGTGTGTATCCATCTGTTTGTCTGCCTGTATGTATAATGTATTCCTATACACACGCGCAAACACACAAAACACGATGTATATATGAGTATATATATATATATATATATATATATATATATATATATATATATATATATATATATATATATATATATATATATATATATATATACTTATATATGGGGCCGCGGTGGCCGAATGGTTAGAGCGTCGGACTCAAGACTGTCACGACGGCAATCTGAGTTCGAGGGTTCGAGTCACCGACCGCCGCGTTGTTTCCCTTGGGCAAGGAACTTCACCTCGATTGCCTGCCTAGCCACTGGGTGGCTAAGCCAGCTCAAGTCAGTGCTGGTCCCAAGCCCGGATAAAATAAGAGAGAATGATTACCCAAAATGGTAACACCGGCACTCTCCCTGGAAAGGAACTGGGGACCCTTCCACGTGCTCACTCCAAGAGCATTACAACATGAAAACTACAATTAAGTATCATGCTGTGACCACGGCGGCTCAGACATGAACCTACCGTTAAAAGAAGAAGATACTTATATATACATATATATATATACCAATACATATGATATATATATATATATATATATATATATATATATATATATATATATATATATATATGTGTGTGTGTGTGTGTGTGTGTGTGTGTGTGTGTGTGTGTGTGTGTGTGTGTGTGTGAGAGAGAGAGAGAGAGAGAGAGAGAGAAAGAGAGAGAGATATATATGTATATGTGTGTATATATACTTAACTTATATATATATATATATATATATATATATATATATATATATATATATATGTGTGTGTGTGTGTGTGTGTGTGTGTGTGTGTGTGTGTGTGTGTGTGTGTGTGTGTGTGTGTGTGTGTGCGTGTGTGTGTTTTGTGTGTGTGTGGGGTGTGTGTGTGTGTGTGTTTTGTGTGTGTGTGTGTGTGTGTGTGTGTGCACAAAACGCACACACTCACACACACTCACACACACACACACAACTCAGTATATCATTCACTCTACTCCCCTATCATTTCATCTCTCTAAACACCCGTCAGCCTCTCGCCTCTGAATCCACAGACACAAAACCGCCGGGCTGCAAGTCGAGTCGAAGCGCCGAAGCCGGTTCGCTCGGATCCGAACCGGCTCCGACCCCCCGCCGGGCAGCCGTCCAATCCACTTTCTTCGTAATTCTCGTCTTGATCTCCTCGGCGAATATTACCTCCTTCGCCCATGTTTAGGACGATCCTCTGCAAGGTTCATTAAGACTCCTCCGTCCTTCGAAATGCAGGATTGCGTTCGGGGGACTTCTCTGGGGGATTTTGGGGGATAGGGCAAGATGGCGTTTTTCTCTCTTTTCCTTCTACTCCTCCTCTTATTCGTCCTTGTCCCGCTCTTCTTTTTGCATCTTCGCTTCCTCCTTCTTCTCCTATTTAACATTATCATCATCATTGCTTTAATGACCCTCTTATTTCACCTCCTACCTCATCGTCCTTTTTCTGCTCTTCTCTCTCTTCTTCCATCTTCTCCATTATCATCCTTACGTTCTTCCCTGTGTAAGAGCGCATGTGCACGCATACAGGACCCGCGCGGATGTACGTGGCCGTTCCTGCGTTGGCAAAGTCGTCCCCAACCGTATCATGTTCGTGTGAATCTCCGAAGTCCTTTTCCCAAGCCCCGTTCCCCAACCCTTTTCTTGAGCCATGTTTCTTAACCTCCTTTCCCAAGGCCCTTTCTTAAGCTACTTATCCAAGCCCCTTTCTTAAGCCCTTATCCCAAGCCCCTTTCTTAACCTCCTTTCCCAAGCCCCTTTCTTAAGCCCCTTTCATAAGCCCCCGTCCCAAGCCCCTTCCTCAAGCCCCTTTTCCGCGCCAGTGTCAAGACGCACGCGAGGTCTGCGCGTCGTCCGAGATGAGCTTGCGTCTCGGCTGTCCGCTGGCAGTGACAAGAAGGATCCCAGCCTGGAATGAGGGCGTTAGGGTTAGCGAGGGAAGGAGGGAGGAAGAGTGGGGGAGGGAAAGATGGGAAGGAAGGAAAAGAGAAAAGAGTGGAAAGGAGGAGAGAAAGAGGGAGGGATAGAATGAGAGAAGGGGTGAAGCGGAGGAGGAAGGCAGGGAGGAAAGAATGAGTTGTATAAAGAGGAGAGAGAAAGGGCGAGGTAGGAAAGGAATGGAAGGAAAACAAAAGGGGGGAGAGAGACAGAGAAGGGAGAGAAGAAGGGAAGAAAAGAAAGATATGGAAGGGAGGAAGGGAAAGAACGAAAGTGGGAGGAAGGAGGATGACGAGAAGCCCAACGTGAGAATAAACCAATGTATCACAGACTTAGATATTCCACAATCCTTCTGTAGGAAACCATAAATCATGAATGCTGAAATTAGAGTGTACACAAGGTAAAGCGAAGACGTAAGTGTGGGAATAGAAGGAATAATTGGATTGCGTTTATTTACGGAAGCGTGCGCAGGGACATACGTCAGGCACAAACGGAAGCAACGTCACGCAGCGGAAAGGCCAGAAAATAGACGTCTTTGATTTAGATGGTCTGCTGGATCTAAAAAGAAAGAAAGAGAAAAAGGAAACGACAAAATATAACATTCTATCAGAAGAAAAAAGAAAAATGGATTACTGCCCAGCTGTCTTGAAACGTGAAATGAGTAGACAATTTGAAAATAAATTAATTAAAGGACTGAATACATCAATACCAGACGCGATATAGTTTTAACATGATATAATAGGTCATAAAAATATTTGATAGAGATCCTTGATTCAAAAAATAGAAAACAAAAAATTGTAAATGAACCAAATAATATCCGCAAAATTAATACATTCATTTTAATTCATCGGAAAATGACAAGAAAAATACGCTTACCAAGTTTGATGATAAGTGACCTTCTGCCCATTTTTTCTATATAAGGGCAACGGAAGATAAATAAACAACTAGAAATGATTATAGCAGGTGAGCCATTAAATGACCGAATCCATTAATACTAGATGCGATACAGTTCCAGAGGGTTTTATCAGTTTCATTTCATTTCCTGCATCTCAGTTGTGTTTATGCGTACATGTCATTTTTCATCTTTAAGAAAACGATTAATGATCCTGAGCAAGGGAAGTCGAGAACATTGAGCAATATTTCATTACAATTTCATTATAAGATATCGGATAAGTAATCAAAGGGATAGCTCAAGTAAAGATGTAGTGAGCTAAATAAAGAATGCATATTTATGAACGCACGTACATAATTAACTATATGCACACACGTATACAGGTATCACATATACTACATGCACACAAAACGTACACACTCACACACATGCACACGCATGCACACACAGACACACAGACACAGACACACACACACACACACACACACACACACACACACACACACATACACACACACAACACACACACACACACACACACACACACACACACACACACACACAC
>NC_051387.1:18315776-18320776 GCF_015228065.2 Penaeus monodon
GATGCGATGGCTCTGGATGTCGGTTTTGCGTGAGAGGATACGCGGGTCGGAGGTGGCCGCTCCTTCGTCGAGGGAGGCCCGGGAGGGTTCTGTTGTGATTGTTTTTTATTCGATACTTCTGCTTATTTATCTACATATCTGACTCTCTTTCTGTGTTTCAACATATTCTATCTATCTCTCTCTCTGTTTGTCTCTCTCTCTCTCTCTCTCTCTCTCTCTCTCTCTCTCTCTCTCTCTCTCTCTCTCTCTCTCTCTCTCTCTCTCTCTCTCTCTCTCTGTATATTATATATATATATATATATATACCTATCTATCTATCTATCTATCTATCTATATATATATCTATCTCTCTATCTTCTCTCTCTCTCTCTCTCTCTCTCTCTCTCTCTCTCTCTCTCTCTCTCTCTCTCTCTCTCTCTCTCTCTCTCTCTCTCTCTCTCTCTCTCTTTGTCTTTCTCTTATTTATTAATTATATCTCTCTCTCTTTCTCGTCATCTACTACTATTCCCATCCCACCCTTCTTTCTAACATCTTTATCCCCACCTCTCTTTCTTCTCTCACTCTCCACTTCATCACTTTTTTCACGCTCTCTCAGGTTCATCACTTTTTAAATCACCTGATATTTTTTTCTCGTAGCTGCAAGGGACTTCTAGTGAAACAATATTTTCACGAATTCTTTCTAAAAACATTTTGGTATCTATTTTTTAAAAACACTTGACAAATGCCCGAGAGACTATACGAGAATCGTGTATTGACATATGGAGTTGTTTTTTCAATCAATATGAATATAATGTGTATGTTACTTACCAAAATCTTTGTGTGTGTGTGTGTGTGTGTGTGCGTGTGTTTTTTTATCAGTGTAATGATAAAGATGATAAGAACAGCATCAATAGCAACAACAAGAACAATAATAAAGACACAAAATAATAATAATAATAATAATAATAACGACACCAGGCTAAAAGATGCTGGGATTTGAGATCTCATCTCCGGGAGGCTCAGGGAGGCTGAAGAGGCGAGACCCTCTGGGCGATTGGCAAGAATTATCGGTTATTAAGTGCCAGTTGATAGACGGCCAAAGTTTTGTAATATCCCCTGCACACAACCTTAACTCTTAAATTATGCAAATGTATTCTGAAATAATGAATGTCTGAGACCGTCCAGGGGTTCGTCGCTGTGTTTGCTTGTTTGCTTGTTTGTTTCGTTGCTTTGGTTTGGTTTTGTGGATTCTGTTTGCTTGTTTGGTTTGTTTTTTACTGTTATTATTTGAGGATGTTTTCAATAACATTATTCCTTTGTTTTTGTTATTGTTTTTTTTCACTTTTATACCATTGTCATCGAGTTAGTGTTACTATTACCATTATTATGTTCATCTTTGAAATCATTATGATTATTGCCACTATTATTATCCATATTACTACTGTCCCCCATCACCACTATTACTATTACCATTTCTACCATATTATATTTAACAATTGTAGTCTTACTATTACTAGTAGCCTTAGTAGTATTAGTAGTATAACTTATTAGTAGTAGAAATAGTAATAGCACTTATAGAGTTGTACTAGAACTAATGTAGTAGTAGTAGTGGTGGTGGTGCATGTGGTAGCTATTGTACATTTTGGCATTTTTAACATATTTACGTTCATCACCAGTAGCATGACTTATAGTAGTTATGGGAATATTGCTTTAATGATTGTTATCACCAGCATTACCATGATCGTTATTAGTCCACGAGAAATGGTAAACATCAAACTGTAAAAAAGGCAGAAAAAAAAAATTAACAGTTGCTAAATCCCGAGGCCTCAAAACCGCTTCGAAAACTGTTTCGACAAGACTGAACATTAACACAACACTACTTTTGTCCCTTATCCCTGGCCCTTAGTATTGAACCCCGGCCACAAAAAAGAAGAAAGGAGGAAAAATACAAAAAAGAAATAAATTCTGAATGGAAAGAATGACAAAAAGAACTCCGGGTTTACCGCTCGCCTCTCCACGCTTTTCATAACACAAGTGTCACCATTGAAGCGAAGAGTGTGCCTCTCGCCCTCCCCCCTCCCTCCCCTTCCTTCCACCTCATGTTGTCCCGCCTCTCTCTCTCTCTCAACCTCCCTCCCCTCTCCCTCTCCTCCCCCTGAACCCCCCCTCTCTCTTTTAACTTCTCACCCACCCCTCCTAGCCTATCCCCTCCCTTCCCTTACCTCAAAATTTCTCTTCTAACTTTTCATCTCCCTCTCTCACTCCACCCCTTCCCTTCCCTCCCCATCTCTCGTTTCACTCCCCAATCCCTACCTACCCCTACCCCTCTCTCCCGCTCCCTCCCCTCCCCGCATCCGTGCTCTCACAAACGGCTCCATGCAGGCCTAACTGGAGTGCCCTTCAGAATCCATACAGGACACTTTCCGTTGGACATGTGAAGGATGTCGTGTTTGTCCTTGTTCTGTAGCTTTTAGCCTGTTATGTAGTTTCGTAGTGTGTGGTTGGCTGTTTCTGTAGTCCTGTACTTCTGTGGTTATTCATTGTGATCTGTAGTTCGGCAGATTGTTATGTATTGAAGTAGTTTGTAAATTAGTATGTAATTTCGTAGTTTAATTATATAGTTTTGTATCTTTGAAGTTTTGTAATACTGTCATTTACTGTTCAGAAGTTCTGTGGAAAGATCACCAGCAATGTCGTATTTTTTGTTATGGAGTTTGCAGTTTATTTTCCAGTTCTACAGTGAAATTCCTGAAGTGGTATAGTTTCTAACGTAGTTCTCTTGTTTATGGTTTGGTTTATAGCATTATACTGTAGTTGGACAACTGTAATTCCGTAGTTAGCTGATTATTTCTGTAGTTCGTAATTCTGCAGTTCGTTCTAATAGCTCGCACCAATTTAATCAACTCACAATCTATCATGCGAAAATGCTTGCAATTTCCGAGATAGATTGCATCCTGATGGCTATAATCAAGTAGTAATCATTCGGAAATAATGTTCTCGTGAACCAAATGGTATGGATGTAACGTTGTGTCATCCGGACGTGTAAGCGCGAGGCCTGTCACGCTTTTTTTCACACACAGGTCTTTTACGAATGTTTCGCCGATTTTTTTATGAGTTTTTTTCACGATTTTTTTCTTCTCGAATGTTTCACTGGCGTCTTTCACGAAATATATATATATATATATATATATATATATATATATATATATATATATATATATATATTACACTGAGGTTTTCACGAAATGTTATTTCACAGAATTTTTTCACGAATGTTTCACTGGTTTCACGAAATGTTTTTCATGATTTTCATGATTTTTTTTCCGATGCCTCTTTCACCGATGAGCTCTTCGTTCAGTCCTTTCATAAACGTCTATCACCGAGGTATTTCACTCAGGCCTTTCACCAAAACTTTCACAAATGTCTTTCATCGCTGCATTTCATGAGGTTTTCAAGGTTTTTTGAGTGACGTCTTTCCCCTCTGTATTTCACGATTTTTTTTTTTCAGAGACTTCCCTTCCCGCTATAATTCACAAGGTCTTTCACCATTTTTTTTTCTCTCTCTCTCTCTGACTTCCCTCCCCGCTCTACATCACGTGGCCCTTCACCATTTCTCCACATTCATCGCTGTATTTCACGAGGTCTTTCAGCCGCCCCGTGCTCTGCCTCCTCATTATCATGGCCTCGGGTGCTCGCGGACGGAGGGCAGGGCAGGGAGGAGAGGGCGCGTGAGGCTGTGCGCGGGGGGAGGGGCACGCAGGACACTCTCTTTCAATTTTAGTGTTGGTTTTGGTTTTTATTTATCTGTTTATTTTTTTATTTTTATTTTTTTTTTTTGTCATGTTTTTGTTGTTGTTGTTGTTGTTGTTGTTGTTGTATTTTTCTTTTTTTTATTTTTATTTTTTTTTATTTTCGTTTTCCTTTTCTTTTCTTTTCTTCTTTCCGCTTCTTTTCTTTTCTGTTCTTTTATCTGCTCTTCTCTTCTCTTCTCTTCTCTTCTTTTTGCTTCTCGTCTCATCTCTCTTCTCTTCTCTTCTCTTCTCTCCTTATTTTATATTATCTTTTATCTTTTCGTTCCTATTATTCTTTTCTCTTCTCTTTTCTCTCTCCTTCTCAGGTGTTGTTTTGTTTGTTTTAGTACATATTTTGTCTTTGGATATACTCCTAATATGTATCAGTTTTTTATATACATTTCTATTCATATATATATATATATATATATATATATATATATATATATATATATATATAACATATATTATATATATATATATATATATATATATATATATATATATATATATATATTATATTATATATATATGTAAATATATATTATATATATATATATATATATATATATATTATATTTGTGCGTGTGTATGTGTGTTTGCGTGTGTACATGAGTATGTATGTATTTTCTTGCGGTGGCCCTTTCCTTTGTATACATTATTACTGACATATGTTAGCCAATCATTATCTACCTTTTTGTGCTTCTCTCTCTCTCTCTCTCTCTCTCTCTCTCTCTCTCTCTCTCTCTCTCTCTCTCTCCTCTCTCTCTCTATCCTCTCTCTCCTCTCTCTCTCTCTTATCTATCTCTTTCTCTCTCTCTCTCTCTCTCTCTCCCTCTCTCTCTCTCTCTCCCTCTCTCTCATCCTCTCTCCTCTCTCTCTCTCTCTCCTCTCTCTCTCTCTCTCTCTCTCTCTCTCTCCTCTCTTCTCTCTCTCTCTCATCTCCTCTCTCTCTCTCTCTCTCTCTCTCTCTCTCTCTCTCTCTATCTATCTATCTATCTGTCCTCTCTCCGTTCCCCGTCACTCCTCCTCCCTCCCTCCCTCCCTCCCTCTCTCTCTCTCTCCCTCAGCATTTCACAATATTTTTCTGCCATTATATCTATGATAATCAAACACATACACCTTGTTAGGTAAGCCCGCAGACGTAAACCAACGCTGTCTACGTGAAGGCAAGCACGAAATCTCTCTGCCTCTTTTCCTCCCTACTCCCGAGGACTCCTCTCCCTCATT
>NC_051387.1:18333276-18335776 GCF_015228065.2 Penaeus monodon
TCCTGCTTCTTCTTCTTTTTTTCTTCTTCTTCTCTTCCTCTTCCTTCTCTGCTTCTTCTTCTTCTTCTTTTCTCTTCTTCTTCTTCTTTTTCTTTCTTTCTCCTTTCTTCTTTCTTCTTCTTCTTCTTTCTTTTCTCTTTCTTTTTTTCTTTCTCTTCTTCTTCTTTTCTTTTTTCTTCTTTCTTCTTCTTCTTCTTCTTCTTCTTCTTCTTCTTCTTCTTATTTCTCTTCCTTTTTCTCTTCTTCTCCCATTTCATCTTCTTCCTCGCCGTCTCCCTCTTCCTCTCTTTCTTCCTCTTCTTCTTCCTCTCCCTCTTCCTCTTCCTTTCACTCTTCCTCCTCTTCTTCCTCTCCCTCTCCCTCTACCTCTCCCTCTTCCTCGTCCCCCTCCTCCTCGTCCTCTTCATCTCCCTCTCTCCTCCTCCTCCTCGTCCTTCACTCCCCTTCCTCCTCCCCTCTCCTCTTCCCCCTTCTCCCCTTTCCAATGCGACCCCTTTAAACCTCCCGCCAAGCCCCGCGTCCCTTGCCACCGAGGCTTCCGAAGGGCCGCCGAGGCTTCCGAAGGGCCGCCGAGGCTTCCGAAGGGCCGCCGAGGCTTCCGAAGGGCCGCCGAGGCTTCCGAAGGGCCGCCGAGGCTTCCGAGGGGCCGCCGAGGCTTCCGAAGGGCCGCCGAGGCTTCCGAAGGGCTGCCGAGGCTTCCGAAGGGCCGCCGAGGCTTCCGAAGGGCCGCCGAGGATTCTGAAGGGCCGCCGAGGCTTCCACGTGAGTTCGAGAGGCCAGGGCACTCCGGCGAGGCGAGGAGGCCCTTCCATTGTGTCGCGGGAGTGCCACAGGGCCTGGAGTACCTTCAGGAGGCCGACGCGGAGGTGGAGTGTCAGCTGAGAGGGGCGGAGTGGCTGCGGCGCTTCGAGGAGCAGCGTTTGTGGCTCTGGGGGCCGGGGGGGGGGAGGATGTTGGGGGTGCTAGGGGCGGGGAGGGAGGGGGGAGGTCCTCGCATCTGTGCTTGCTTCTCGTTTCTTTTCTCTTTCTGTGGAAGTCCGTTTATCTACTTATCTGACTGTGTTTTTGTATCTATTTGTATGGCTATATCTTTCTATCTGCCTATATGCCTGTTAGTCTCATTACTTATCTATCTGGTTATCAGCCTGTCATCATAGTTGTTACATACACACACACACAACACATATATAGAATTATATATATATATATATATATATATATATATATATTATATATATATATATATGCATATATATATATATATATATATATATATATATAATATATATATATATATATATATATATATATATATATATATAATATATAGTATGTATGTATGTATGTATGTATACATATGTGTGTGTGTGTGTGTGTGTGTGTGTGAAGGGTTTCTTTTAGTGATGGTTTCACTATTTTTATTGTGCGTGGGTGTTGTGTGTTTGGTGTGCGTATGAGGTGTAAGGTTCATTTGGTTCACCTCCACCCGTTCGGACGGCAGCTTCGAGTCCACCAAAGCCTCATGTCAACCATGGTCGGTGGTTGCCATTCTATGGTTTGCCACTCTATTCCGAGCTCCACACCTGAACACATTCCTCCTATTATTAGAACTGGGCTACATTTTGATAGCTGCAGCCCGCTCCACCTGTGGCTCCTTTAGGACGAATCTACTCCAGGTGCCTGAAGCTAAGGCTGGAAACCTTCACTCCGTTCCACCGACATTTCACCGACAACTACTGCAATCACGATTTTTTTTTTATTGTATTTGTGTGAATTGTACATTTTTGAGGAATATAACTATGAAAGAGCAATATCGTATTTAATATGCCCCGAGATGATCTATATCCCGGAGGATACCATAAAAGAACCTATGGTTAATTGCTAATAAGATCAAAAGCAAAGAAACCGCGGACAGTGTGTGTATGCATGTATGCACGTATTTTTATGCATATGCCTGCATTTATGTATATATACAGATCACTGCCTCTCATTTACATCTGGGCGCGTGTCCTTTCCGCGAACGCTAACGCACAAACTGGTCCCAACAGCCTGCCCCTTTTTCCGTCCCTCCGAAGCGCGACCCTTTCCTGCGTGGAGAGGCAGCGTCGGCCTCCGCCCTGCCTCGCGCACAGTTCACGGAATGTTTTCTCTTATCGTAAATTCCTTTTGAGAGAGATTACTGTTATCCACTTTCCAAAATGGAACTGAGCTTCCCGGTAAGCCTTTAAACCATTTCGGCTTTTACTGACTGTTAGAAAGAGAGAGAGAGATGAGATAGAGAGACGAGAGAGAGAGAGAGCAAGAGAGGAGAGAAGGAGAGAGAGAGAGAGGAAGAAGGAGAGGAGAGGAGAGAGAGAGAAGGGGCAGAAAAAAGAGAGAGAGAGAGAGAGAGAGAGAGAGGGGGGGGAGAGAGAAAGAGAGAGAGAGAAAGAAGGGAGGAGAGAGAGAGAGAGAGAGGAGGAAGAGAGGGATGAGAGAGAGAGAGGAGAGGAGAAGGGAG
>NC_051387.1:18345776-18350776 GCF_015228065.2 Penaeus monodon
TTGGAAGGAACCGTCTTTTGGAAATGTGATCGTTCGTATTTCAGTCACGGTTTTAATTAGTAAACGAATTTATATATGATATTTAGACACTTTATTACTAATACTGGCGATTGTGACAAACAAGTGTTGCCCTTCGTAGATTTCTGTTCACGAGCCCGTGGTTTTGAATAACAATTCCTGTGCGTATGCCAAAGTAATAATACCACTGTGGCTGTGCATGGTTTGTGAATGTATGGTTTAGTTCATAATGATGGTAATCGTGAAAAATTGCTGCTTTTAGACTAAGGACACGGTAACGGTAAATGGCTGCCAATGGTTACCATTTGTAACTTTGCCTTACCATTAACTATGTGGTCGCAAGCTGTGTCAAAATAATCAGAGTCTGCGCTGTTCGTACTTTGTTGTGAGAAACATTAATGGCCGGTTGCTGTGTTCGAAATGGCTGGTAGGCAGCTGGGGTAGAGCGTGTGTGAAAGTTGAGTACATGTTAAAATGTTTGTATAACATAAATAGCTTGGTACTAACGTGAAGTTATCAAGTGATGATTTTGACTAAACCTGCAAAGAAAATTCATTCCACAGCATAAATAACAATCATATCTCTCGAGAAGGAAAGTACAACAAGCATAGCCTGTGAGAGGACACGGACGAGTATCAGAGCAACTGTTTCCCTCGGAGGCTGTCAGAAGACTAATGTCAGCAAGGACCTTCGAGGAAAGCCCGCTGCCAGACGTACGGGAGACAAAAGTTATCGTACGATGAGTAATTTTATCTTACTTTGTATATATTTACAGAAAATCTACAACGAATTTAGTTTATAATTTCAAGAAAAGTCCGACTTCAGTACAATGAGTATGCCTTACAGCATATTGGATCATTACAAGACCGTATTTTGGACAATAATCACGAGTAATCTTTAATGGAATTCCATGTAATCACTACTACAATAACAACTAACATAATCTACATATATATTATTCTACACATAGCAATATACCGGACAAAGAAACAAAACAATACAAACAATAACAAAAAAGGAGAGCCTCGCAAAAATGCCACGTCTTTACACACTGTTGCCAAATCTTAAACTTGTGGTTTGGGGCGGGTGTAAGACGATCACAGAAACCCTCTGTTTGTTTGTTTGCCAATTCTCCCAGGGAATCGGGAGGCCTCAATATTTATCTATTTGATTCAAATTCTTCCAATATTTTCGTTGATCAGGAGTGTTTTCTTACTCTTTTTTCTTTGTGTGTGTGTGTATATATGTATATATATATATATATATATATATATATATATATATATATATATATATATATATATATGTGTGTGTGTGTGTGTGTGTGTGTGTGTGTGTGTGTGTGTGTGTGTGTGTGTATGTATAATGTGTACATACACGCACACATATTTAAACATTACCTATCTATCGATACATACACACACACTATATACGCCTTTCTCAGTTAGCTATATACATTCATACAAAATACATACTTTATCTATCGTACACACACGCAAGTCTTTATATGTTTTCTATTGTATATAAACTTTGTGACATACGCACACCGAACATATATAGCTAATTCGGAGCTGTCCAATTGATGAATTTCTACTGGATAACAATTGTGAAGTGTTTTATGAATTAAGTAAATAATGTTTTTGTTGCGTGCAGCAGCTTTACTCGACAAGGTCTGTATCCTTAGGGCTTTGCTTATAAAGAGTATTTATTCTGCGATCATTTCGCTATTATTTCTGTCTGGGAATACATTGTAAGTCAGTATATGCGAAGAGTTCAGTAGATATATGTTTAAACACACACACACACACACAACACAACCAAACACACACAACACAGAACACACACACACACAAACATACACCAAAAACCACCACACAACAACACATTTATGCGAGACCTTAAAAAAATGACAGCAGGATAATAAAGTTAATAGAAATTCATGTGATCGTATGCCTTTAACGTCCTTCGCTTTAGTTAAAATTGTTCCTTCAAGTATTTTGAACACTCAGAAGCAGCTATATTTCTGTCCTCTGAATTTATCTGTTGTTGGAGAAAATGAAGCTTATTTTTTAATTAGTTTATTTATTTACTTATTTTTGACAAATTTAGAAATAATAAACATCGAGGTTAATGGGCATATCTTCCTTTCATAATTTAGTTGTTTTTGTTTGACTGAAAGTATTATCGTGGTTGAAGTAGACCATTTCTGAAGCAAGACACGCAGCTTTCATTTCATATATATATTTTTTTTTTTCTTCTTTTTTTCTTTTACGAAAGAGACCAGAGTAGGTCCAACAAAATTTGGTTTACTGGCATTTAGATACAGAAACAAACAATCAACATTTTTGCCTTCCATACAACCCCT
Organism: Penaeus monodon; assembly: GCF_015228065.2. Classification (NCBI taxonomy): domain Eukaryota; kingdom Metazoa; phylum Arthropoda; class Malacostraca; order Decapoda; family Penaeidae; genus Penaeus; species Penaeus monodon. The sequence continues at coordinate 18,348,160 of NC_051387.1, forward strand.
CCCTTTGACAAAAGGTGGATTGGAAAGATCCCATAGCAGCCACAATAAAATTATAATTTTGACTTGTCAAAAAAAAAAAAAAAAGTCGAAACATTCTGGAATCTTCGTACCGCCATCTCGTAGACTCCTCCTCCCCCCTCTCGCTCTTCTGTTTGCCCAATTATGGAAAGATCTTCCTAGACTTTTTTCGAATGTGAAATTGGCCAACATTTTGCGAGCTTTGTCCTGTCCTCGCGAGAACTTTGAATCGTCACCGTACCAGCCAATTTTAAGCAGAGTATGACTTTACAGGTATGTTCGTCTTCTGTAAGCGATTACCTGAATTGGCATCTCGCAAGATGTGGCAATATTTCGAAATAAGGGAAATGGAACAGGCAAACAATGTTTGCTATGCCTATCACCTAACCATTTAAAATATCAGTCTCTGTTGGTACATATGTGTGTGCGCGCGCATTTATGTGTACGTGTACGTATACATGTCGCATATACAATTAATGAACGCAAACGCAACGAACACTACTCACCACACACAACCCCACACACACACACCACACACACACACCACCACACACACACACACACACACACACACACACACACACACACACACACACACACACACACACACACACACACACACACACACACACACACACACACACACACACACACACACACACACACACACACACACACACACGTATGCGTGGAAAGTAATTTACTTAAAGAGTATGAATGTTCATTAATAACTAATTTTAAGTTTGTCACAGAGCGTATTCTCACTGTTATAACTTAATGATGGTTTGCCATGTCTTGAAAAATTATATTGCGTAACACTACACTGTGATTCCTGTATTGTTAATAGACTGTTTAGTTAGACACAAGGTTCCCTTCACCCCAGTCACAAAAAGATATCTGCGTATTTAAGTTTGAACGCATCAACATCACACAACTACACAATCCAAACACAAAACACAAACGGACTTTATTCTATAACTATCGACACAAACTTCTCAGTAAAAGGGGATAGAAATGAAACAAAACACCGAAGAGACAAAATTGTCGTACAGGAGCCACCGTCACCACGTCCTGCTTCGGCGGAACTTCGCACTTGACTGGCACTCCGCTCTCTCGGCTTGCTGCCTTGCCATATCTTTTATATTTTCACCACTCGCCAATACGAAAATCAAATACTTCCGGACAAGAATCGCCTTTTAAGGATATTTTTGAATGTGCTGAGATATCATTTCCGTTGTTTTGCAAACACCGAGGCCCCTTTGCTTGTGAAGAGATATGGCAACGTGGCGCCGGGCTTCGACTAGGACGCAAGCTTTAAGCTTCAAGGAGTGTGGTGTTGGAAACCTACAAGCAGAGGTTTTATTTCTTAAAATTAATATTTCTTATATTTCCTGTGCGTGATGTGACCCTTGAACCCAGTCTTCGAGGACCACAGATGCCCAGGTAGGTGTTGCCATGGCAGTATGAGGTAAAAGACAGCGTAAACATCCGAAATTGTGGTTTGGCCTGTAGCTTTCAAAAGAGGATTTAAGGTTCTGGCGATGTCTTTTCTTGTCGGATTTTTCAAGATGTAGTTATTCGGTGTGGCAAAACAGGGGCTATCTGTGTAGTGAACGCCAGTTGGGATACAATAGATTATTAATTTATTTACGTGGTGAGCATGCCACAGTTATCTCCAGTTGTCATTTTTTTTTTCTGGTGTGTACAAATGGCATCAACCCCGTGACGTCATAGCTTGGCAGACCATTTTTGGAAGGATGAACGAAATTAATGTACTTTTCGATATTTATATTTTGCTCTTGCTTTCTCGTTCAATACGCGGTGCATTTCTTTCTTTAAAGGTGATATGAACTTTATTGCGTAGGTGTTTTCATATCATTATTATTATTATTATCATCGTTAATGCTATTTACTGTATTATCGTAATGGGAGTTCGTATGAATTACATGTATTATTTTGTCATAATTATTGTTATTATTGTTGCTGTTGATACTTGCTTTAGGTGTTTGTGTAAGAATTATAAGCATCAGTATTATTACTTCTCATTTTGATGATCATTATTATTATTGTCATTACCACTGTTATTATTATTATAATTGGTTTTGGTGTTACTGTTGTTGCTTTTATTATTATTTTCTATTTCTATTTGTATAAGTATTATAGGCATTATCAATATCAGATCTTACATTCATCATAATTGCTATTGTTATCATTGTCAGTTATAATATTGTTGTACTGTTTCTGTTATTATTATTATTATTATTGTTATTATTGTTGTTGTTGTTGTTGTTGTTATTATTTTTATTATTGGTATTCTTGTTGGTGTTGTTGTTATCAATATTATTATTATTATTATTATTATTGTTATTATTGGTATTATTGTTGTTAGTATTATTACTATCGTTGTTATTGTTGTTATCATCATCATCATCATCATCATCATCATCATTATTATATTCATCATTGTCATCATCATCATCATCATCATTTGTTGTTATTATTATTAGTTTTTATAATTAATGTTATTGTTAGTAGTAGTAGTAGCAACAGTAATTTTGTGGTATTGTGAAGGTAATCATTGTTTTAATCATCATTATTT
>NC_051387.1:18358276-18360776 GCF_015228065.2 Penaeus monodon
TCTCATCGTCTCTCTTCTCTCTTTCTCTCATCATCCTCGTCACTCTTCTCTCTCTCTCTCTCTCTCGTCCTCTCCTCTCCATCTCTCCGTCATCTCTCTCTCCACCGGTTCTTCTCTCTCGTTCTCTCTCTCTCTCTCTTCCCTCCTTCTCCCTCCCCTCTCTCTCTCTCTCTCCTTCCCTCTTTCCCTCCCTCCCTCCTCTCCCTCTCTCTCTCAGCTCTATCTCCCGCTTCTCTCTCTCTCTCTCTCTTCTCTCTCCTCATCTCATCATCTCTCTCCTCCTCTCTCTCTTCTCTCTCTCATCTCTCGTCTCTCTCTCTCTCCCCTCCTTTTCCCTTCCCCTCCCCGTCCCTCTACTCGCTCTCTCTCTCGCTCTCTCTCTCCCTCTCTCTCTCTCTCTCTCTCTCGTTCCGTCTCTCTCTCTCTCCTCTCTTCTCTCGCACGCTCTCTCTCCCCTCTCTCTCTCCCCCCCGTCTCGTCTCTCTGCTATCTCTCTCTCCTCTCTCTCTCTCTCTCATTTCCCTCCCTCCTTCCCTGCCTCTCTCTCTCCTCTCTCCTCCTCGCTCTCTCTCTCCTCTCTCTCTCTCTCTCCCCTCTCTCTCTTCCTCTCTCTCGTCTCTCTCTCTCTCTCTCTCTCTCTCTCCTTCCCTCCTCCTTCCCGATTTTCTTTTCTCTCCTCTCGCTCTCTCTCTTTCTCTCTCTTCCTCTTTCTCTTTCTCTTTCACTTCCTCTCTTCGCTCTCTCTTCTCTCATCTCGCTCTCTCTCTCTCTTCGGCTCGTCTCTCTCTCTCTCTCTCTCCCGCTCTCTCCCTCTCGTCCCTCTCTCTCTCTCTCTCTCTCTCTCTCTCTCTCTGTCTCTTTCTCTTTCACTTTCTCTCTGTCTTTCTCTCTCTCTCTCTGCTCTTTCTCTCTCTCTCCTCGTCTCTCTCACGTCTCTCTCTTCCCTCCTCTCTCTCCCCTCTCTCTCTCTCTCTCTCTCTCTCTCTCACACACACGACACACACACACACACACACACAAACAAACACAACCACAACACACACACCCACACACACACACACCACACACACACACACACACCACTCACTCACACACACACACACTATCTCACTATCTCTTTCACTTTCTCTCTGTCTTTCTCTCTCACTTTCTCTCTCTCTTTCTCTCTCTCTTTCTCTCTCTCTTTCTCTCTCTCTCTCTCTCTCCCCTCCTCCCTCTCTCATCGTCCTCTCCCTCCTCGCTCTCTCTTCTCGTCCCTCCTTCCTTATCTCCTCTCTCTCTTTATCTACTCTCTCTCTCCCCCGCTCTCCCTCTATGTTGTCCTTTCCCTATCGCTCTCATCTCTCCCCCCCCCTCTCTCTCGCCTCTCTCTCTCTCTCTCATTCTCTGTGTCTCTTTCTCTCATCATCGCGGCTCTCTCTCTCTCTCTCTCGCTCTCTCTCTCTCTCCTCTCTCTCTCTCTCTCTCTCCCCCCCCCCCTCTCTCTCTCTCTCTCTCTCTCTCTCTCTCTCTCTCTCTCTCATCTCTCTTCCTCCCTCCCTTCTCCATCCCTCCTCACGCCTCCTCCCTCCCTCCTTCATCCCTCCTTCTCCTCCCGCCCTCTTTCCCTCCTTCTCCCCCCTCTCTCTCTCTCTCCTTCTCCTTCTCCTTTTTTTCCCTCCCCTCACCGTAACCCCAGCTCTCACTCCTCTCTCTCCCTCCCATCCCTCCATCCCTCCCTCTCTCCCTCCTTCCCTCTTTTGTCCCTCCTCTCCCTCTCTCTCTCCTCTCTCTTCCTCCTTTTCCTCCCCTCCCCGTACCCGACTCTCTCTCTCGATCTCTCCCTCTCTCTCTCTCTCGATACTCTTTCTCTTCTCCTCTCTCCTCCTCTCTCTCCTCTCCTCTTGATCTCTTCTCTCTCTCTCCTTCTATCTCTCTCTCTACTCTCTCTCTCTTCGGTCTCTCTCTCTCTCTCTCTTCTCTCTCCTCTCTCGTCTCTCTCTCTCTCTTCTCTTTCTCTCCGCCCTCGGTCTTTCTCTTCTCTCTCCCTCCCTCCCTCCCCCCCTCCCTCCCCCCACTCCCTCCCTCCCTCTCTCTCTCTCTTTCTTTCCTCTCTCTCTCTTCTCTCTCTCTCTCTCTCTCTCCTCAATCATCCTCTCTCCTCTCCTCTCTCTCTCTCCTCTTCTCTCATCCTCTCTCTTCCTCCTCCCCCCCTCCCTCTTGTCTCCCTCCCGCCCTCTCTCTCTCTCGTCTCCTCCTGTGTCCCCTCCCCCTCCCGTCCCCACCCTCGTCTCTCTCTCTCTCTCTCTTCTCTCTCTCTCTTCAGCTCTCTCTCTCTCTCATCTCTCCTCTCTCTCTCTCTCCTCTCTCTCCTCTCTCTCTCTCCCCCTCCCTTCCTCCCTCTTCTCCGCGCCCCTCCCTCCCTCCCTCCTCCTCCCTCCCTCTCTCCTTCCCCTCCCTCCCTCTGTCTCCCTCCTTGCTCCGCCCCTCCTTCCCCTCGTCTCTCTCTCCTTCTCCTTTC
>NC_051387.1:18373276-18378276 GCF_015228065.2 Penaeus monodon
CAAACACACCAACAAGTAAACAGGCAAACAAACACACCAACAAGTAAACATGTAAACAAACACACTAACAAGTAAACAGACAAACAAACACACCAACAAGTAAACAGGCAAACAAACACCAACAAGTAAACAGGCACACAAACACACCAACAAGTAAACAGGCAAACAAACACACCAACAAGTAAACAGGCAAACAAACACACCAACACGCACTTTCGCACAAAAGAAAAACAACAAAAATCGCTCCCCATCTCCCGCTTACGCAATGCCGCGTTCTCTTCTCCGAATCGCTGTCGTTAAGCCCTGTCTTCGCCCCGTGATGGGATGGCGCGCGCTAACAACACTCATTTCGAAAACCGCTTTGTGGGGACGTGGAGTTTGGGCGTGGGCGTAGGGGGAGGGGGAGGTGTCTCACGGTGGCGGGGTGGGGGAGGGGGAGGTGTCTCACGGTGGCTGTGGTGGGTGGGGGTTGTGTTGGAGAGGTATTCGGGCGTGCGTTTGGGCGGGAGGTGTTATGTGGGAGGAAAAGGGTTTGTTGGAGATATGTTGTTGGGAGGCTGCTCTTAGAGAGATGTGGATGTGGAGGGTGTGTTGGAGACCTCGCAGGTGTTATGTGGGTGCGGAATAAGTGTTGGAGATGTTGGTGTTGTGGAGGTGATGGTGGAGATCTTGAAGTATTGGAGTTGTAGAGTAGGCCTACACGTTGGAGATGTTGGAGACACCACACACACACACACACACACACACACATACACAACACACACACAACAGAACACAACACACATACACATAACACAACACACACACACACACACACACACACACACACACACACACAACAACAACAACAACACACACACACAACACACACACAACAAACACACACACACACACACACACACACACACACAAACACTCGAACGCACCAAGAGCTAAAGGAAGGCTAAGAATGAGAGAGACGGACAATGAGAACGAAAAAAAAGGACACAACAATCGACTCCTTTTCACGCAGCGCTGACGAAGAGAAATCACGGCAGCTCCCGGCCACGCCACCACTCGCAACTCGAGTCTCTCTGCAAGGACGTAATCATGACAAATTAATTACCCCTAAAAAAGAAACCCATAATTCAAAAGCTCGTTACCGCGCCCGTAAAAAAAAAAAAAAAAAAAAAAAAAAAAAAAAAAAAATGATAGCAATTATCTTCGGGTTAAATACTGTTGAATTATGACATTGCGAAGGTAGCTTCTAATTTATTTTTCTTTTTTTTCTTTCTTTCTCTTTGAAAAATATGAATGATACGAAAGGCGAGAGGAAGTCACGGCTAGTATAATTATTTTATTAATAGATTCACGGTAAGCGCAAAATTAGGTCTGTGATTAATTATGTTCGTCGTTCATTAATGGCATACAGTTAATTACATACTCCCTTTAATCGTCACCTGGCAGGTTTGAAATAATGACTTAGGATTAGCCAGATGATTTAGAAGTTATTTCCGTAATTGCAGCAATGAATAAGGGCGAAGTTCGTTGTGGATTTATGGAGAAATAGCGGTGCTTAATATGAAGAGCTTTTGTAGTGTGTGTGTGTGGGAGAGAAAGAGAGACGGGGGGGGGGGGAGTGCGAGAGAGGGAAGGAGGAAGGGGGTGAGTATAAAAAAAAAGAGAGGACAAGAGGAAGGGGAGGAAAGTGAGAAAGGGAGAGAGAAAGAAAGAAAGAGATCAGGGAACAGAAACGGAGTCAGACGAGACAGCCAGAAACCCCTGTTCATATTTATCTACTGATCCTCTTCTCTCTCATAAACACAGCATCCCAATATAGGAAGAGTTCAAAATACCTGCGGCTCCCCGCGCGTGGGAGAGCTAAGGTTGTCGCCATGGAAAATTCACATCTTGAACCTTTGTCTTATTGAAACGCGCGGACGTTAATACCAAAACCAAAGTATATTTTCTCCTCCTGTTTGGCAATTAATTCGCACACCGGACGGCTGATGCAACCAATAGTGCGAAGGGAAAGGTGAATTTATTTTGCTTCTTCATTGTTTGTATTTCCTATTTGTGTTATTATTTTTGGTGCTGTTTTGTTATTATTGTTATTGTTACTGCTACTACTACTGCTGTTGCTGCAGTTATTACTAATACATCTACTACTACTATCATTATTATTGCTGTTATTATAATTTTCCTTGTTGTTATTATCATAATTATTATAACTACTGCTGTTATTATTATTGTTATTATTTCACTATTATTATTGTTATTATTATTATTATTATCATTATTGTTTTTTGTTTTTTTTTTGTAACTTGGATCATTTTCATTGTCATTGCTATTATTTGTTATTCTATTTTTTTAATTCTTAGTAGTAGTCATACTAAAGATATTGTTTTTGTCATGATTTTCATCATCGTCGCATTATTTATCACATCACCTCGCGCCTTCCCCTGGCCTAACGAGAGCCGCATTCGGAAGTCACCCATTTCCTTGCGGTTCCTCCGTCTAAACGCGACAAATCCTATTCAGTTAAAACGAAATCGCGCCGTTATCCTCAGCGAATCAGCGAGTCGGCTTCAGTCCAGCGCCAATCCATCGGCGCGCCTTCCTGTTTCGCCCGATCGCATGTTCTCTCAATAACACATCGGTTTCAGGCTTGTTCCACTTTATTACCAAGGGAATCGGGTCGTCTGTAAGAGGAATTTCAGGCCGCTCTCTGTCCCTGGACGTTCAATGTTTGAGACTTAAGATACCCTGTCTCTTTAGTGCCAGCGGTGCCAGAGGCGGCTGCTCTCGCTCCTCGTGTGCGCGTCGGGAAGTTATCGCCTTCGCTGTGCGTTGCTTCTGAACTGAGCCGGCGGAAATCCTTCAAAGGCGAGGGGGCCGGAGGGACGGTTTTCATGTATAAAGGAAAGACGAAAACGCGCGTGTAAATGTGTCTAAATCATATTTGTGTACTTATTAACATATAAATATTTATATGCATGTGTGGGTGTATGTCTGTTTATATATATGTATATATATATATATATATATATATATATATATATATATATATAATATATATATATACACACACACACACACACACACACACACACACACACACACACACACACACACACACACACACACACACACACACACACACACACACACACACACACACACACACATACAAACACACACATTTGCGTGTGTGTTTTTGCGTGTGCTTGTGTTATTCATGACGTGTAAGGGTGTCTCTGCCCAGATAACTACAAACACTCGATGCAACATCACGTAATCCTAGAGAAGTGACTCGTTGACTAACCTCCCGCAAATCCTGCCTCCATTTTAGTGCAGTTCATGGACTAGGCTTGCATCGGTGCCGTCATTTGCACGCTGTTAACATGCTTTCTCCTTCGATCTTTACTTTTGCTTTTTTGTTTTGTGTTGTGTTGACATATAAGAAATCAGTAAAATAAGAACGATGCTTCCATGGACATATAAGAGCCAGTAAAATAAGTCCGTTCCTTGTACGGATACGCAGAAACTCGGTAAAAAAAGGACGTTGCTTCTACGCAAAGTATGTCGTGCATGCTTCACGTTCGGCAAGACCAAACCGGGACACACGAACCATGTATGCGTGCGCGGGTTTGTTCAGATTTGGCGATAACCTCGTAATTCAAGAATCCCTCATTCGGTGAGTTCGCGTGTCTCCATTAGTATACACAGACAAGCACACGTTGTTTGCATTCACTCGCCGTAACTAAAACGAGAAGTAAATATCTGAACCTGCCGGCAGTACGAGAATAACAATTAACCTTAAAAAAAAAAAACGATGATGATAAAGACGGCGAAGAAAAAAACAATGTGAATAATGATCGATAACAACACCAACCACAATAACGAATAAATAAACGGACATCTAAGACCACATACAGCAGGTTAGCGTCTCTTGTTACACGAGGCCGAGACCCGATCCGCCCGTATAAAGATATCATCGCGGCGGAGGGAGGTCGCCCGGCAGGAGGAACAGCCAGCGTCATGGGGAGAAACAGGGTGGATGGAGTTTCTTGTTTTGTTGATGTTTGTCTCTATATTTATCTGTCTGTTTGTCTGTCTGTCTTTATATGTACTCTATCTATCATATATTCTTTTCTAACTTTTTTTTTCGCTACTATACCTTACCATAGTCCTATGTGAACTTGGTGGCTAGCACATTTATTTGTTTTAAATATATCTTTATCTGTCTGTCTATCTATCTATTTGTGTGTGTGTGTGTGTGTGTGTGTGTGTGTGTGTGTGTGTGTGTGTGTGTGTGTGTGTGTACATGCGTGTTTATATACATACAATATATATATATATATATATATATATATATATATATATATATATATATATATATATATATATATATATACATACAGTATTTACATATGACACAGGGGATTAAGAAAAGAAAAGTCAGCGACTGCCTTTCGAGGGATTGGCTAAAGGGTAGGATTGAGGGAGGAAAGTAGGGGATCTCACAGGAGGTTATGGTGGGGGAGGGGGGAGTTGGGGGAAGGAGTTCTCGGAATGGACACAGACGGAGGGGGAGGGTTATTGAGGGATTGTAGATGGGCAAGTGGAAGAGAAAGGGAGTTGTAGGCTATCAACAGAGGGGTTATGGGGGTAATAGAGGGGGTTATAGAATTGTAGGAGGAAGAAAAAGGAGTGATAAAAGGGAAGGGGGTTGTAAAAAAAAAGAAATGTATCGCTGGAAACAGAGGTCAGTTGGAGATGTGGGTCTTGGGGGGAGGGGGATTGTTGAAAGTGTGGGGGTACGTTGGGGTTGTAGAAAGGTGAGGGGGTTGTGGTAAGGGAGGTTGCGGTAGGGAAGGTTGATGTAGGGGAGGTTGCGGTAGGGAAGGTTGATGTAGGGGAGGATGTAGAAAGTGCAGGGGTTTGTGGTAGGGGACGGGGTTGTGGCAAGAGGGCTTGTTGAATGCGTGAGAAGAAGGGGTAACTGGACCACAGAGAGG
>NC_051387.1:18388276-18389941 GCF_015228065.2 Penaeus monodon
CCCCAAGCCCCAAAAAAGGGGAGAAAGAAAACAGGGGGGAGGGGGGGAAAAAAGGAGGTTTAAAAAACGGGGAAAAAACAAAAATGGCATGGAAAAATAACTTTTACAGAGTGTGGGAAACCATAGAAACGGTTTTTGGGCATGTTGGCGTGGACGAGGTTTCCCAAATGGAATAAAATGTGCCCCTTATTTTGTGTGTTTTAGTTTTCCCCCTTTAAGGATTTCCCTTTTATATATATTAGATTATATATATATATATAATAATATATGAAACTATGTAAAATTTAAATATTAAATAAAATTTTATATTTTTTGTGTGTGTGTGTTATGGTATTTTGTGTGTGTGTGTTTGTGGGTGTGCGCATGTGTGTGTCCGTGCGTGTTTTTGTGATGGGGGTTTTGTGCATGTGTGTGTCCGGCGTGTGTGTGTGTTAAAATTTTGTGTGTTTGTGGTGTTTTGTGTTGGTGTGTGTGTGTGTGGGGTTGTGGTGTGTGTGTGGGGTGAAAAGGAAAAGAAAAAAAGGGAAACAGAAGAGGGAAAAGAGAAAGGAGCAAGAAAAGGGAAAAAGGCTCCCCCCCTCTTATCCTTTATTTTTTCGCTGCCCAAAAAGAGCGAGTCCCATTTTCCCCGTTTCCCCGAAAGGCTACTGTGGGAAACTTTGGGGCAGCGAGAAAGGATCTGCACGCCCCTTGGTGCCCCCCCCCTTTAAAGGGGAGCAGCTCGGCCTCCAAAAAACACGCAAATCAAAAAGGGTTCACCTTTGGGGATCAATGCAGGTTTTCTCTCTTTTTACGATCTCTTTCGCTTTCTCTTTACCCTCTTCCTCTCTCTCTCTGCTTCTCTCTACTCTCTCTTCTCAATTTTTCCCCTCTTTTCTCCTATTTCTCTTCACTCTTCTTCACTTTATTTCCCACTCTTTTTTTAAATTTTCCACCCCCCTTTCTCTCTCTCTCTGTTCTCCTAACTCTCTCTCCCATTTCTCTCTCTCCCCCTAATTTTCTTCCCCCCTCTCTCACTTTAAACTCTCTCACTCTTTTTTATTCTTCTCACTCTTTCTTTTTTTCTCACCCCCCCCTCTTTCTCCCCTTTTCTTCTCTCCTAATTCTCTCTCTCCCTTCTCTTTTCTCTTCCTCCCCTCTCTCTCGCTCCTTTTCTCTTCTCTCTCTCTTCTTATCTTTCTCTCTTCTCTTCTATCTCTCTCTCTACTCTCTCCCGTCTCTCTCTCTCTCTCTTCCTCTCGTTTTCTCTCCTCTCTCTCATCTCTCTCTCTCTCTTTCTCCTCATCTCTCTCACCTCTCTCTCTCTCTCATTCTCTCATCTCTCTCTCTCTGATTCTCTGATTCTCTCATCTCTCTCTCTCTATCTCTCTTTATTCTCTCAACTCTCTCTCTCTCTTTCTCTCTTTATTCTCTCATCTCTCTCTCCCTCCCCCCCCTCCTCCCTCCCTCCCCCCTCCCCCCTCCCCCTCCCCCCCTCTCCCTCCTCTCCCTCTCCTTCCCTTCTCCTCTCTCCCCTCTCCCTCTCTCCTCTCTCTCCTCTCTCTCTTCCTCTCTCCTGCTCTCCCTCTCTTCTCTCTCTCTCTCTCTCTCTCTCTCCTCTCTCTCTCTCTCTCTCTATCTCTCATCTCTCTCCCTAGCTATCTATCTATCTATTTTTTTTTTTTT
>NC_051387.1:18392541-18395041 GCF_015228065.2 Penaeus monodon
CGCTTCCCTCCACCTCCCTCCTATGCTTCCATCCTGTCTCCTCTTCACGTGCTTCTCATCTCCACTCTCCTCCATGCTTCTCTTCTCCACTCTCCTCCTATCCTTCCCTCCTCTCTCCTTCTCCCTTCCTTCCTCTTCCCTCTTCCCATGCTTCCATCCACCTCCTTCCTCCCACCCTTTCCTCCTCCTCCCTCCTCCGTCCTTCCAACCATCCCCCTCCTCCCTCCACCTCCCATGCTTTCCTCCTCCTCCCTCCCCCCCATCCTCCCCTCCTCCTCCTTCCCATGACATGACAGAGATGATGACAACATAGACGGTGACACATAGGCGGCGGAAGAGGTGGGGGGGGAGTGGGGGGAGGGGGAGTCAGAATCTTCCGAGCGTATCGTTATGTAGTCAGTCGCCTTCGCAGTTCGGGAGGTGAGGAAATGTTGGGGGGGGGGGGGGGGGAGGGAGGGAGGGAGGGAGGGAAGGAAGGAGAGAGAGAGAGAGAGAGAGAGAGAGAGAGAGAGGGAGAGAGAGAGAGAGAGAGAGAGAGGAGAGAGAGAGAGAGAGAGAGAAGAGAGGGAGAGAAAGAGAGAGAGAGAGAGAGAGAGAGAGAGAGAGAGAGAGAGAAGAGAGAGAGAGAGAGAGAGAGAGAGAGAGAGAGAGAGAGAGAGAGAGGAGAGAGAGAGAGAGACGAGAGAGAGAGAGAGACAGAGACAAAGAGAGAAATCAAATGAGAAATAGAGAAAGAGCAAGAGAGAGAGAGTAAGAGAAAATAACAAGCATGAAAGAGAGAAGACGAAAAATTGATAAATAGGTAACTAGCTCGCTAGCTAGCTCGATAGACAGACAGATAGAGATAAAGATAGACAGATAGATAGAGAGACAGAGAGAGAGAGAAGGCGGGAAGGTAGAAATTACAAACACAGGAAAGACAGAGAAAAGGGAGAAAGGAGATAAGGAAAAAAGTAGCACCAAGGAAAATAAAGAAGAAAAAACGATGATAAAAAGGGGGAAATTGAGGTACGCAATTTCACCTCCCTCGCCTCTCCTCTGCACCATCACCATCATCTTCATCAAAAGCCGTTTTATTTCCATCTTAATCGGTCCTTCCCCCTTCTCCCCTTCCCTCCACCCCCCCTCCTCCCTCTCCTTTCATGCACTTTAATAACTTCTGCGTTTCTCCCCCCCCCCCGTTCCCCTCCCTCCCCCCTTCGTTCCCCCTTAACCCCCCCATAATTGTGTAATTCTAGCTTTGCAATTACGTTGCAATTATTCGCTGCAAACCGCATGTTGTTACGTTGCTGATTGTTGATTACCGCCGATGTTTTCATTCCAATTTCCCCCTTTATAAAATTGTCTAGTCTTCTTTCCTTATTTTATCTATCTTATTTAACCATCAATCATTTCTCAAAATCATCCTATCCATCACTATTATTATTATTATTATTAGTAGTAGTAGTATCATAATCATTACCACAACTATTATCATAATCATTATCATTATTATCATTACTATCATTATTATTATCATTATCGTTATCATTACCATCATTATAATCATTGTTATTATTATCATTATTATCGTCGTCATCATCATCATCATCATCATTATTATCATTACTTACTTTTACTAATATTATTATTGTTACGATGATGATGATGATTATTATTACTGTCACTTGCGATTGATTGGCAACTGGTGACACATGTGGGCAACTAGCAAATAGAGGTTGACAACAGGCAAGAAATAGCTGGCGACCTGCGACTGGCAACTGATGACATACACGGGCAACTGGCAACTGGCAACCGGCGACGAGTTCCAGCTGTCGCCACCTGGCACGCCCATCTCTAATGAGCTTCCTTCCTGTATTCTTTTCAGTCCAATTGCCTCTTGGTAATTGATTCGTATTTCGTCTGTCTGTCTGTCTCTTTTCTCTTCTCTTCTCTTCTCTTCTCTTCCCTCTCTCAGTCTCTATATATTTATGCTTCCCTTTCCTTTGACTGATCAAAACAAACAAAAATCATAGATAAAGAAGCAAATAAGCACCTGCCATCTTTTTCTATTATAAATCTCACCGCGAACGGCGCTCAGACGACTGGATTTTCCCGTTCTGGAGATCCGTTGCTCGCTGGCAGCGGTGACCAAGAACGCCTGTTCAAGATACGCTACACACACACACACGCACACACACACTCACACACACGCGCACACACACACACACACACACACATACACACACACACACACACACACACACACACACACACACACACACACACACACACACACACACACACACACACACACACGTGAAACGGAAATAAACGGGAATGTTTCAAGGCTAAGAGGGCAGTGTGTGAGCGTGCGTGCGTGCATGTGTGTGTGTGAGTGCATGCGTGCGTGTGTAACAGGCCTTAGCTGTTGTAAATTTCCTCGCAACTCATAATAGTAAAACGGCATAAATTTTACAGCCACACTAAAATCATCATCATTATTAGTGATGAAACGCCT
>NC_051387.1:18406765-18409265 GCF_015228065.2 Penaeus monodon
CACACACACTCCCCCACACACACACACACTCACACCAACGCACGCACACCCCGCCCCAAAACGCACGCACGCCGCACGCACGCACACACACCACACACACACCACACACAACACACACCACACCCCACACACACATATATATATATATATAATATATATAATTTTTAATATTATACTGTTTTTTATTTATTTTTTATTAACACGTTAATATTCCTGTCTGCACTCTCATTTTTCACTTAACAATTTCACGGCAAAAGAGGCAAATGAAATCCCTACAGCTGTACAGCAAGACGGGCTGCAACTCGGATTTTGCGCTGATTAAATATTGCATTCTCTTGCAGAAGAAATACGGTGCACCATTTGTTGTAGTGTCATGGTGGCACTTGGGAAATTGTCATGGCATATAAATGAAGTTGCAGTTGCGTGTGATTAAAATGAGGAGAGAAAAAAGAAATTTGTTCATTCCGCCTCACTCACTCGTCGGCGCCGCTCACCCAAGCCGGGGTTTGCACACTCACGGCTCCCTGGCAGGAATGCGCCCGGGGTGGCAGGCGGAGGGGGGGGGGTGCGTGTGTGTGTGTGTGTTTTTTTGTGTTTTGTTTGTGTTTGTGTGGTGTGTTTGTGTGTGGGGTGTGTGTGTGTTTTGTGTTTGTGTGTGTGTGTGTGTGTTGTGTGTGGTGTTGTGTGTGTGTGTGGGGTGTGTGTGGTGCTGCGTGCGGTGTGTGTGTGTGTGTGTGTGTGTGTGTGTGTGTTGCGCGTATGTGTGTGCGAATATGTGTCTGCGTGCGGACAAACAACTAAATCCATCTTTTTTTTTATTCAATAATATATCACAAAAGATTTAAACAAACGAGGCAGGCCGTTTCCCCTGAATTGGCTTATTCTGACTCGCTAATTAGCCGGTGTCAGCTTTCAGTGATTAATTATTACCGTTTCATCTGATACAGCGGGAAACCTGACTCTTGTACACAATTGTGGTAAATTATGCTAACGAGATTGATTTATAATGGATTACTGAATTGGGATATATGTAGGGGGATTGGCCTTGTCTTTTTCGAACCCTTTTTTCCTTTTGTGTGTGTGTGTTGGGGTGTGTGTTGTGTTGTGTGTGTGTGTGTGTGTGTTGTGTGTGTTTTGGGGTGTGTTGTGTGTGTGTCTACCTGCCTGTTAGAGTGTCTGTCTACTTATATGTTGCTTTTATTTGTATCTCTCCATCTCTCTCTCTCTCTCTCTCTCTCTCGCTCTCTCGCTCTCTCTCTCTCTCTCTCTCCCTCGTACCCTCTTCCTCTATATCTGCGTCTCCCCCACCCCTTCATTCCTTCCCCCCCCTCCCTTCCTCTTCTCCCTCTTCCTCTCCTTCCTTCCTTCTCCCTTACTCCCTCTATAGTTCTTCCCCCTCCCCCTCCCTCCTTCTCTCCCTCCCTCCTTCCCCCTTCCCTCCCTCCCTCCTTCCCCCACCCTCCCTCCCTCTGTAGTTCTCCCCCATCCCTCCCTCCTTCCCCCACCCTCCCTCCCTCCCTCCCTCCCTCTCTAGTTCTCCCCATCCCTCCCTCCTTCCCCCGCCCTCCCTCCCTCCTCCCTCCCTGCCCTCCCTCCCTCCTATTCTCGCCATCCTTCCCTCCCTCCCTCCCTCTCTAGCTCTCCCCATCCCCTCCCTCCTTCCCCCACCCTCCCTCCCTCCTCCCTCTCTAGTTCTCCCCAATCCCTTCCCTCCTTCCCCCACCCTCCCTACGCTCCCTCCTCTCATAGTTCTCCCCTTCTCATAGACTCTCCCCCTCCCTCCCTCCTTCACCCCCCCTCCCTCCCTCCCTCCCTCTCTAGTTTTCTCCCCACCCTCCCTCCTTACCCCACCCTCCCTCCCTCCCCTCCGCTCTCAGTTCTCCCCATCCCTCCCTCCTCATTAGTTCTCCCATCTCCCTCCTTCCCCCACCCTCCCTCCCTCCCTCTCTCCCTCCCTCTCTAGCTCTCCCAAGCCAACCAACAGAACAAGGGATATACGCCATGTTAAATCGACCAGTTGCGGAGATACGCAGGACCACAGCCAAAGTTTCCGGGGATATCTCACGCCAAGGGTCCCTCTCCCCCTCCCCGCCACTGAAATTACCCCTCCCCTCCCCTAACCCCTTTCCCTATCCCGATCCTTCAATCTTAAGTTGTTTCCATTCTCCTATCCCCTTCGATCTCTCCAAGCTTGATGTGTTTGTCACGAAATAAAAACCACAAAAATAATGAGAAAGAGAGAGAGAGAAAAAAAAATCTATTTGTTTTCGTCTCTTACCCCTTTCTTCATCCCTCTCTCTATTTCTCCCTCTCTCCCTTTCATTTTCCCCTTCTCTCCCTCTCCACCTCAACCTCGGGAGAGAGAGAGAGAGAGAGAGAGGAGAGAGAGAGAGAGAGAGAGAGACAGAGAGAGAGAGGGGGGGGAGGAGATAGAACGAAAGAGAAGTAGAAAGAGAAAGAAAGAGAAAGCAACACACATTATAAAACTAAAATCATTTCA
>NC_051387.1:18416765-18419265 GCF_015228065.2 Penaeus monodon
CCCTTCTTTCCTCTTTACCTCCCCCCCTCCTTCTCTCTCATTCTCGCTCTCGCACTCTCTCTCTCACTCCCTCCTCCTTCCTTTCCCGCTTCCCTCTTTTTCATCACTCCCTCCCTCCCCCCTTCCTTTCCTCCCTCTCTCTACCATCATCGCTATCATTATTACCTTTTTTATTGCAATTACTAGAAATTTATATAATGAATAAATGACTTGCTTACAGACCCGGAGAGAGAGTGCAACAGCTGTCATCATTTTCCGGTGAAGCAGTTGCAGATTGCATGAATGTTGTCTGAATCGTGCATTTGATATTAGTTTCCTGCAATTCGTAAGGTATATCGTGTCCTTGACTCACTCATTTTTTTCCTTGCAACTTTCTCTTTGTCAGTTTTATGTTGTTTATTTTTTCTCGTGTTTTTTTTTGTTTGGGGGGGGGAGGGTTCGTGTATTTGCGCGTTTTATTTATTTGTTTCGTTGTCTACTTGTATACGTATGTTTTTGTTTTGTCATTTGCTGTTTATTTATCTATTACTTGTGCGTTTATTATTTTATAATTTTTTCTGCTTATTTATTTGTTTATGTATTTAAGTTCAGATTTTTATTTCAATTTTTCACCATTTCTTCATATTCGACATTAAGGAAACAGACGAAAGAAAGAACATAATAAAAAAAAGAACACAAGGAAATGGAGAAAGGGAGGAAGAAGAGAGACGAGGAGAGGATGAGGAAGAGGGGAAGGGACGGGGAAAAGGGGAAGGGGGGGGGAGGAGTGAGGTGAATGGGGGGGGGGTCTAAAGAGATATTCCCATTGTTCTTAAGATAAGTTAACAAGGGGGAGGAGGAGGGGGGGGGGGGAGAATAGATATACGAACATACATTGTGACAGAAATATGTTTTAAAAAATTACATGTAAATGCAAAACATATAAAAAGAAGAAAAAACGTGATTATACCGATAGATCAGACATTACACTTTTTTTTTAACTTATTTTTTAACTTCGAATTACTTAATTTGAACACTACAATTACCGAGACGCCGATCACAAGTGAAGCTAATTATGTCTTCCATTTAATGAAACTGAAGTCAAGCGAGAGTCTTCGAATGCGTGAAATTCTTAAGAAGAATGACAAGACGAACACTATTCATGGATGCGGACACATGCGCATTCACTCAAACGTACGAGAGAGAGAGAGGGAGAGGGAGAGAAAGAGAGAGAGGGAGAGAAAGAGAGAGTGAGAGAGAGAGAGACATAGATAGATAGAGAGAGGGAGAGGGATCCATCCATCCCTTTCTCTCTCCCTCCTTCCTTCTTTTCTTCCTCCTTCCTTCTCTCCCTCTCTCCACCTTTCTTCCCTTCCTCCCTCACTCCATTCCCGCTCCTTTCTTACCTCCTTCCCTCCCTCTTTCACTCCATCCCTCCTCCCTTCTTTCCCTCCCCCCACCTCTCTCTCTCTCTCTCTCTCTATCTATCTATCTATCTATATCTCTCTCTCTCTATCTATCTATCTATGTCTCTCTCTCTCTATCTATCTTTCTCTTTCTCTTTATCTCCCTCCCTTCCTCCCTCCCACGCTCCCTCCCTCCCTCACTCCTTCACTCCATCCCTCCCTCCCTTCTTCTCACGCTCCCTCCCCCTTCCCTGGTTGACTGGATGTCCCCCTAACATCAACCGTGGCCCAACCCGGGGTAACGAACGCAGAACTTCTCCTCGACAAGACAAGCACAGATACCCACTGGTACAATGAGGCTATTTATATATTTACATAATGGACAGACTCCATGGACACTGTCACGTAGGTATTAAAAAGGCGATAGATAAAGATACCATATCTCTGTGTGTCACTAAGAAAACATCTATGGTTAAACTGATAAAAAATGTGAACAGGAAAAAAGGAAAAAAAACGAGTAAAAAAATAGGATGTGAGAAGGTTTTACAAAACATAAGAAAACGGTGTGTTTTTTTTTTCAAAAGCGTTCGTATGCTAATTCTCTGTCCCTCTTCGTTAACATTTACGTGATGATATCGAGAAAAATCGCATTAATTAGACTTGGATCTGCAAGTCATTATGAAGGAACGATGGAGGGATGCAAGCAAGGAATAGGTAGATTATGTTAAAAAAGTGAATCGAAAGGAAGATGGGTGAATAGAGAGTCACGCACACTCACACAAAGAGATAGATAGATAGACAAAAAGATAGGCAGACAGACAATCAGACAGGCAATCAGATTACAAAATGAACACAGATAGCCAGGCAAACAGCTGAAAAGATAAACGTAGATACAGACTGCCAGAGAGATAGATGGATGGAGAAGCAGATAGATAGACAGAGGAGTGATAGATATACAGATAGACAGATAGTTTGGAAATTAATTCACAGACAGATATATTGATACATGAGCTGATGGACAGACAGAAAGATGTATATTCATATTTACATATAACACGTATGTCTGTTTTATGTCTGTGTGTGAATGGATGCAAGTAAGTTGGCATTCATGTATG
>NC_051387.1:18429265-18431765 GCF_015228065.2 Penaeus monodon
GGGAAAGAGAGAGAGGGGGGGGGAGGGGAGAGAAAGAGAAAGAGAAAGAGAGAGAGAGAGAGAAGAGAAGAGAGGAGACATACATGTAATTAGACAGGAAAACACACGGACAGCTAGACATGAAGGTAAACAGACAGGCAGACAGCTAGACAGGAAGAGAGACAAGGAAAAGAAAATAGTCATTATTTCAAGTCTTACTACCCCGGTCTCAAAATATCACTGAAAACTACATTCCAGGTAATTGACCAATAAACACACTTCGAAAATTCCTAACTTATAACAATGAAGAAAGAAAGAAAGGAAAAGAAAAGAAAATGAAAGAAATATAAGACCTTAAAAAAATGTTAAACAAAGACCGAACGACCCGATATGTTGCGGGCAAGCGGAGAAGGCAGTCACTCGGGTCTTGGGTCTCGGGTGTCCCAAGGAAATCTTCCCTGTCACTGGTTACGCAGGATCTACAGTGTTTAAGCCTACCAGCGTCTGGGACCCTAATGATTACCTGCGTGTAGGAAATAGGCCGGGCTCTATTTGCTTTGAAATTAGAGAGGCTCGAAGCGGTACGAGTTTACGGTACGCCCTGTTCGAAACTTTGAAGCTTGTAGCGAGTCGGGGGAAACTTTGAGCAGTTGTTCGTTTATAATATGATTCAGCGACGGTGGTCCCTAAATAGACTGCGCTCGGACGGGTAGATAAAGGGACAAGTAGAATGAGACACACACGTGCATAATGTTGATATACAGAAGGGAGTCGGGTATATATAGAGAGATGTAGACGGAAAGATTAGACAGGCAGTCACATAGAAAAGAAAGAAAGACAAATGCAGACAGAAAGATAAACAGTCACACAGACCGGAAGTAGACATATATTTGGATAGACAGAAAATAGAGACAATCTTATATATATATATATATATATATATATATATATATATATATATATAAAGAGGGACATTGAAATACGAATATCTATCGAGTGAGCAAGGAAGAGGAAAAATACGTTGTCGATGCCCCACTATTCTCACAGTATAATGTCATTACCACGCATCAGGCAGATAGATCGTAAATCCAAGCTTAGTCCGAACGACAATCAGATGCATTTCAACTGCACCGCTGTCTATAATACTTAAGCCTAATTTTCTTGATTGAATGTAATGGCTGCTGATTACCAATTAAAATGTGATGGACACGATGCATTGCACAAGTTGCCAAGTATGCAAATGAAGACAGGAATAGCGATGCAGGGAGAGGGAGAGAGAGATAGAGAAAGAAAGAGAGAGAGAGAGGAAAGAAGGAGAGAGAGAGAGAGAGAGAAGGGAAGAGTACAAGGGAGAGAGAGAGAGAGATAAGGAGAGAGAGGAGAGAGAGAGAGAGAGAGAGAGAGGAGAGAGAAGGAGAGAGAGAGAGAGAGAGAGAGAGAGAGAGAGAGAGAGAGAGAGAAAGGGAAGAGTACAAGGGAGAGAAGATCAAGAGAAAGACAGAGAAGGGGAAACACAGAGATAAAAAGTGAGAGAGAAATATCATTTTACTCGTAATTAGAGACGAAAATGTAACTTTTGATTTGAAAAAGGGATATTCCATTTCAGGACCTGTTAGTCAAAATACAATCAATCTCATAATCACACAGAGAAAAACTCCATAAGTTTCTTTGTAGACATTAAAATTCCAAGAAGATGCCGACTTCCTATATTAAGACGTAATTTAAGGATTGAATTAAAGTCAACGGGAACTTTACCCAACTCTCCCGGGGGGTTAGATTTATTTACTCGCTGGCAACTCAAGACAGGGAAAAATGAGAGGGTGCAAGCGTTTTTTTTTTCTTTTTCTTTTTTTACATAGGTGAATTTATAAAATAATTGAATAGGTTACGTGTTAGATTAAGGATGAATGCAGAGACAAACAGATACATAGATAGATAGATAGATAGAATAGAGAGAGAGAGAGAGAGAGAGAGAGAGAAGAGGGAGAGAGGGAAAGAGAGAGACCACAAAGGGAGAGCGAGAAGAGGAGAGAGACAGAGAGAGAGAGAGAGAGAGAGAGAGAGAGAGAGAGAGAGACCCCAAAGAGAGAGCGCGAGAGCGAGCGAGCGTCGGGGGAGAGGAGGAGGAGGGGGGGAGGCTGACCCTAGCAGGTTTCGGGCGGGCGTCGGCGTGGTCTGAATTCACGCCCAAAAGGTCACCCGGTTCTTTTTCATTTACCTTTCGGGCGCACTATAGAACCGGGCTCGTCGCTTTCCGCAGCCGTACAGCGGGGAGATATTCCAATAGGTTAATGTATTACGGGGGAGGGGGGGGAGAGGGAGGGGGGGAGACGAACTCATGGTTGGCTCCTGAAATACAAGACAAAAAGATACAGTGTTAAAAAAAAAAACTTTCAGCGAGGTATCTCATTTTCTACCTACCCCCCCCCCTCCTCCTCACCTCCCGTTCCCGCCTCCTCCTCACCCCTTTCTAAAAATACAAACACACAGATAGGGTCGGGAGGAGATACACACACACAGG
>NC_051387.1:18470209-18475209 GCF_015228065.2 Penaeus monodon
GAAGAAGAAGAGGAAGGGGAAGATGAGAAGAAGAGGGGAGAAGAGGATGAAGAGGAAGGTTTAAAAAGAAGAGGGGAGGAGGTAAATAATAAGAGGATTAAAGGGAGAAGCAGAGGGAAGATGAGAGGTAATAAGAGAAGAAAGGAAGTAAAAAAAAGTGAGAAGAGGAAGAGGAAAAGTGTTAAGAAAAGAAGAATGAGAGAAAAGGAGAAAGAGTAAAAGGGTGAAGAAAGGGAGAGAGCGAAATGAAAATGATAGGAAGAGGAAAACTGGCATACAAAGGGAATACGATGAGAATGAAAAAAAAGGCTGTAGACTGGAAGGGAAAGGGAGGAAAACAACAAACAAACAAGCAAACAAAAATATGGAATGGAACACGAAATTAACATGAGAATGAAAAGGCATAAGAAATAAACAAAAAACAAAAAACAAACAAAAAAAAACAAACAAAGATTCAAAAAACAAAGAACAGAATAATAGAATAAACAAGATAAATTCGAAAGAAGAAAAAGAGAAAAAAACAAAAAAACAAACAAACAAACAAAACACACCCACGAACCCAGAGTACAAGAAAGAAAACAAGAAAGAAAACAAGAAAAAGAAAACAAGAAAAAGAAAACAAGAAAAAGAAAACAAGAAAGAAAACAAGAAAAAGAAAAACAATCCAAAAAGAAAACAAGAAAAAGAAAACAAGAAAAAGAAATCAAGAAAAAGAAATCAAGAAAAAGAAATCAAGAAAAAGAAATCAAGAAAAAGAAAACAAGAAAAAGAAAACAAGAAAAAGAAAACAAGAAAAAGAAAACAAGAAAAAAGAAATCAAGAAAAAGAAATCAAGAAAAAGAAAACAAGAAAAAGAAAACAAGAAAAAGAAAACAAGAAAAAGAAAAGAAAAAGAAAAGAAAAAGAAAAGAAAAAGAAAAGAAAAAGAAGAAAAAAGAAAAGAAAAAGAAAAAGAAAAGAAAAAAGAAAAAAGAAAAGAAAAAGAAAAGAAAAAGAACAGGAAAAAGAAAAGAAAAGAAAAGAAAAAGAAAAGAAAAAGAAAAGAAAAAGAAAAGAAAAAGAAAAGAAAAAGAAAAGAAAAAGAAAACAAAAAAGAAAACAAGAAAAAAGAAAACAAAAAAAGAAAAAAAAAAGAAACAAGAAAAAGAAACAAGAAAAAGAAAACAAAAAAAGAAAAAAAAAGAAAAAAGAAAAGAAACAAGAAAAAAAAAGGAAAGAAAAGAAACAAGAAAAGAAAAAGAAAACAAGAAAAAGAACAAGAAAAAGAAAACAAGAAAAAGAAAACAAGAAAAAGAAAACAAGAAAAAGAAAACAAGAAAAAGAAAACAAGAAAAAGAAAACAAGAAAAAGAAAACAAGAAAAAGAAAACAAAAAAGAAAACAAGAAAAAAAAAAAAAGAAAACAAGAAAAAGAAAACAAGAAAAAAGAAAACAAGAAAAAGAAAACAAGAAAAAGAAAACAAGAAAAAGAAAACAAAAAGAAAACAAGAAAAAGAAAACAAAGGAAAAGAAAACAAGAACAAAACAAAACAGAAAGGAGGAGAAAAACGATTTACGAAAACCACAGTAGCCTTAAAGGTCTGCTCTGATAAGGAACTCCGGCCCCGAACGCAGACTCCTTGAGGCCGCAATTCAGCCTTACGAAAGGTTTACTTGATACGACTCGATACGTGTGACGCACGACGGGCTGGACGACCAATTAAATGCTGTTGCAAAGGTTGACCGAATTGATAATGCAACGGCAAGGAGTCTGTGTCTCCAAGCCTGTTTGGTTCTTTTTCCCCCCTTATATATGTTTTTTTTTTCTCATTGTTTTCTAAAGAAAAAAAAAAAGAATGTGCGTTTAATATCGTGTTTGTGTTTTTTTTCCCTTATGTGTAATTCTTTCCTTTATCTTCTTTTCTTGAATAATAATAATGATGATGATGATAATAATAATAACAATAATAATGATAATAATAATAATAATAATAATGATAATAATAATAATAATAATAATAATAATGATAATAATAATAATAATAATAATAATAATAATAATAATAATAATAATAATAATATAATAATAATATAATAATAATAATAAAATAATAATAATAATAATAATAATAATACATGATAATAATAATAAAATAATAATTAAACAGTTCAGCGGTCTTTTATTTAACTCTGCTTGATTGGGTTTTTCCCCTCGTTTGCGAAACCCAAACGACCGTCAGTCACAGTTTTCAGGGGGAAAAAAAGGGGGCGGGTTTGGTTTCTCCCCCCCCACCCCCCCCCCCAAAAGTCTCTCTCTCTCTCTCCCCTTTTGTCTTTTGCCCCTCGGGTCGGGTTTGTCTCCCTGCTTCTTTCTCCCTCTTTCTCTTCTTTCTCTCGTTTGCCGGGTCGGCCCCTCTCTTCTCTCTCTCTCTTTTCTCTCCCTCCCCCTTTTCTCTCCTCTTTTTCTCTTCTTCTTCTTTTCCTTCTTTTTCTTTTTTCTGTCTTTTTTCCTTTTCTTTTTTCTTTTTTTTCTTTTTTTCCCCCTCCCCCACCGTCTTTTCTTTTTTTCTTCCTTTTTTCTTTTTTCCCCTTCCCCCCCCCTTTTTCATAAATTTTCCCCTTTCCCCTTCCCTTTTCCCCCTTCCCCTTTTTTTTTCCCAAAAATTTTTTTCTTTTTTTTAAAACCAAAAAAAGGAAAAAAAAACCCACAGAAAAGAAGAAAAAAAAGTTGAAAACCCTTTAAAAAAAAAAAGTTGGGAAAAAAAAAAAAAAAAGGGGGGCTTTCCCAAAATCAAACCAAATTAATGGGGGGGAGCCCCCCCCCCACGACTAAAAAAAAATTTTAAATTTAGCTAAAAATTAAAAGAAGGGGAAAGAAAAAATTTTCCCCCAAACCCGGGTTTCAAAAAAAAGGGGAAAACCCCAAAATTGGTTTTTGGGAAAAATTTTACGGGCCATTTTTTTTAAAAAAAGGGAAAAAAGGGAAAAAATAAAAAAAGAAAGGAGAAAAGGGAGAAAAAAGGGAAAAAGAGTTGAAAAAAAAGGGGGAGGGAGAAAAAGGGGAAAAAAAAAAAACTTTTTTGGGGGTTTTGGGGGGTGTTTTGGGAATTAAAGTTGAAAAAAAAGGGGTTTTGGGCCCCCCCCCCCCCCTTTTTTTTGGCGGAAAACCCCCAAAAAAAACAAAACACACTCCCCCCCCCCACACACAACACACACACACCACACACAAAAACAAAACCACACACACCACACCCCAAAAACACACACACCCAACC
The DNA here is from genome assembly GCF_015228065.2 of Penaeus monodon. Taxonomy (NCBI): domain Eukaryota; kingdom Metazoa; phylum Arthropoda; class Malacostraca; order Decapoda; family Penaeidae; genus Penaeus; species Penaeus monodon. Next base: position 18,473,463 of record NC_051387.1, read on the forward strand.
ACACACACACAGAGATTACACACACAAAAAAACAACCGAAAAAAACTTAGCCCACAACCAATGCCCAAATTTGCGCAAAAAAAATTTTCACAAAGACAAGGGTTGCCTTGGTACGAAACGTCCCGGAAACCCCCTTCCCTTTTTCTAGGGAACTAAAAATTTGTCCATTGGGGGTCGTCCAAAGGGATTTTTTAACCCTTTCGGCAAAAAAAAAAAAAAAGTCGTTTTTGTAGAAGGGGGGGAATTTCTGTTTTTGTCTTTAAAAGCGTTTTGTCTGACCTGGGAAATTAAATTTGGGAAGGGCCGTCCAGTCTTAGCAGATAATTTTTTCCCACACGTACTTCTTTGTGTTGCAGAATACACAAAACACGACAGGGAAGGGGAATTGGGAATGAAACCACCAAAAATAGGGAAACCCCCTTGCACACAACCCCACACACCACACCCACACAACACACACAAAACAACACACACAACTACACACCCCAACAAACACAAAAACCACACACACACAACCCCACACACGCACCACGCACGCCCAACACCCCCCACCCAAAAAAACACACACACACCCCCACCCCAACAACACCCCAAACACACACAAAACACACACCACACAACAACAACCACACCCCACCACACACCCAACAAACACACGCACACAAAACACACCCCAAAAAACCCAAAACGCCAAAAACTAAAAAAAAACACAAAAACAAACCAAATAATACACCCCGCGGGGCCTTAAAATATACGCAAAAAATTTAAAAAGGGAAAAAATTTTAAAAATTTGGACAAAAAAATTTTTGGAAATTTGGCGTTAAAGGGGGTTTTTAAAAACCCTTTAATTCTCCTAAGTTTTTGCTCTTTCCCGTTTTATCCGGGGGAAGTTTTGCCACCCCTTTTCCCCTTCCCCTTTCTTTCCTACGTCCCTTTTTCTTTCCCCCCTTTTCTTTTTTTCTCTTTCTCTCCCTCTGCTTCTCTCTCTCCCTCCTCTGTTCTCTCTCTCCCCCTCTCTTCTCTCTCTCTCTCTCCCCCTCTCTCTCTCTCCCTCCCCTTTTCTTTGTCTCTCCTCTTTTTCTTCCTCCCCCTCTTTTTTCCTTTCTCTTTTTTCCTCTCCCCTTTTCCCCCCCTCTCTCTCTCTCTCTCTCTCTTTTCTCTATCTCTCTTCTCCTCTCCCTCTCTCTCTTCCCTCTCTCTCTCTCTTTTTTCTTTTTTTCTTCTTTTTCTTTCCCCCTTTTTCTCTCCCCTTTTTCCCTTTTTCTCCCCTTCCCCTTCTCTTTTTTCCTTTTTCTCTCTCTTTCTTTTTCCCCCTTTCCTTCCCCCCTTTTTTCCCCCTTTTCCTCTCTTTTTCCCCCTTTTCCCCTTTTTCTTTCTCCTTTTCTCTCTCTTTTCCTTTTTCTCTCCTTTCCTCCTTTTCTCTCTCTTTCTCCTTTTCTCTCTCTTTCTCCTTTTCTCCTCCCCCCTTCTTCTATCCCCGCCTTCAGAAAATGAATTAGATCCCCCCCCCCTCCCCCACCCCGTTAATGTACCCTCCTCCCCAAAGGGAGTTTCTTTGGGGTCGCATAAAAGCTAAAAAGGGGGGGGAGGGGGAGGGGGAGAGGAGGGAAGAGGGGGGGGGAAAGGGGAAAAGGGGGAGAGGGAGGGGAAAGGGGAAAGGGAGGGGGAAGGGGGGGGGAGAGGGAAGGGGGAAGGGTGGGGGGGGGGGGGAGGGGCGGGGAAGGGGAAAGGGGAAGGGAAAGGGGGG
>NC_051387.1:18477709-18480209 GCF_015228065.2 Penaeus monodon
ATATCCCCCTTGTTTTCGTCCTTGTTCTTTTTTTTTTATTTTTTCTCGCTCGGTTTTTTCTTTTTTTTCTTTCTTCTTTTTTTTTTTAAATCCATTTAATATTTCGTTCCAGATTTTTTTACACTTTTTTTTTTTCTTTTTTTTTTTGTTTTCAAAACTATCGTCTTTTCAAAAAACATTTAGCCCTTTTTTTTTTTTCCCTTTTTCCTCTATCCCCTCGTTTTTTTCCCCAAAATTCTTTTCCCTTTCCCTGGAATCCTTTTTTTTTCTCTCTTGGTCCCATTCGCAAAGGGGGACCCAAAAAGGAGAAGAAGAAAAAGGGAGGGCAAAGGACGAGGGAGAGGCGGGAGGGGGGAAAGGGTCGGGAAAGAGGGATCAGGGGAAAAAAAAGGGGCCCTTCTTAAAAATTAAGGGAAAGAAAAAAACCCATAGGGATTATGAACACGTGTTTTATATTAATATATATATTATAATAATATATTTTATATATTTTATATATATAATATATATATATAAAATATATATATATATAAAAAAAAAAAATAAAAATTTATAAAAATTAATAAAAATAAAAATAAAAAAGAGGGGAAAAGGGGGAGAAAGGGGAAAAGGGGTTGGGAAAAAAATTTTGAAAGGGGGATAGAAGAAGAAGAAAAGAAAAATGGGGGCGAAAAGGAAAAGAGAGGGGAAGGGGGAGAGAGAAGAGAGTGGGGAGAGAGAAAGGGGGAAAGAAAAAGGGAGGAGAGGGGGGGCGAGAAGAGAAGAGAGAGGAGAGAGAGAGAGAGAGAGAGAGAGAAAAGGGGAGAGAGAAGAGAGAAGAAGAGAAAAAGAGAGAAGAGGGGTGAGAGGAGAAAAAAGAAAGGGGAGAGAGGGAGGGGAGGAGAGAGAGAAAAGAGGGGGGGAGGGGAGGGGAAGAGGGGAAGAGGGGAGAGAGAGAAAGAGAGAGGGGAGGGGGGTAAGAGAGAGAGAGAGAGGAGAAGAGAGGAGAGAAGAGAAAAAGGGGAAAAGAAAAGGAAAAAAGAGAGAGGGGGGAGAAGAGAAGAGAAGAGGGGAAAAGGGAAAAAGGGGAAAAAGAAAATTTGGGTAAAGAAAGAGAAGGGGGGAAAATTTTTGGGAAGGGAGAAAAAAAGGGGGAAAAGGAAAAAAGGAGGGGGAAAAAAAAGGGAGAGGGGGGTGGGAAAGGGGGTAAATAAAATGGGGGGGTACAAATTTGTGGAAAAAAATTTTTTGGTGTGTTTTTTTGTGGTTGTGTGTGGTTTTTATGTGTGTCCCGGGGGGGTCCGGGGGTTTGGGGTTTTTGGGTGGGGGGGGTGTTTGGGGGGGGGGGGGGGGTTTGGGTTGGTTTGCGTGTGGGGGTTTGGCAAATGGGGTGCGTGTTTTGCGTGGGGCATTTTTCCCTTTTAGTCTGTGCTAGTTACCCACAAATCCCCTTTCCGAAGGGGCGGCCCCGGGGGAAAGCTTCTCGCCCCCCGGGCTTCGAATCGGCCCTCGTTTTTTTGGGCCGCCTCGGGAAGTCCCCGTCAGGGTTTCCCCAAACTTTAAAGTCGGACGGAAAAATGAAAACGCATTCATTAACGGCCCAACGCCCCTTTGGGGAGACCGGACGCCGTAGGGCCGGGTTTGTTTTAGAGGGGGCCCCGAGTGAGGATTTAAAGGGGCCCCGAGGCGAACCGACCAGAATATCTAAACAAACACATAAATTGAATCGAGGGGCTTGAAAAAAAAAAGAAAAAAAGTAAATGAGCTTTTTTACAAATTGATTATATACAATTTTTTTCATCCTTTGTTTATTTGCTTATACAAAGAAAACCCGAGATACTAAGGTAAAAAAAAAAAAAAGGGTTTAAAGATACCTTTTTGCGGACCCCCATCGACACGAGATGGGCCTAGTTTAAATTTAAATTAAGGCTCGCGTGATGGAGATCGGTCGGGCCCTTCTGGTCATATGCATTTTCTACACATCATCATTTCGAAGGGTCACTCGCGTATTCCGCTCCTGCCTCTCGAGTCCTATTTTAGGGGTGATTTATGCATAGCCCTCCGGTTGATCTTTTGAGTTTGGGTGGGTGATAAATCGATTTTAATTCTTTTCCTGATCCTGAGTACCTACCTTAGTCTCTCTCTCTCTCTCTCTCTCTCTCTCTCTCTCTCTCTCTCTCTCTCTCTCTCTATGTAATTCGAATTTTCTTTCCCTATCATCACTCTCAAGTTTCAAAAATGACCCTTTCTTCTGCGTGTAATCTGTCTTCTACGGGAGATGGAGGATTTGTCTACATCATTCCGTGATTTGTGCCCCGCCTTTTTGTACTTTTTTTCAAAATAAGATTCAGTTTCTTCCTCCACCTTCGTGAAGAATCCATTCATCATTACGGATAACTGAACCCAATTTTTTATAAATAATAATTTGTTCTGGGTTCTTATCTGTTTCCTTGGCCTTTGTTCTTTCAATCTGGCTGGCATCGCTTATCTCAGTTAATTCGATATCATTTCAACTCTCGAT
>NC_051387.1:18506723-18509223 GCF_015228065.2 Penaeus monodon
ATAGATAATATAAATAGATGATAAATGGAAATAGGGAATGAAAACGATGAAAATAATAAAAAGATAGACAGATAAACACATAAATAGATAAATCAATAGACAGATAGATAAATACTGATAATACATCTTCTGTCAACAATGAACAGAGCTTATAAACATCATTTGCAATGATCCCCTTAATTGCTATTGGAAATTTAAGCCCTTCTGTTGCAGATCATAAAGTGTTCGAATTCTGTCTACGTACACATCATTTCTTGTGTTTGATTCCGTAGAATTCAAAGGCCAGACTGCCATTGCTGTTAACATTTTTCCAAACTCGTATCAGTTAGCTGAGAATATGCGTTTTTTTCCATAACAAATTTCATAATTCGTGCTGTGCATTTTCACATTATGAATGACAAATCATCACCTGAAATGTACGGTGTATAGCTTGGTTTTTGTTATGGATACAGTGACAGTGTTTACAGTGGACAGTGCAGTGGACACTGGATATTCAAAATGAGATTACAGTGATAGTCGATTTACTTACAAAAGGAAATTACAGCGAGACTCGATTTATTTTAAAATTTTTTGATTACAGTGTTTTCGTTTTATTTTTCAACCCGACATTACTTGAGATTCGATTTACTTACAAAATGAATCACAGGAATTCTTTTTACTTACAGAGTGAGATTACAGTGATATTCGATTATATAGTGATACTGGACACTATTAGCGCACAGGACAGTAGGTAACTAACTATATTTTAGTGATGAGTTTGAGGTGCTGGGGATTCAGTATACGATTATACTGAAGGCTTGAGACACTAGACACACTTTCGACGGTCCTTATAACTAATAGTTATTAGGGATTGACTATATTAATGTCTCCTCTCTCTCTCTCTCTCTCTCTCTCTCTCTCTCTCTCTCTCTCTCTCTCTTCTCTCTCTCTCTTTTCTTCCCCCATTCTCTCTCTCCCCTTACTCTCTTTTTCCTCCTTCCTCTTCTCTCTCTCTCTCCTCTCTCACCCTCCTCTCTCTCCCCTCTCTCTTCTCTCTCTCTCTCTCTCTTCTCTCCTCTCTTCTCTCCTCTCCCCTCCCCTCCCTTTTCCCTCTCTCTCTCTCCTCCCTTTAACGAGTAGATGAGGGTAGGCATTTCTCGTCATATTCTAATAATGAAATGGCGATACAAGACCTTTGATTCGTTCTCTATGTTCGAAAGGAGGTTTAGAGTATGAGTCTGTTGCAATTGTTTGTCAATAGCAACAGCAACTGCAGCTTATTCCGAAGATGTATATTTTCAAGAAGATGGAACAAGTGTTTTTGGTTTTATTTCAACTGCATCACGTTTTCAGAGAATGGAATGAAAAAGCTTCGTTAGTTCTACGATCTTGTAGAGAAATAGATGCGCTATTTATCTATTTGTCTATTTGAAAGCGAGATATAGTTTTTTTTTTATTTGAAGAGTTAAGGTTTGAAAACAACTTTGATGCAAAACGACAAGAGAATGATGACTGCCTCGTTCAACGTGGTACTTATCTTATCTTTCTTAAAAAAAGGAAAAAGAAAAAGAAAAAAAAACATGGTTGATGCTTTCCTGTGCTGCAAGAGTCTGAATTAATACGCCTAAGTCATAAATTGTCAGCTCCCTCTCTTTTATTCTCTCTTTTCTTTTCTGTCTCCCTCTCTCTCGTTCCTTCTCTTCCTTTCCACCCCTCTTCCTTTCGTACTTATATTTTGTTGCTCTCTTTCTATTCTATCCGTCTCTCTTTGTTCTCTTCTCTTTTTCTTTTGCATTCTTTTCCTCGTATCTCTCTCTTCGTCTCTCTCTCTCTCTCTCTCTCTCTCTCTTTTCCCACTCTCTCCCTCTCTCTCTCTTTCTCCCGCCCCCTTCTCTCACTCTCTCTCTATCTGTCTCCCTCCCTCCCCTTACTTCTCTCTACTATTCACGTTCTCTACCCCCCCCCCCCCCCCCCCCCCCCGCCAGCCTCGTCATACTTTCAGCCGCCTCGACAGTCTTTTGTTTCTTATCTTGAGGCTGTACTTAAGAGATAAGATGAGGATAAGGCCCGCGTGTGCTTCGTGAGGTTTTATATCTCTATCTTTGGATTTAGATATCCGATAAAGCCACGGAATATTATGGTATTATCTTTTTAATGATATACGTTTTTGTAGGAAAAATGAAAAATTATTCTGCGTGATAACTTTTTTTTTTTTTTTTTTTTAGAAAATATATTATATAGGAGAGAAAGGGGGAGGGAGGGGGGGGTAGTCAGCGAGAGAACGGGAAAGAGAACGAGAGAAAATGATTCGAATATATACATTTTCGAACAAAGACCAGAAGACGGAAAAAGAGAGAGAGAGAGAGAGAGAGAGAGAGAGAGAGAGAGAGAAAGAGAGGCAAAAGGATAAAAATTCTATATACCTTTCTATTTGCCGATCTATCTATCCATCTATCAAACCTACCCTACCTCATGGCATTCATGTCGAACAAATTACAAGCAGAACAACGCAGGGGAAGTC
>NC_051387.1:18519223-18526723 GCF_015228065.2 Penaeus monodon
TTTTGAGGGGGTGCGTGGGGTCGAGGGGGTGTGTGGGGTGTGTGTGGTGTGGTGTGTGTGTGTGTGTGTGGGCTGGGTGAGTGTGTGTGTGTATGTTTAGAAAAATATGCAAGTAAAATAAGGGAACAGTCATCATAGAGATATGGTAATGGACGTCAAAAACCAAACAGTCTTTGAGGGACATCAAAGAAAGGACGGCGAGTGTTGCAGGAGAAGGGAGAGAAGATGAAGAAGAAAAAGAAGAACAAGAAGGGAGCGCGAAGAGAAGAGAATAAGAAAAGGGAAAGGGGAAAAAGGAAAAGAATAGACGAAAAGAAGAAGTAGAAGAAGAAAAAAGGAAAAAGAAGATAAGAAGAGAACGAAAAAGAAAAAGAAAAAAAAGAGGATGAAAGTGATCAAATATAAGACGAAAAGTGGAATGAAAGAAGAGGCGAAGAAGATAGAGATGAAAACGATTACGCAAAGAATCAGTAAAACCACCTTGAAAATAGTTAAATCACGACCTAACAAATTTCAGACATATCTCCAGGTAACTTAGAGGAGTGGAAAGTTCGTCGGAATTACACGAGCCTCAACTGATGCAGAGTGCGAGCGCCATCTATCTTTTGGACGCGGAAAGAGTGCTATGAAAAGCGAAGGGATATGGATAACTGATAACACTGATGATGATTAATGGTTTTGATTAAAGAATAAAGGATGATGATGGTGATAATGATGATCTGTCTATTTGTCTTTCTTCTTTTATTCTTATTTGCGTGTGTGTGTGTGTGTGTGTGTGTGTTTATGCGTGTACGTATGTGCAAGTGTGTGTATGCACGAGTAAGTCCCAGCTTCCTGACTTGAGGTTTTAATTCCGTCAATATTACCTGTTTATGAAATGTATACGCACAGCGCTACGGAATTAATTTTGGTGGCCTTAATACTGTACCTCGTAGGCCTATTTATATTCTTTTGATAAGGTTATTTTTTCAAGAATTGTGATTTTTTTTAGGGTGTTTTTCCTTATTTGGGTTTATTGTTTTTGCGTTACATTTTCAGTTTTTATCTATTATTATTTTTTTCTTTATCCCGTATTCATTTCTTTCCTTATTCCCCTTTCTTAATTTCTTTTATTTTCGTTCCTTCTATTTTCTCCATTCGTCAGTTCCTTAATATCTTTTTTTTCGTTCTCTGTTTTTCTTATCCTCTCTCTACTCCTTCAAATTCTATTTCTGTAACAACGTTCTACTATGCTTAAGTGTTATTCCAGGTGATAGTAACTCAATATTCGAAAGAGGGAAGAGGTAAAGAGGGGAGGAGAATGAGGGGAGATGGTACAAAGAATCGAATACAGTCCGTCTCTATCTGTCTCTTTGTCTGTTTGTCTGTCTCTCACTCTGTCTCTGTCTTACTCTCTCTCTCTCTCTCTCTCTCTCCTTCTCTTTCTCTCTCTTTCTCTCCCTCTCTCTCTCTCTCTCTCTCTCTCTCTCTCTTTTCTCTCTCTCTCGCTCTCCTTCTCTCTCTGTCTGTCTGTCTGTCTCTCTCTCTCTCTCTCTCTCCATCTCTCTTTTAAAGTGTTACCAAGTTTAGTAATAAAAGTCCACTCCATCTCCCATCTCCATCCTCCCCCACCCTCCCTTTTACTTCCTCCCCCACTCCTTCTCCCCCCTCCTCCCCCTCCTCCTCCTCCTCCTTCTCTTCATCCTCCTCCTCCTCCTTCTCCTCCTCCTTGTGAGAACAGAGGAGGTCGTTGTGTGACCTGACCCATCTGGATGAGAGTGCACAGGAGAGAGAGAAGAAAGAGAGAGAGAGAGAGAGAGAGAGAGAGAGAGAGAGAGAGAGAGAGAGAGAGAGAGAGAGAGAGAGAGAAAATCTCGAACAAGGATAAGAATAGCGAAATAAATCAAAGGAAAAAGACAAGCAAAGAGATATATAAACAAAGAACCAGAGAGAAAGAGAGAAGACGAAGGAGGGGGGGGCGCTGAGGGGGGGGGGGGGTGTAAGGGAAGGAGCGAAAGATATCCTTGAACTCTCTACCTGTGTCTTCGAAAGCATCAAGTGGATTATTAAACCGCCGGGGAAGTTTCTTTTAACTCTGAAGACATGCCGGCGCAGGGGAGAGGGGGGGATGGGGGAGGGCGGGCGAAAAGGAGGGGATAGAGAGGGGGAGGGGGTGGGAGGAGAGGGAGATAGGAAGTGATAGAGGGGGGGAGGGGGTGGGGGGGAAGAGGGGGGGGGGGGGGAGGGAGGGGTGAGGGGGGGGTGGGGGGATAAAAGGGGGAATGGGGGGGGAGGGGGATGGAAAGTAATAGAGTGGGGGAGGGGGAGATAGACAGATAGATAGATAATAATAGTAAAATAAAATAGAAGTAGTAATGATAAAATAGATAAGAGAGAGAGGAGACAAAATTGAAGAGTATAGGGGGAATAGAGGAGAGAGAGAAAGATAAATATCAGAGAATAAGGAGCAAGGAGGAGGCCGTGGGGAGAACGAAGAACAAAGGTAACGGAACGGACGAGAAGAAGAAGGGGGGAGGGGGAGGTAGGAGAGGGATAGAGGGAGAGAAAATCTTTAATAAAGAAGTTGCTCTTGAGATTTTTAAGAGTTCGGGTTTCGCGGTGCAAGACAGTCTAGAAGTATCCCCTTTCACTATTTTCTTAATTCTACGTCCAGGGAGGGTTGGTTTTTCCTTCAGTCTGCGGAATGGGGGAGATCCCCGTCCGGTTTCTTCGTTTTCTTCGTCTTGCTTATCATTTGATCATCGGTGTTGTTATAATGAACAATATCATTACCGTCATCGCCGTCATCGTCGTCTCTGTCGTTATCAAAATCATTATCATCTTTATCACTATCATTATCATCATCATCATCGCCATCATCATCATCATCATCGTCATCATCACCATCATCATCATCGGCCTTGTCGTTGGTCATCATCATCATCACCATCATCATCATCATCATCGGCCTTGTCGTTGGTCATCATCACCATCATCATCATCACCATTATCACACCAGCATCATCTTTCATTTTCCTTCACTATCTTCTTTTAGGCTTCATTACACAACCTCTTCGCAAAAGACTTTTCATTCTCATATTCAATAATTATAAGTGATTCAGCCGATAGTCTAAAACTGACGTACGACACACACACGCACATTTGTGTATGTATATATGTATGTATATAAGTGAGTGTGTGTGTATGTTAGATGTATGTATGTTATATGTTGTATGTATATAAGTGTGTGTGTTGTGTATGTTATGTATTATGTTGTTGTAATTGTATGTATGTTATAAGTGTGTGTGTGGTTTTTTGTTGTGTATGTAGTATGTATATTGATAGGGATTAAAATGTGTGTGGTGTATGTGTATGATGTATTAGTTATTGTTGTTGTATTAAGGGGTGGGGTTGTGTGTTTGTGTTGTTTGTATGTATGTTGTTTTTTGTATTTAATGTTGTGTTGTTTTGTGTGTTGTGTTTTGTGTGTGTATGTGTATGTATGTATGTATATATATATGTAGTTGTATTAAGTGTGGGTGGGTGTTGTTGTGTTGTGTGTGTGTATGTATGTATGTATATAAGTGTTGTTTGTGTGTTGTGTGTGTGTATGTGTATGTATGTATTATGTATATATGTATGTATGTATATAAGTGTGTGTGTGTGTTGTGTATGTGTATGTATGTATGTATATATGTATGTATGTATATAAGTGTGTGTGTGTGTGTGTATGTATGTATGTATGTATATATGTATGTATGTATATAAGTGTGTGTGTGTGTATGTGTATGTATGTATGTATGTATATATGTATATATGTATACACGTACATGCATAATGTAAGTATGAAATATACTTAACAAACTTTTTAACCGAACGCTCGTGTGTGTGCGTGTGCGTGCGCGCGTGTGCTTGAAGGGCAGAGAAGCGCGAGGTGCGTCGGGTGATGCCTCAGAGTCTCGCACTTAACCTGAAGGAGGGAAGGAGGGAATGGGGAGGGGTAAGGGGGTGGGGGGAAGGGCAAATGAAGGGTGGATGGTGTGAGGGGGGTAGGGGGTGGGAGGGACCCTTAAGGCGCTCCTTGTGGCCGTAAGGAGAGGAACCTTTGGTACTGGGGGAGGGGGCATGGGTGGGAGTGGGGGGGGGTGATGGGAATCGTGACGTAACCGCCTCACATGTTCTTGGCAACCAATCGGGAGGCTTGACTTCGTGATCGGCTTGAGCTCGAGAAAATGGGCTTCTGAGCAAGCTGCGTCGGCTTGTGATGACTCGCCTTCATCTGCTGATCGACCATCGCCACTGGTCCTCTGTTCTCTGTCTGGCCACGTGATTTGCCATGCGCCGTTTCACACACACACATACAGGACGCACTTACATTCGCGCGATACTACAGCGAATACAGGAAAAGTGGAGAGATAAAAAAAAAATAAATGAATATAAAGGGCATAGAAAAAAAACTCGGTGGAACAGAGAAAAAAATAAAAATAAAAACGGGGAAAAAAGAATGAAGAAAAATCAGTCTAGCAAAAATAAGTGAAGCAAAAAAAATGAATACGAGAGAGAGAGAGAGAGAGAGAGAGAGAGAGAGAGAGAGAGAAGAGAGAGAGAGAGAGTGAGAGAGAGAGAGAGAGAGAGAGAGAGAGAGAGAGAGAGAGAGAGAGAGAGAGAGAGAGAGAGAGAGAGACATCAAACCTTTCGAAACAAACTTAATCTCAAAATTCAATCTAATATTCTAAAAACTCCACTCTTTCCCTTTTTTCTTTGATCCAGAAAAACAACAACAACAGCAAGATATAATTATCCACAAGGTTGCATCATCGTCACCCTCTCAGCGCCTCTCCCTCGCCTCTAGAACACACAGGTACACATCCAGGTAGGCACGCAGTCACACTCTCTCGGCATTACGCAATCACCAGCCAAGGAGCCTCCGTACCCAGAAACCCTTTGGCCACCAGAAGAAGAAGAAGAAGAAGAAGCAGGAGATAAAAAAAAAAAGAATATACGAACAGTTATGGCAGTCGATAACGGGACACCTGACTCTAATCTATATCAGTTAGGCGAGGTCACACTCGTGGAGGGTGGGGAGGGAGGGGGGAGGTGAGAGAGGGAATAGAGAGGGGGAAGGGGATGGGGATGGGGAGGGGTAAGGGAAGGGGAATGGAGAGGGGGAGGGGGAAGGGGATGGGGAGGGGTAAGGGAAGGGGAAGGGAGAAAGGGAGGAGGAAGGGGATGGGGATGATGAGAAGGAAGAGGAAGAGAGAGAAGGAAGGAGAAGGGGAAGGGGAAGGAGAGAGGGAGGGGGAAAGGAGAGAGGGGAGGGGTTGGGAAGGGGAGGGAAGGGGAAGGGAAAGAGGTAGGAGAAAAGTAAGAAGAAAAATGAAGGAGAAGGGAGAGAGGAAGTAGGAAGGTGAGAGAGGGAAAGGAAAGGGAGAGAGGGAGAGGGGAATGTAAAGGAGAGGAAGGGGAAGGGAAAATGAAGGGAAAGGGAAAAATAGGACTTTACAGGGGGAGATGAAGGGGGGGAGGGGCTAAGTTTAAAGAGGGGGCATTTTTTTTTTGGGGGGGGGGAAGAAAAGAGAAAATGAGAGGAGGGGGTTGAAGGGGGAAAAAAGAGAAAAAGAAGAGAGAGTAGGTGAAAGACAGAGGGAAGAATTTGGGGAGAGGAGAGAGGGGCAAAGAAAGGGGAAAGAGAGAGAATGAAGAAGAACAGAGAGGGAAGGTCCGAGGAAGGAGAAAGGAAGGTGGTTTAAAGAAGGGAGAAAGAGGGAATGGGAAAAGAGGCGAAGGAAGGAAACAGAAGGAAGAGTGAGTGGGGAAAGTGGGAGAGACGGAGGAGTGAATGAAGGGCGAGGGTAGGTGGGGGAGAGGTGGGGAGAGGGGAGTCAGGGAGGGGAAAGACAAGATTTGGAACTCGCTCCTGCTGTCCTTGCATGAAGAACTCGACAGGGATCTCTCTGTCTCTCCCTCCCCCTTCCCCTCTACCTCCCCCTTCCCCTCTACCTGATTCCTCCCCTCTCCCTCTTCATTTGCCTCTTTCTCTTCTCATTTCCCCTTACCACCCCTTCCTCTCCTTTCTCTTTCTCTTTCGCTTCTTTTCCCCTTCCTCTCTCTCCCTCTCCCAACTCCTCCCTCTCTCTAATGCCTCCTCATCCTTCGCCTTCCTCGTCCCCTCTCCTTCTCTTCCCTCACTCCCCTTCCCCTCTCCCTTCCCCCTCCTCGTTCCTCCTACCCTCTTCCTTCTCCTTTCTCCTTCCTCCCTCCCCCTCTCCTCCCTCTCTTCCTCTCCCTCCCCCTCCCTCGTCCCAACTTCCCCCGTGTCTGTAGATTGCAAAAGTTGGTCACAATACAATAAGATATAATTGGAGTTACAGCAACGCGAGGAACCGGGTTGTCGTCGCCGGTGAGTTATTATTGGACCGGGAAGCAAGTCCTCCGCAGCGGCTCACCGAGCAAGATGATTCCCCCAGTCGAGAACAATGCAAATCATGAACAAGGCATGCGGTGTTATTAGCGATGGGGAGCCTGTGCATGAGCGGTTATGGCGCCGAGACCACGTTGTCAATTACGGTGCAGTACGAATGGCCAAGGTTTGCATGCGTTTTCTTAATTAATATGTGCAATGGTATTTCGATATGTGTGGGTGTGTACACACACATATACGCACGCACACGCACATACACACACGCACACACACACACACACACACACACGCACACACGCGCACACACACACGCAGACACACATACACACACACACACACACACACACTTGCGCGCGCACGCACGCACGGATGTGTGTATCTGCGTGTACAAATATACACGTATTTTCGTGTCTACCTGCAGTACATAGACCATTCCGACAGACAGTGGCCTCTGTTGCCGCAAGCCTCACATCGTCGCGGGGGGGGGGGGGGGGGCAAAGGAAGTCCCTGGATAATCGGTCGAGCGACGTGACTGCCGTCTTTCCCGGCGCTAGGAAGACATTGCGATTGACTGATAGGCATGAGTGTCAATCCATCACTTCCCTGAACACCTTTGAAGCCGTAATGGCAGGGAAAAAAACGAAGAAAATGTGATTAGGTGAATTTAATGATTTGCAGTTCACGTGATGTGATAATGACGGCGTTTTGGTCGATTAGATTAACGATAATGAAGGAGGTGTCGATCATTCGCTCTTTTGGGGGAATTCACAATTCTCTCTTTTCTGTGGGAAAGGTAACTGTAAAATGGAAAAGTGCACACACAGGCTCACTAACACAAACACACACACACACACACGCGCGCGCGCGCGCGCAAACACAAACAAACACAAAACACACACACGTACAAACAAACCTACAAATACACGCGTTTACACACACAAACACACAAACACAAACAAACCTACAAATACACACAGTTGCACACTCACAAACACACAAAGACAGACCAACACAAATACAAACACAGTACCCCACCACACTTCCGCCCTCGACACAAGCACACGCAGGGACGCCCACGACCGCCCGCCGACTGCTTCTGA
>NC_051387.1:18537981-18542981 GCF_015228065.2 Penaeus monodon
CTTGACGATCATGTGCTTCCATGATTTTTCTTGGCAATTTAGAGCGGTGGTTTGCCATTGCCTTCCGCCCGGTGTTTTTACCGAGTCACCATCTCTATTTACCCGGCACTGACTTGGGCTGACTTGGTCCCCCAGTGGCTAGGTAGGCAATCGAGGTGAAGTTCCTTGCCTAAGGGAAGCAACGCGGCGGTCGGTGACTCGAACCCTCGAACTCAGATTGCCGTCGTGACAGTCTTGAGTCCGACGCTCTAACCATTCGGCCACCGCGGCCCCATATATATATATACGTATCTCTCTCTCTCTCTCTCTCTCTCTCTCTCTCTCTCTCTCTCTCTCTCTATCTCTATATATATATATATATATATATATATATATATATATATATATATATACAAACATATATATGTATATATATGTATATATATGTATATATATATATATATATATATATATATATATATATATATTATATATATATATATATAATTTTTTTTTTTTAAACAGCCATATAATCCACTGCAGGGCATAGGTCTCTCTTAATTCACTATTGAGAGAGGCCTATGTTATTTTGCAGTGCCACCCTTGCCTGATTGGATGCTCTTCCTAATCAACCGCGGTTTGACGCGCTAACACTTGTGCCACGGCGGCGACAAGTGCGTTTGACTTCTTAAGGCGATATATCGAACGCAGTCATTTTAACGAATGCCGTGGCGGGGAATTAAACACGGGACCATTAGTGCTCTAAACACTGGACCATCGCGGCAGTCTCTCTCTCTCTCTCTCTCTCTCTCTCTCTCTCTCTCTCTCTCTCTCTCTCTCTCTCTCTCTCTCTCTCTCTCTCTCTCTCTCTCTCTCTCTCCTCTCTCACACACACACACACACACACACACACACACACACACATCTATCTATCTATTTATTTATCTATCTATCTATCTATCTATCTATCTATCTATCTATCTATCTATCTATCTATATATATATATGTGTGTGTGTGTGTGTGTGTGTGTGTGTACACACATGCATATATTTATATATATTTATTATATTTATATATATTTATTATATTATGTCTCTTCCTCCCTCCTTATTTCCCCTCTCCCTCCTACCAGCTTCCCAGTTCTCTCTCCCTGTTTTCTTCTTTCCTCCCTCCCTCCCTCCTTTCCTTTTTCTCTCCCATCCCCTCCCCTCCTCCCTTCCCTCTCGCTTGTCCCCTCCCCATCTCATCCCTCTCTCCCGTCCTCCATCTCCCTCCCCCCTTCCTTCTCCCTCTCCCTTCCCTCTTCCACCTCCCCGCATCCCTTCCCTCATCTCCCCTCCCCCCTTCCTTCTCCCGCTCCCCCTTCCCTCTTCCACCTCCCCCCCCTTTCCCATCCCTCATCTCCCTTCCCCCCATCTCCCCTCCCCCTTCCTTCCCGCTCCCCCTTCTCCCCCCCCCCTGCAGATCCTCCCTCTGCCCTTCTCTTTCACTCGCTCCCCCCCTCCCCCCCCTCCCCCGAGCGGTCAAGAACCCAGGCGCCATACACCGAAGCCAGGTAGCGGTCACTCACGCCGGCCTGGTGGTGGACGCCTCTGTTTCGCCGACGTGACAACGGAAAAAAAAGAAAGAAAGAAAGAAAAAAAAAACAGCGATTCTCTCGTTGTTGGTGACAATAGAGAGGAGGGAGGAAGGGGGGGGGGAGGCGGAAGAGGAAGAGGGAGGGGGGGGAGGAGATAGGGGAGGGGGAAAGGGAGGGTGAAGGGATGTGGGGGAAAGGGAGGGGAATGGGGGAAGGAGAGGGGAATGGAAGGGAGAGGGGAAAAAGGGGGAGAGGGACAAGGAGGGAGAAGGAGAGGATGAGAGAGGGGGGAGAGGGGAGAAGAGGGGATGTGGGGAAGGGAGAGGGGCGGCAGGGAGGGGGGTTGGGAGAAGGGGGAAAGACAGAGGGAGAGGGAGAAGAAGAAGGGAGGGGGAAAGGGAGGAGCAGGGGAAGGTGAGGGAGAGGGGAGAGGGGAGGAGAAGGGAAAATGAGGGAGAGGGGAGAAGGGAAAATGAGGGAGAGGGGGAAGGGAGAGATGCGGCAGGGAGAAGGGGGGGGGAGATGAGGGGAATAGAGAGTTCTTTTCGCTCTTCATCTTACATCGTCTTCTTTTTTTTCTCATTCCCTTTTCCTTCTTCCCTTTTCTCTCTACTCCTGCTCCCATTTTCCCTCTTTTTTCCCCTCTTTCCCTCTCTTCTTTTCCTCAATTCCTCCTTCCGTCTTGCAACTCTCCTCTCCTATTTTTATCATTCTCTTTTTCTCTTCGCTAGCTATTTTCTCAACTTCCATTTTATCTTCTTGTCTTCTTATCTTATTTTCTCTCTTCCTTCTTTTATCCCGTTCTCCTCCTCTTCCCGTTTCTCTTTCTTCTTCTTTCCCTTTTCTCTTCGCCTTTTCTTATCACTCTTTTTTTCTTTATCCCTTTCTTTTCTCCTCTATCCTCCTTCCTCCGTTTCGTCATCAGACCCTCTTTCCAGTAATCTCTCTCTCTCTCTCTCTCTCTCTCTCTCTTTCTCTCTTTCTTTCTTTTTCTCTTCCTCCCTCCCCCTCCCCCTCTCCTACTCCCCCTCCCCCTTCCCCCCTCCCCTCCCCTTCTCCCTTCCCCCTCCCCCTCTCCTCCCCCTCCCCCCCCCCCTCCTCTCCCCCTCCTCCTTCCTCCTCCCTCCCCTTCCCCCTCCCCCTCCCCCTCCCCCTCTCCTCCCCTTCTCCCCCTCCCCCCTCCCCTCCTTCCCCCTCCTCCTTCCTCCTCCCCTCCCCCCCCCTCCCCTTCCCCTTCTCCCCCTCTCCCTCCTTCCCCCTCCTCCTTCTCCCTCCCCCCCTTCCCCATTTCTCTTGCAAAGGATTTTTGAACCGCATTGAAGTCAGCTTCCGGAGTCCGTCTAGGGACATTCTCCTCCTCATCCTGTTTTCTCTCGTTTGCTTCATCCTTGTTATTACTGCGCATGTTCATTTCCTCTTTCGTTTCTCCTCTTCCTTTGCCTCGCCCTCAATCCCTCCCTCTCCTCCTCCCTCTCCTCTCCTCTCCTCTCTCCCCCTCTCCTCTCCTCCTCTCCCTCCCCTCTCCTCTCCTCTCCTCTCCTCCCCTCCCCTCCCCTCCCTCCTCCTCTCCTCTCCTCCCTCCCCTCCCCTCCTCTCCTCCCACTCCCCTCCTCTCCTCTCCTCTCCTCATACAGAGACACACACACACGGTCGTAATATATATATGAATAAATATATATATATATATATATATATATATATATATATATATATATACATATGTATATACATATCTATTATATATACATACATATATAAATATATATATACATATGTGTTATATATACATACATACATACATACATATATATATATATATATATATATATATATATATATATATATATATATATATGCAGACACACAACCACACACACACAAACACACACGCACACACACACACACACACACACACACACATACGCACACACACACACACACACACACACACACACACACACACACACATAAACACCCACACACGCACAAACACCCCCCACACACGCTAGTGAGCAATTCGATACACAGAAAAGGTGTGGGGGGGAGGGGGGCGAGATAAAAACAGTTTCATACGAGATAAGTGAAATCCCAAACTATATTCGCTTATCAGATACTACAATATAAATGACTGAAGTGAATCTTTATTGCATGCATTTCACAAGCGGAAACGGCTGTATTTGTGAGTTCATCTGACATTTATTTATTGTCGGAAAATATATCTGAAGCTGTGTTGCGTTGCCTTTGTCTGTTTCGAGGCTTCGTTTCATTGTGATTCTGTGTTCGTGTGGGTTTTTGTATGTCAGAGGGTTGTCTCTGTTTGTCTGTTTGTCTGTCTGTCTCTCTCTCTATCTCTCTCTCTCTCTCTCTCTCTCTCTCTCTCTCTCTCTCTCTCTCTCTCTCTCTCTCTCTCTCTCTCTCTCTCTCTCTCTGTCCCTCCCCCTTTCCCTCTTCCTCTCCCTTTCCCTCTCCCTCTCCCACCACTCTCCCTCTCCCTCTCCCTCTCCCACCACTCTCCCTCAATCCCTGCCACATGTTTTCCACATGAAATAAAAAAAAAAAAATCTTACCACGAATCGCCAAATATTAAGCAAACACACGCAAAAAAAAAATACCGCCTCCTTGACCTGTTATGACCTATGTCTTGAGTCGTTGACCCGAATGTCTCTTATGCAACTCGCACACGTGCTGACCCAAGGCGGTCTCAGCACACGGCCGCGGGAGAATGGGGGTGGGGATAGCGGGTGAGGGGGTAGGCAAGGGAGAGGGGATGGGTGAGGGGGAAGGGGTGGGTGAGGGAGAGGGGTGGGTGAGGGAGAGGAGATGGGTGAGGGAGAAGGAGGGGTGAGGGGGACATGGGTGAAAGAGGTGAGAGGGTGAGGTGTGTGTCGAAAAGAAGGAATGTAAAAAGTTTTCCTTTAAAGCTTAGTAATGATTTTCCTGTGAGATTGATGTATGTTTTTAGTTGTGTGTATTTGTGTGTGCGTATTTATTTTTATGCATGCTTGATGTGTGTAGACTTTACTCTGTGATTTCAAACCTATGTTAATTTCTATATACATTCAAACATACATACATTCCTACATACATACATACATACATACATACATACATACATACATACATACATATAGTCATATGATGAGTGATGTAATATGTACATCACTCCATACAAACATATATACTTGCATAGGTTGTATTTACGTACATACATACAAACATATAGACAGATAGATAGATAAATAAATAGAGTGATAGATAGATAGAGAATATGCAAATAGGTATATGAACAGATAAATAAATGAATAAATAAATAAATAAAAAATAGACGGGTAGGTAGAGAAACAAATAGATTGATAACAGACACACAAATATCTATGTAGACTGATGTCAATATAGTCATAAATAGATACTTTAGATATAGACACACAGACACTGATTTAT
>NC_051387.1:18555481-18558626 GCF_015228065.2 Penaeus monodon
GATAAACTATGTATATGTATATATATATATATATATATATATATATATATATATATATATATATAAACTATGCATATTTAAATATATATAGTAATAGATAGGTAGATAGATAGATAGATAGATAGATAGATAGATAGAGAGAGAGAGAGAGAGAGATGAGAGACAGACAGACAGATAGATAGATGATAGACAGACAGACAGACAGACAGACAGACAGAATGATAGAAAAACAGAGACAGACAGACAGACAGATAGAAAAATAGACAAACAGACAGACAGACACGAAAAAGGCAAAGACAGAGAGAAAAAAAAAAACATATAAAAAGGGAAGCGGAAAAAGAAAAAAGTAAAAAAAAAAAAAAATATCTGTGATTAGACTGGATTCCTTGTTTACAGTTAAAGTGAACGCTAATTTCCATTCCATTATTACGAAATTCGCTCACTACCATGACTTTGCCTGTCTGTCTGCTTTTTTTTTAGGTTTGAAACTAAAGAGCAAGAGAGGAAGGAATAGAGGTACAGGAGAGAGAAGAGGAGAAATAAAGAAGGGGAGAAAAAAAGAGAAAGAAAGAGAGAAAAAAAAAACAGCAAAGAACGAAAAGAAAGAGAGAGAGAGAAAAAAAGGATAAAAATAAAAGAGGCGAGCAAAATAGCAGAGTTAATCTAATTCTTTTCTCAAAACAAAAAGAGAAACAGAAAGAGAGAGTGAGAGAAGAGAGAAAAAAGAGAAGAGAGAAAAAAGAGAAGAGAGAAAAAAGAGAAGAGAGAGAGAAAGAAAGAAAGAAAGAGAGAGAGAAGAGAGAAGAGAGAGAAGAAAGAGAGAGAGAAGAGAGAGTTAATCTAATTTTTTCTAAAAAAAAAAGAAAACAAAGAAGAGTGGAAGAGAAGAAGAGAGAGAGAGGAAGACAGAGAGAGAGGGGGAGAGAGAGAGAGAGACACAGACAAAACCCCCGAGACAGGAGAGAAGAAGAGTGAGAAGCGAGAGAGAGAGAGAGAAGAGAGAGAGAAAAGAGGAAGAGAGAGAGAGAGAGAGAGAGAGAGGTAGACAGACAGACAGACAAACAAACAAAAAACAAACAGACAGACGGACAGACAGACAGAGTGACAGAGAGGGGCAGAGAGAACTAAACCAACCGAAGAGAAAGGAATCGATAGAGAAATACACATTCCGAAAAATAAAGGGAAGTGTCTTCGAGCGTTCATATTCCAACGTCACGCTTCGTCACGCGTCCGTCACAGGAATTTCCCCCGGTGAGTCATCCAAAAGGGGCGCAGGTGGCGGTTGCGGGGGGCGGCCGAGTGGCCCCCCCTGGCCTGGATGGCACTCTCGCCTGGGGGGAGGCAGGGGGGAGGGAAGGAGGTACTATGACTCCCCCCCCCCCTGTGTTGGATTCATTTCCGCCAACACCTGCCATGTTTAATAGTCTGTGTAGATCTGTTCTTGTCTACATATGCGGAGGGAATTAATGCATTATGTACAGGGACGGAGGTGTGTATACATAGAGGCGTGTGAAGATGTACTTGGGAATGTACTTGTGCGTGTGTGTGTGTGTGTGTGTGTTTTTGTTTGTGTGTGTGTTTTTTTATGTGTGGTTGTGTGTTGTGTTTTTTGGGTGTGTTTTGTGTGTTTTTGTGTGTGTGTGTGTTTGGTGTGTGTGTGTGTGTGTGTGTGGTGTTGTGTGTTGTGTGTTTTTGGTGGGGGTGGTGTGTGTGGGGGTGTTTGGTTGGTGTGTGTGTGGGTGGTGTGTGTTGGGGTGTGTTTTGTGTAAACTTCGCCGTATTTTTTTGGTTGCATCGTCCATTTCTCATAATTTATTTGTTCCCTTTTCTTCATCCTCCCTTCTCCTCTTCTTTTATCCTCATATCTCCTTCCGCATTCCCCCTTTTTCTTTTCTTTTTGTTCCCTGTTTTTCTTTCCCCCTTTTCCCTCAAAATCTTAAAAACCGCCTCGGGGTTCCCCTTTTTCTATAATCTTTTTGGGTTTTTTTTCCTTTTCGGTTTCCCTTTTAAAGTTTTATTTTTACAAAGCTTTTAAAAATTGGGGGGTTTTGGTGCTTTTAAAAAAAAAACCCGGTGAAAATAGTTTGAAGAAAGGCTTAAAACTAACTTTGATTGAAAAATTTTAATCTAAAAAGGATTTTTTTTACGGTTTTTAAAAACAACAAGCTGAGAGAGAGAGAAGAGAGAGAGAGAGAGAGAAGAGAGAAAAAGGGAGAGAGAAGAGAGAGAGAGAGAACGAGAGAGAGAAAACGAAAAAGAAGAGGAAAGAAAAAAGGAGAGAGAGAGAGAGAGAGAGAAGAGAGAGAGGGAGATTAGAGAGAGAGAGAGAGAGAGAGAGAGAAGAGAGAGAGAGAAGAGGGAGGGGAGAAGAGAGAAAAAACAAAACCGACCGAGGGGAAACAACAGAAGACAGACAGACAACCCAGACAGAACAAAAGACAGACAGCAGACAGACAATAACGACAACAGAAAGACAGATGATAGAAAAAAGACAGACAGCAAAAAAGGAGAGGAATAAATGTTACAGACAATAACAGACAGATAAAAGGTAACGATGAAAAATAACAGACAAACCAAAAATACTAAGAAAACGACGACAAAAAAATACCCTATAGACAAACAGCACCATATGAACATCCATTTTTTAAAACAGACATACCAATCCTATAAAACACAAAAAACAACACCAAAAGACAAAAAAACAAAAAAAATTTTGAAAAAAAAAAAATATTTCCCAAGGGGGAAAAAAAAATAAGCCAAAAATTAAAAAAAAAAAAATTAAAGAAAAAAAGAATATATTTCCTTGCATAAGATATATTTTTTTTTTTTTTTTTTCTTTCTTTCCTCTTCTCTTTTTTTTTTTTGTAGATTTTTTTTTTTCTTTTTTTATAGTTATGCGTCGGGCGATAGGCCTATGAGGCGATAAAAAATGTTTATATCTATGAATATGTTTTTCTTTTCTTATGTGTTTGATTTATGTTGTATGTGTGAACTAGGGGGTATAACATACATACTGATATACTTAGAAAACCCCGTACACAGGGACGACACAACCCCAAAAAATTCCCCCAAAACACCACACACACCACCAAACAAAAGCATTTCCCATTTTTTTTTAAAAAACACGGGGAAATTAACCCTTAAA
>NC_051387.1:18563726-18573726 GCF_015228065.2 Penaeus monodon
CCATATTTATATAGTAATTTGTTTTTTTTATGTTCATCTTTATGTACTTTATTTCACTGACAATCTCTGAAAAAATTTTAAGCGAGTGACAGACACACAGACAGACAAAGAGAAAACGTTTAACACAAAATCCAGAATGATGTCCGTGACCACCTCCTATTGGTCTGGCGTGGTCTTGTGTGGGCGGAGCAATTTTCGTGTGCCCATTAGGAGGTCTCCATTGCGAAAACAGTTTATTTCTCGTGATACGGAATTACGTGCTCATTTGTCATGGGTGACCTCTGTACACACTCTGTGAGAACGTGTTTTATAGTTGGATAAAATTTAAAAAACGTTTTTTATGTAGAAATTACAGATTGATATTAGATAATGCTTTACAGATGGGCAAAAAAAAACGCTTTCGGTGTAGCTTTTTCTGGATTTTATCGAAGCAATTTGGTTTTTGAAAGTGAATAGCTGGATCGAAGTAAAATGGTCAATATTGTTAATAGTTGTAATTTATGATTCTGGTAAGAATTAAGCTAAATGATACACTCTATATAAATGATGATGATAACAAATAAAAATTATAAGATGAAGAGGCATGAAGTTGGTGGTGGTAATAATAATAGTGATGGACTGTTAATGAATAATGATGATGTGCTGATAATGATAGAAATGTAGGTATATTACTTATGATTAAAATGCGACATGACTTATATATAATATATAATTTTATATATAATATATATCTGATATATATATCTACCTTTATATATATACTCATCATATATATCATAGTATATATATTTATATATATATATACATATATATATGTATCTAGAGTGTATCATTATATACTATATTATATATATATATATATATATGATATAGATATATATTATATATATATGCATGTATATGATAAAACCATATACAGATAACAAATTCCTGTAATTAGAGATAATACAAGTAATAGCAAACATATTGTTATGGCCGAGATAATATAGTGGATTAATCATGCTGAAACATAGATGATATTAATATATGATAATAGTAATGATGTAATAATAAAAACCAGGTATAATAATGTGTGGTATAAAAATAATAGAGATGATGATGGATAATAATGTCAATAATAATATGAAATAAGAATATGAAAGATACATTGTACTATAATAACACCCTACCACTACTGCTACGACTAACTATTGATAATGAAAATAGAAATAACTAAATAATGATAATAATAATAATATATATAATGATAAAATAATAGTGATGAGGATGATGGCTAATGATGAAGATAATCATAAGATGATGTTAATGATATAATAAGTGTAATACAGAAATGGTAATGATGACATTAATAATTCATGATAATGATAAAATACTCACGATAAAACAACACATCTAATGAATAATAATCCATAACAATTGTAATGGTAATCATACTATCCTAATAATAATATAATAGTATCATGATAAGTGAATAATGTTTGATATAATCATAGTAATCAATACTGGTAACATTATAATAACAATAACACCCCAACACAATATGACAAGATAATAATAGGATGTCTAAAATGTAAATCTTACTCATATCAAATTTTACCAAAACGGTTCTGAAAGAACATTACCCCTTTGTAAACCCCACAAACAACTCAAATCATTCACAAAAAAAAACAAAAAAAACGCCACCCTTCCTCCAATGAACCTCCTATCGTAACCTCCTTCATCATCGTCAAATTAAACTTCCCACCGATGGTAAAAAAAAAGAAGCGAGGTTAGAGACCAACCCCAATAACCCTCCTTTACTTCACTCATGATTCTAGTCTCGTTTCTGCTTGTCAAAGTTTCCCGTCCTCTTGTGCGGAAGAAAATCCAACCTCTATGAACATATAACCTCACTCTCTATGCGCGTTCGGTGGATACTGAAAGACGAGCCCATTAAAAGTTTCCCCAGTTCTTGTTTTACATCGAGTGAGGCAATATCTGACGGTTGAGGCAGCTTTAAATAGTTTGGGTCGGGAGGCTGGAGCGCTGGAAGGGAGGGGAATGACGGAGAGAGAGAGGGGGGGGGATGAGAGAAAGAGAATAGAGGGTGAGAGGGAGATGAGAGGAAGAGAGAGTGCGATTGGGTGTGGTTTCTGGGTTGGTCTCTGTCTCTCTCTGTCTCGGTCTACTGTCTCACTCACGTCCTTCAAACTCGCTTCATGCTCTCTCTCTTCGTCTCTCTCTCCCTTCGTCTCTCTCTCTCTCTCTCTCTATCTCTCTTCTCCTCTCCTCATCTGGTCTCCTCTCTCTTCTCTCCTCTCTCTCATCTCTCTTCCTCTCTCTCCTCTCTCTCACTCCCTACGTCCCTCATCTTCTCTCATCTCTCGTCTCTCTCCTCTCTCTCTCGTCCTCATCATCTCTCTCTCTCTCTCGTCCTCCTCTCGCTCGTCCTCCTCTTCATCTCTCACTCACTCACGTCAGACGCCCCCTCACTCACGCCAGTCTCTCTCTTGCTCTGAAAGTCACGAAGTAATCCATATAGAGAGAAAATATAAACCTTAAAGTCATTTGCGCAGGCTTTGGTTCTATATTTCAGTCATTAATCTATTTATTTTTTTATTTCTGATTACCATTTTTTAACACTACCACGTTCTTCCGAATTCATCTATACATACTTTATTTCCGAGTTATATATATGTATTTCTCAATTTACAAATTAGCATATGTTATGTTATCTATCCTACGTAATGCATTATGACACAAATAACTCACGACTATCATTACTCACTATCTATAGAAGAGAAAAGACCCAGGAACACATTAAGCATCAACCCAAAGC
Source organism: Penaeus monodon (assembly GCF_015228065.2). Classification (NCBI taxonomy): domain Eukaryota; kingdom Metazoa; phylum Arthropoda; class Malacostraca; order Decapoda; family Penaeidae; genus Penaeus; species Penaeus monodon. The sequence continues at coordinate 18,566,545 of NC_051387.1, forward strand.
CACTGATAATACGATGATGTACTCCTTCTTATCGAAATCTCGTGACACTTGAGTCTTGGCACTCCTCTCATGCCGAGTGACTGCAAGGGATATGACTTCACATGACAGTGAGTGCAACTGAGAGAGAAATTTCGAGAGGCGGATGACCTCAGAAATCCTTAGCTGGTGTGATAATTCGATAGAAGAGCATGCTATAAATGTGAGTCATTGTTAAGATATAGATCGTACGTGTGTTGCCCATTTGGGAGTGATGTTTGAGAAATAATGATGAAAAAGAATACTCATTAATGAATACATACGGAAAATTATAATGTTAAATATAATGAGTCAATAGGTAGTGATTAATCATAATAGATAATATACAAATTGACTAGATGAAGTGATTGATCATAAGTATAATAATTCATATAATTAATATTATGTAATAATATAATAAATCAATAATGGAATAGATTACAATGCCTACGATGCATATTAAATAGCAGTAATAATAATATACTAATTAATGATAATTTAATGATACAATACGACACTACTACTCTGGATACTACACTGTCACTCTGCTAATACTATACTCAATAAGTAATATGCCATAAAATAAATTATTACATCAATAAATATGGTCATTATGGATAATGATTTATAGTAAGAATGATGAATTAATAAATAAGATATTAATAATATAATATAATAAGAATAATAATAATAATATAATAATAATCATCAATGAATAATAATGAATATAATGATATAATGATAAAATAATAATGCCAACTATAATAATGGTTAACAACTAAATATGGTATCAATCATCATCATCATCATCAGCATTATATCATCATCATCATCATCACCATTTTTCATCATCATCATCATCATCATCATAATGATAATAATTAATAAAATGATGTTTGGTAACAACTTCGATAACAACACAATCAGTAATTTTTCATTTTTAATATTTTGTTTCATATTCCCCTTTTTCTTATGTTTGACTGTCTGCATAGATACATACGTGGGTGTGTGTGTGTGTGGTTGTGTGTGTGTTGTGTGTGTGTGTGTTGTGTGTGTGTGGTGTGATGTGTGTTGGTGTGTGTGTGTGTGTGTGTGTGTGTGTATTGTGCAAATAACAATCTACATAATTTTATTTGTTTTTCACAGCAAGGAGGATGCACAATTTTAAATATATGTAAATTCAATTCACAACATGCTATATAAAATACTAATGTAGAGTTTTTTTCCTTTAACATTGTCTTCTGCTCGTTGCTATACAATCTAAATCATACACTCTTTATCTATAATAAACGATTTGTCTTTTGCTTACGTCATTTGGAAACTTATATGGCAGAAATGGTTATGCAAGGGGAGTTATTGAGCAAGATTTGTTGACAAAATATCAAAGGTCCGTCGAAAAGTAACTTGATGACGTTACACAATATGCAAAGGATATTAAAATGAAAACTTTCTAAGCTTTTCATTTCTACATAAATGGACAGTCACAGCCTCATTTCATAGTACGTAAATTGTGGACGTTAGTACATCGTGTGAAAAAGAATAATGAAATCATCAACGATAGACTATGAAATTCGGTGAGTTATGTATACATTACAAATCAAGTCTCATATAGCTTTCTCTTCATATTATCGAACGAGAGATGGAATGAGGGGACATACACAGAGAGAGAGAGAGAGAGAGAGAGAGAGAGAGAGAAAGAGAGAGAGAGAGAGAGGGGGGAGAGAGAGGAGAGTAGAGAGAAACAGACAAAGAGGGGAGTGGAGACAACAACAGGACAGACAGACAACAGACCAGACGAGAGACAAAGAGGGAGAAAAACAAAAAGGAAATGAAGAATCTAAGAGGGCACAGGAAAGAAAAACCAAGAACGAGACATAGAAAAAAAACAATAAATAAATTAATCATAAATAAATAAACAGACGCAAGGCCGACGCAATAACGGAATTGAAACACAACACGAGCCTTTAATTAACTCCCCCGCCTGTGTGCATCACCATCGAGTCCTGCTTCTTTCCCTTCGAGTCTTCATTTCAATAACCGCCTCCCGGAATCTCGGCGACTCTCGGCCTCCTTCAAGCCACCACGAGAACGAAGATTTGGCGATCGACGACCTGTCGGATCGGCTCGCCGGGAAACGCGATCTCTGCCGGTTGTTAGCTTAATGAGGCTCTTTGGCTCGCGCAGAGCTTTCTTCCTTCTTTTCCTCTCCGTCGCCTCTGTCTTTTTTCTCTTTCTCTTTCTTTCTCTCTCTCTCTCCTCTTTCCTCTTGTCTCTCTTCGCTCGCGCGTCGCTTGCTCTCTCTCCTCTCCTCTCTCTTCTCTATCCCCCTCTGTCATCTCTCTATCATCCTCACAAGCTCTTCTCCTCTCTCTTCTCTCATCTTCGTAAAGTCCTTCTCATCTCTCTCTCTTCGCTCTTCTCTCTCTCTCTCTCTCCTTCTTCTTCTTCTTCTTCTTCTTCTTCTTCTCTTCTTCTTCTTTTTCTTCTTCTCCTCCTCCTCCACCTTCTCCTCCTCAGCTCCTCCCTCCTCCTCCTCCTCTCCTCCTCCTCCCTCTCCTCTCCTCCTCCTCTTCTCCATCCTCCCCTCCTCCTCTCCTCCTCCACCTCCTCCCCTCCTCCTACCTCCTCACTCCTCCTCCTTCCTCCTCGTCCTCCTCCTTCCTCCTCCTTCTTCCCCTCCTCCTCCTTCCTCTTCTTCTTCCTCCTGTCTCGTCTTCCTCCTCCTCCTCCACCCCGTTCTTCTTCTTCTTCTCCTCTTTCTCACGGCGCCGAGTTCAGATTTTGCGGAGATTTTAGCGTACTGAGTATCTCGCTTTTCGGTTCTTCTTTTTTTACCCTTTTCTTCTTCTTTGGTGTTTATTCTTTTCTTTTCCTCTTCTTTTTTCTACATTTCTCTCTCTTTTAAAATCCTTGATGTTTTGGTCTTTGTTTTTCATTTGATTTGCCTTTCTTCTATTTATTTTATTTTTATTTCATCATGGTCATATTAATTTACTGCTATTTTTCTTCTTTTTCTTTTACTATTGATCTTTTCTTTTATACTATCTTTTTACGTTAAGAAAGGCCATCGTTTGTAACTTTTTCTCGTGTTCTTTTCATTTCGTCTTCGTCCCCCCCCCCTCTCCTCCCTCATTCCTCGTCGCCATCTTCGTGTCTCCCTCCCTTGTTCGTAATCCTCTCCTTCTCTCCATCTGTCCCCCCTTTTCTCCCCTCTATCTTCCTCCAGAACCCTCCCCACGTTTTCCCTCCCCTATCCCCTCAGACCCTTTTCACGCTCCTTCCGCTTCTTCCATTATACCCTCCTTGTTTCTCCCCTTTTGTCTCCGTTCCTCCTTCCTTTTACCCCCTCGTCTCTTCTTCCCTTTTCTCCTCCTCCTTTTTCTCGTCCGCTCCCCTCTGTTTCCCTACTCCCATTATCGTTCTATTCACTCCCCCCTCCCACCTCCTATTCAACGCCGCCCCCCCCCCCCTTCCCCTCAATTCTACCGACCCCTTCCTATTTCAACTTCTCCTCTCCCTTGTTCAAACTCCACGTTAATGGTCCCTCCTCCCCCTCCGTATTCGACCTTCCTTCCCCCTACTGTCAACCCCGCCCCCCTCTCCGCCTCTATTCGACCCCCTCCCCCCATTTCAAACCCCCCCCCTCCCCCCCCTTTCCAACCCCCTCCTGCATCTTCCCCTCTCGTCAAACCCTCCCCACATTTCATACCCCACTCCCACCCTATCCAACCCCCTCCCCCCTTTCAACCCGCCTCCCCCTTCCGAGTAGGTACAGAGGTGACCGAGAGCCAAGGTTCCGAATTAACAGAGTCGACCTCGACTGAACATGAGAACTTTATCACGTATTGCCTGAATATGCATGCGCTCTAGATTAAACGTCCCCCCCCCCCAAAAAGCAAAGCACCCGCTTCATTAGGAATGGTCAGACTTCGCAAGCACGAGAGCGGGAAGCGGGGAAAGCGGGAAGCGGGGAAGCGGGGAAGTGGGGTAGGCTAGGAACGGGGAAACGGATATCGCGAAGGGTCAAGCGAATTTTAATAATTATTTATCTAGTGGTGTTTTGAATGTAATATTTTAATCTTTTTCTTCTTCTTTTCTTCGTCTTCTTCTTCTTTCCTTTTTCTCTTTTCTTATTTTCTCTTTGTTTCTGCTTCTTCTTCTTTTTTTCTTTTCCTTCTGCCTTTCCCTCTTCTTCTTCTCTCCCTTTTTTTTCTTTAATTTTCTTGTCCTTCTTCTTTTTCTTGTTTTCTCTTCTTCTCTTTCATTTTCTTTTTCCTCGTCTTCTTCTTCTTCTTCTTTCTCTTCTTCTTCTTCTTCTCTTCTTCTCTTTCTCATTTAGCTTTCAATTGCCTTCTTCTCTCTATCCTTTCGGCCTATTCACCCTCTTCATTTCTGCTTTCTTGTCTCTTCGTCCCTAACCTTATTCCTCCCACCCTCCCCCCTCCCCCTCGACTATCGCTTAAATCTACTATCCTTTCACCTGTGCGTTTATATCCACCCTATTATCCATGCCCTTCTTCCCTTTCTATCCTCTATCTTTACTTTTCTCTTTATCCCCCTATCCGTCCACACCGTTTCATCGTTTCGTACAATTTTCGGTCGATTCTTAGGTGTGCCGCTAGAAGACGGTAGGAGGAGGGGGGTGGGGGGGAGGATGAAGGGATGGGAGGGATGGTGAGGAGGGGGTATGGCAACTGGGGATGAAGGGAGAGAGGGATGGGAGGAGTGGGAGGAAGGGTAGGATTGATGGAAGGGGATGGGGAGGAAGTGGAGGAGTGGGGGTAAGGGGGAGAGGGAGAAGTGGAAGAGGGAGGGATGGGGAGAAGGAAGTAGGGGGAGGGGGAAGAGGGAGGGATGGGAGAGAGGGAAAGTAGGGTAGTGGGAGAGGGAGGGATGGGAGAAGGGAAGTAGGGTGGAGGGGGAGACAGGGGGAGAGGGAGAAAATGGGGGAGAGGAGGATGGAAGAGAGAGAGAAAGGAGAGGGGATAGGAGAGAGGAGGCGGAAGCCAAAGGGAAGAGCGAGGGAAGAGGAAAGGATTGAGAAGATGAGAATAGGAAAAGAGAGGAGGAAGGAATAGTAGAGGTGAGAGATAGAGAAGAAGATAGAGAAAAAGGGAAAGGGTGAGGGAAAGGAATTAGGAGGAAGGAGAAGGAGAAGGATGAGATGAGAAGAAGTAGAAAGGGGCGCCAATAGAAGAAAGAAAGAAAAAAAAGAAAGAAAAGAAGGCAGGAGGAAAAAAAAGGAAAAGAACGAAAAGAAAATAAAAAAAATAAAAAAAGGAAAGGTAAAAGCATACAGGAAGCAGATACACAAAAGGGGAGAAGGCGAGAAAGGGAGAGAAAAGCGGAAGCGAAAGAGCAGGTTACTGAAAATTGGCCGCCAGGGGCTAGGCATGTGTAACCTTCCGCCTTGCCTGGCCATCTGCTGCCGTCCTGCTTCTTGCTGCTCAGTCGAGCGCCGTCCCCGTTAGCGCGGCGCGCTCACCCGGCGCGTCCCAGCTTGGCTGCGGCCTTTTATTAGCTTCGCGCTCTGAGTTGGGTCTTGAATCTTCCGTCTGCTTCTTGCGGTTTTCCTTCCTTCCTTCTATATCCTTCGTTTCTTTGTTTTACTTATTGTTTCTTTCCAACCTTCTTTTTAGAGTGTTCTTACGCTTCTTTCTTTTTTTTTCTTTGCTTCTTCGTCTTCTTTCTCTCTTTCTTTTTTTTTTATTTTCTTTGCTTCTCACCTTTCTCTTCTTCCTTTGGTTAAATTCTTCTTTCTTCTGTCTCTTCTTCTTCTATGATTATATATTATTATTATTATTACATCTATATATTAGATTTTATTATTATTATTATTATTAGTATTATTATTTAATTAGCTTATTAATTATTTTGTCTTTCTAATGCTTTTCTTTTTTTCTTCTCTTCTTTTTTTATCTTTCTTCTTTCTTTCTTCTTCTTCTTCTCCTTCTTTGCTCTCCTTCTTTCGCGTCTATTAAATCCAGTCATACTTCTTATCTTTCTTTCTTATTTCTTCTCGTCTTCTTCTTCTTCTCTTCCTTTTCTTCTGCCTTTCTTCTTCACTTTTCTTCTTCTTCTTCTTCTTCTTTTCTTCTATCTTCTTCTTCTTCTTCCCACCCCCCCCCCCCCAAACCCCCCCCACCCCAAAAAAAACCCCCCCCCCCCCCACCCCCCCCCCACCCCCCCCCCCCAAAACACCCCCAAGAAAAAAAAAAAAAAAAAAAAAACAAAAAAAAAACACACCCCCCCCCCCCCCCCACCACACCCCACCCCCCACAAAAAAAAAAAAAAAAAAAAAAAAAACTGTTATCTTCCTTCTTCTCATCTTCTTCTTCTTCTTTTTCTTCCTCTTCTTCCTCGTTTTTTTCTTCTGCTTTTTTTTTTACTTCAACTTCAATCTTACCTCATCATTTTTCTTCTCTCCTTCTGCTCTCCTCTGCATATCGCCTTCTTCTGTTTCAAAATAACATTTCACAATTCAGTTGATGACATTTTTAACACTCTCTCTTTCCAGCGCGAGTCTCGGCGGCTAGCTAACAACCTGTCAGAGGGACTGGGTAGATTCGTTTGTTCCGCTATGTCTCTCGCTGATGCGGGAAGACTGCGTGAAGCGCCGTTATTATGCACCCACCCACGCACGCACGTAAAAGCACCCATATAGACAACGAGCTCAAGTATATATATATTTCACATACATTTATGCCACATAAACCATTTTCACGTACACACACTCACACACACACAACACACCACACACACACACACACACACACACACACACCCAACACACACACACACACAACAACACACACCACACACACACACACACCACACACACACACACACACACACCAAACCACACACAAAACACACACACACACACACAAACACACACACACACAAACAAAACAAACAAACACACACAACCCACGCGAAACAAACACACACAACACACACACACACCACAAATCCCCACCCCCCCCCAATCCTCCACCCACTCACCCGCGCGTCTCGCCTGAAGTGTGCATGTTGACTGCTGAAAATATTAATCTTTTTGCTTTAGAGTCAGTGAGAAAGGGATGAGAAAGCACAACTTTAGTAGTTTGTAAGGTAAGTCTTAATTTCTTGTTCTTCTTCTTCATCTGCCTCTTTCTTCTTTTTTCT
>NC_051387.1:18576226-18580553 GCF_015228065.2 Penaeus monodon
GCTAACGTAATTACACTAGAACAAACGCTCTCTCTCTTACCGTTTTTTATTATGATGGTAATTACTGGGGGAGTTGTTATGATTATTATTATTACAACATCATCAACATTATCATGTTATTATCAACAGATAAGATAATTTTTATTATCATTATCGTCATTACAGAATTTTTTTATCACTATCATCAGTATCACTAAGTTAGTGGTATTATTAATTGATCTTATTAGCTTATCATTTATCACACATCATTCTCTATCTCATCACCATGATGATGATAATATACTGATGATGATGATGATGATGATGATGATGATGATGATGATGATATGGATGATGATGATGGTATGATGAGTGATGCTGATGATGAATGATATCGTTAATTATCATTATTATTAATTATTAGTATACTTAGTAGTAGTACTATCAATCATTGTTAGTATCATTACTATCCATCATTGTAGTTATTTTCATATTATCATTATTATTGTTGTTGTTGGTGTTTGAAAAAAGGAACAGTAAGAGCTGGGGGGCCAAGTCGGCGCCGGCCCCGGCTGCCAAATGTTTTCACTCCTTCCTCCGCTCTTACTTCTTTCTGCGTCTTTCTCCTCGTCTCTTCCTCACACCTCTCTTCTGGTCTTTCTTCCTTCTTCTTTCTTGCTCTTTTCTCTTCTTCCTTTTCTTTCTCTTCTCTCTCTTATTCTGCCCTCTCCTCTTCTACTTAATAACTGTACTCTTTATGTTCTTCCTTCCCTTCCCGTCGTCATTTACTCACTCCTTCTACATTCCTTCTCCGCTTCTCTTCTTCTTCCTTCTTGTACTTAATTTTTCTTCTTGGCACTCTTGCTTGTTCCTGTTCTCTCTGTTTCTGTCTTTTTCTTCCCCCCCCCCCCTCTTCTCTTCCTCCCATTCTCTCCCTCTCCCTTCCTGGTCCGACCTCTCCCGCAGCAGATCTCCCTCTTTGTGGGGCGCCTCGCGAAGGAACGGAGAGAAAGCTTTACTCATTAGATTCGGGGTCTTATTCATTTCTCTTTTTTATTTTCTTTCTTTCTTTCCTTTCTTTTTATTTCTTTTGTATCAATGTTTTTTTTTTTCTTCTTCCTTCCTTCCTTCCTTCTGCTTTTCTATTGTTTTTTTTCTTGTTTTTTTCTTTCTTTCTTCCCTTTCTTCTGATTTTCTTCTTTTTTTTCTTTCTTTTGTATCAATTATTGTTTCTGCTTATTTTCTTCTAATTTTCTTCTGTCGTTTGTACTAATATTTCTGTACGCTCTCTCTCTCTCTCTCTCTCTCTTCTCGCTCCCCCCCCCCCCCCCCTCTACCTCTCTCTCTCTCTCTCGCTCTCCTCTCTCGTCCTCCTCTCCCTCTCTCTTTCTCGCCCCTCACTCTCCTCTCAAGTCTCTGCTCTCTCATCTCTCTCCTCTCTTCTCTCTCTCTCCTCTCTCTCTCTCTCTCTCTCTCTCATCACTCTCTCGGTCTCTCTCTCTCTCTCCTCTACCTCATCAACTCTCCTCTCTCTCTCTCCTCTACGTCTGTCTCTCTCTCCTCTCCCCATCTCTCTTCTTACCACTCTCTCTCTCTCGTCTCTCCCCCTCCTCTCCCCCGAATTCCTCTCCCCACCTCCCATACCCCCCTCCCCCTCTCTCTCCCCCCCCCGCCTCTCTTCTCTCTCATCTCTCTCCTCATACCTCTCTCACATCGTCTCTCGTCAGTCTCAAACCTCTCTCTCTCTCTCTCTCCTCTCTCTCATCTCTAACTCTCTCTACTCCTCTCTCTCTCTCTCATTCTCTCCTCGCTCGCTCCTCTCTCCTCTCCTCACTCTCCTCATCCCCTCTCTCTCTCCTCTCTCTCGTCCCCCCCCTCCCCCCCACCCTACGCCCTTCGCTCCTCCCTCTCTCTCTCTCTACTCTCCCTCTCCTCCTCATCCTCTCTCCGCTCTCTCTCCACTCATCTCTTCTCTCCGCTCCATCTCCCTCATTGATCTCGTTCAGTCTCTCTCTCAATCTCACTCTCCGTCCGCTCTTCAGAACTTCCTATCTCCCCCCCCCATCTCGCCCCCCCGATCTCCCCCCCCCCTCTCTCTCTCTCTCTCTCTCTCTCTCTCTCTCCCTCTCTCACTCTCTCTCTCCTCTCTCTCTTCCACCTCTCTCTCGTTCCTCACATTCTCTCTCTCTTTCTCTCTCTCTCTCTCTCTCACTGCCTCTCTCTCTCTCTCTCTCTCTCTCTCTCTCTCTCTCTCTCTCCCCTCTCTCCTCTCTCTCTCTCTTCTCCTCGTCTCTCCGGTCGTACCTTCTCTCTCCTCTCTTCTCTCATCTCATCTTCATCCCTCTCCTCTCTCTCTCCCTCTCTCTCTCTCCTCCTCTCTCCTCTCTCTCCCCTCCTCTCTCTCCTCTCACTCTCGGGGTCCTCCCCCCGCCTCGCTCTCCTCTCTCTTCCCCACTCTCATCTCCTCTCTCTCTCTCTCGTCTTCTCTTCTCCACCATCTCTCCTCTCTCTCCTCTCTCTTCTCTCACTCTCTCTCTCTCCTCTTTCTCTCTCTCTCTCTCCTCTCTCTCCTCTCTCTCTCTCCTCTCTCTATCTCTCTCTCTCGCCCTCTCTCTCTCTCTCCTCTCTCTCCTCAGCTCGCTCTCTTCCTCTCTCTCCCTCTCTCTCTCTCATCCCTCTCGTCCTCTCTCGTCTCTTCTCTCTCTCTCTCGTCTCTCTCCTCATCTCTCCTCGTCGTCTCTCCCCCTCTCTCTCTCTTGCATCTCTTTCCTCTCTCTCTCTCTCTTATCCTCGGCTCCTCCTCTCTCCCTCCTCCCTCCCATCCCTCTCTCCGTCTCATGGTTCCGCTCTCGCTCCTCTCTCCTCTCTCTCGGTTCTCTCTCTTCCTCCTCCCTTTCCCCCCCTTTTTTCCTCTCTCTCTCCCTCTCTCTTTTTCTCTCCCCCCTCTATCTCTCTTTCTCACCCTCACCTCTCTCTTCTCTCTCCCTCTTCCCCTTCTCTCTCATCCCCCTCCTTTCCTCTCGTTCCGCTCCTCCTCCTTTCTTCTCTCTCTCTTTCTCAATCCCTCCCTCCCTCACTCTTCCCTCCCTCTCTCTCCTCGACTCTCTCCCTCTCTTTTCTCTCTCTCTCTCTCCTCTCTCTCCCTCTCTCCTCTTCTCTCTCTTTCTCTCTCTCTCTCCTCTCTCTTCTCCTCTCCGCTCCCTCCCTCAATCGTCGCTCTCTCTCTCTCTCTCTCTCTCTCTCCTCTCTCTCTCTCCTGTCCTCCTTCTCTCTCTCGGGCTCACCTCTCTCTCTCTCTCTCTCTCTCCCTCATCATCTCTCTCATCCTCATCGTCTTCTCCCTCTCCTCTCTCTCCCCCTCTCTCCGACTCTCCTCTCTCTCTCTTCTCGGTTATAACTCTCGTCGCTCGGCCTCTCTCATCTCTCTCTCTCTCTCTCTCTCCTCCTCCCTCTTCCTCGACCGGACTCTTTCTCGTCTCTCACGTCTCTCTCTCCACAATCTCCTCTCTCTCTCCATCGTTCTTCTCTCTCTCTCTCTCACGTCTCTCATCTCCTCCTCCTCTCCGTCTCTCTCTCTCTTCCTCTCCTCTCTCTCCCTCTCTCTCGTCTCATCTCTCTCCCTCTCTCTCGCTCTCTCATCTCTCTCTCTCTACTCTCTCTCCCTCTCATGTTCCTTCTCCCCCCTCTCTCTCTCCCCCTTCTCTCCTCTCCTCTCTCCTCCTCTCTCTCCCTCTCTCTCTCTCCTCCTCTCTCTTTCTCTCTCCTTCTCTCTCTCTCTCTCCCTTCTCTCCCCTTTTCTCCTCCTCTCTCTCTCTCCTCTCTCTTCCCTCCTCTCTCTCTCTCTCTCTCTCTTCTCTTCTCTCTCTCCTCTCTCTCCTCTCTCTCTCTCTCTCTCCTCTCTCTCTCTCTCTCTCTCTCTCTCTCCTCTCCCTTTTCCCTTCTTTCCCCCTTCTCTCTCTTCTCTTTTCTCTCTTCTCCTTCTTCTCTTCTCTCCCCTCTCTCTCTCTCCTCTCTCCTCTCCCCTCTCTCCTCTCTCCTCCCTCTTCCTCTCTCCCTCTCTCTCTCTCTCCTCTCCCTCCTCTCCTCTCTCCCCTTCTTCTTTTCCTCTCTCTTCTCTTCTCTCTCTCTCTCTCTCTCTCCCCCCCCTCCCCCCCCCTTCCCCCCCCCTTTCTTCCCCTCCCCCCTTTCCCTTCCTTTTTCCCCTTTCCCCTTTTCCCCTCCTCTTTCTCCCCTCCTTTTCCTCTCCCTTTCTTTTCTTCCCTCTTTTTTCCCCTTCCTCCCTCTTTCCTCCTCTCCTCCTCTCTCCTTTTCCCTCTCTCTTCTCCTCCTTTTTCTCTTCCCTTCCCTT
>NC_051387.1:18580653-18583153 GCF_015228065.2 Penaeus monodon
TTATTTATATTTTTTTTAAAATAAATAAAAAAATAATGTTTTTTAAAATTTTTTTAAATTTTTTTTTTTTTTCCCCCCAAAAAACCCCCCCCCAACCCCAAAGTTAAAAAAAAAAACAAATTTTTTTTTTTTAAAAAAAAATTTTAAAAAAAAAATTTCAAAGGAAAACCCCCGAATCCTTTTTCCCTCCCCACCCTTTTTCCCCCCCCCCAAAGAAAAAAAAGGGGGGGGGGGGCCCGAACAGGGGGGGGGGACCCTTTTTTTTACCCGGGTTTGGGAAGGGGAAATTTTTAGCCCCCAAAAAACCCCCCCCCCCAAAAACCCCGTTTTTTGGGAAACCCCCCCCCGGGGGGGGGGGGGGGGGAAAAAAAGGGGGGGGGGGAAAAGGGGGGGGGGGGGGGGGGAAGGGGGGGGGGGGGGGGGGGGGGGGTGGGGGGGGGGAAAACGGGGGGAAGGGGGGGAAAAAATTGGGGGGAAAAAGAGGGGGGGGGGGAAAAAAAGGGGGAAAGGAATGGGGGGGGGGGGGGGAAAAAAAGGGGGTTTTAAAGGAAAAAAAAGGGGGGAAAAAAAAAAAAAAAAAAAAGGGGGGGGTTTTTTTTTTTTTTTTGGGGGGGGGGAAAAAAAAATTTAAAAAAATTTTTTTAAAAAAACCCTTTTTTTTTTTTAAAAAAACGGGGGGGGGGGGGTTTTTTTAAAAAAAAAAAAAAAAAGAAAAAAAGTGGTAGGGAAAAAAAAAACCCCCCGGGGAAAAAATTTTTTTTTGGGGGGAAAAAAAAAAAAAAAAAATTTTTTTTTCCCCCTTTTTTTTTTTCCCCCCCCATTTTTTTAAAAAAGCCCCCCCCCCCCCCCCCCCCCCCAAAAAAAAAAAAAACCCCCCCCCCCCCCCCCAAAATTTTTTTAAAAAAAATTTTTTTTTTAAAAAACCCCCAAAAAATTTTTAAAAAAAATTTCCCCCCCCCTTTTTTTTTAAAAAAAAAAAAAAAGGGGGGGGGGGGAAAAAAAATTTTTTTTTTTTTTAAAAAAAAATTTTTTTTAAAAAAAAAAAAAAAAAATTTTTTTTTTTTTTTTTGTTATTAAATAAAAAAAAAAAAAAAAAAAAATTTTTTTTTTCCCCCCAAAAACCCCCCCCCCCCCGTTTTTTTTTTTTTAAAAAAACCCCCCCCCCCCCCCCTTTTTTTTTTTTCCCCCCCCCCCCCCCCCCCCCCCCCCCCCCCCTTTTTCCCTTTCCCCTTTTTTTTTTTTTTTTTTCCCCCCCTTTTTTTTTTGTTTTTTTTTTTTCTTTTTTTTTTATTTTTTTTTCTTTTTTTTTTCTTCTTTTTTTTCCTCTCCCCCCCCCTTTCTTTTCTTTTTTCCTCTCTTTTCCCTTTCCTTCCCCCTCTCCCTTTTTTCCTCTTTCTCTCCTCTCTCCTCTCTCTTTTTTCCCTTCTCTCTTTCCTCCTCTCTCTCTCTCTCTCTCTCTTTTTCTTCCCCTCTCTTCCCCTCTCTCTCCCCCCCTCTCTCTCTTTCCCCTCTCTCTTCTCTCTCTCCCCCTTTTCTCTCTCTCTCTCTCTCTCTCCTTTCTCTCTCTTCCTCTTTTTTTTCCCCCTTCTTTTTCCCCGCTCTCTCTCTTCTCTTTCCTCGCTCTCTCTCTCTCTTCTCTCCCCTCTCTCTCTCTCTCTCTCCCCCTTTCTCTTCTCTCTCTCTCTCTCTCTCTCTCTCTCTCTCGTTTGTATGCGTGTGTGTGTCTGTTTATCTGTGTGTTTGTCTCTGCCTGTCTGTCATTTCCTCGTAGTCTATTCGTTATTCATTATCAATTTCCTGTAAAGTTCTTAGTTATCCATATCTCTCCCTCCTCTTTTTTCTATGTCTTCATCTATTTTATCTGTCCATCTCTCCTGTCTACCAAAGTCTTCCATTTCCTTCTTCCGCCCTTCGTGGTCAGTAACCTACCACCGCCCCCCCACTCTCCTCCCTGCAACGCCCCTCCCCCTCTCCTCCTCCTCCCCCCCCCCCCCCCCCGCCCTCCCCCCCCAACCCCCCCCCTTCCTTTTCCCCCCTCCCCCCCCCCCACCTCAAAACCCCCCTCCTCTGCCTCCTCCCCGCACCCCCTCCACCCTCCTCTCCCCCTCCTCCCCCTCCCATCCCTTCTTCTGATCAATCTTCGGTCTATTTCCTCTTTCTCATAATCATTCTCCCTCCTTCTACTCCTTTCTTAGTTCGCTCTTGATTCTCTCTCTTCTCGGTCGAATTATTGTTATTCGTTTTGTTATTTATCGGTATTATCATTATTGTTGTTGTCATTTTCGTTATTTTTACTGTTATTGCATCTTTATCGTTTTGCATCCTTTTAGTTGCGTTTTGGTGTTGCGCATGCTGATATCATTTTTTATTATTATCATTATTATTATAATGATAATAATAATAAAAATGAAATAATAATAATTATTTTTATGTTGTTGTTGTTTTTGTTTTTCTATTTTTTATTCTTTTCTTTTTTCTTCTTTTAATTTTTATTTTATTT
>NC_051387.1:18595653-18626977 GCF_015228065.2 Penaeus monodon
TAGTTATTGGTTCGTTAATATGCTTCGCACAGCTGGCATTTGGGTAGTTTGACTTGGGACCTCTAGTTATGATGGTTTTGGTAGGTGCAATCTATGTCAGTTGTATTACTTTGAATCGTCCTCGGGTAATCATAAATGGGCCTATAAAACAAGAAGCTCCAGTGATTGTACCAGAACAAGTCCCCCTTGAAGGGCAGTTTGTACCAGAGCAGCTCCCGCCTGTAAAGCCTGTGGAATCAGTTGCTGTGGCTTCAGCTTCAGTAGGAAAACTGGAGAACTTTTCTTTGGATGAGATCCCACTAGATATGCTCCCTGGCGGACTATTTGGGCGAAGTGGCAAGAGGCCTTCTACTTAGAATCAGGCAGAGCCTCAAACACCCGTGTTTGTACCGGAATATCTCCCTCTTCAAGAACAAGCACCCGAGGATCTCCATGTCGAAGGACAAGCACCAGTGTTTGTGCCAGAGGATATCCATGTTGAAGAACAAGCACCAGTGTTTGTGCCAAAGGATATCTATGTTGAGGAACAAGCACCAGTGTTTGTGCCAAAGGATCTCCATGATGAAGAACAAGCACCAGTGTTTGTGCCAGAGGATCTCCCTGTTGAAGAACAAGCACCAGTGTTTGTGCCAAAGGATCTCCCTGTTAAGAAATAATCACCATTGTTTTTGACATATTATTTCCCTGATGAAGATTACGAACCATTTTAGCTGCCAAAGGTTCTCCCTGGTCGAGGTGAACCACCATTGTTTCTGACAGACTATCGTCCTTTTAAAGAACAAGCACCAGTGTTTGTGCCAAAGGATCTCCCTGTTGAAGAACAAGCACCAGTGTTTGTGCCAGAGGATCTCCCTGTTGAAGAACAAGCACCAGTGTTTGTGCCAAAGGATCTCCATGATGAAGAACAAGCACCAGTGTTTGTGCCAGAGGATCTCCCTGTTGAAGAACAAGCACCAGTGTTTGTGCCAGAGGATCTCCCTGTTGAAGAACAAGCACCAGTGTTTGTGCCAGAGGATCTCCATGTTAAGAAAAATCACCATTGTTTTTGACATATTATTTCCCTGATGAAGATCGAGAACCATTTTAGCTGCCAAAGGTTCTCCCTGGTCTAGGTGAAACACCATTGTTTCTGACAGATTATTATCCTGTTGAGGAACAAGCACCAGTGTTTGTGCCAAAGGATATCTATGTTAAGGAACAAGCACCAGTGTTTGTGCCAAAGGATCTCCCTGTTAAGAAATAATCACCATTGTTTTTGACATATTATTTCCCTGATGAAGATTACGAACCATTTTAGCTGCCAAAGGTTCTCCCTGGTCGAGGTGAACCACCATTGTTTCTGACAGACTATCGTCCTTTTAAAGAACAAGCACCAGTGTTTGTGCCAAAGGATCTCCTGTTGAAGAACAAGCACCAGTGTTTGTGCCAAAGGATCTCCCTGTTAAGAAATAATCACCATTGTTTTTGACATATTATTTCCCTGATGAAGATTACGAACCATTTTAGCTGCCAAAGGTTCTCCCTGGTCGAGGTGAACCACCATTGTTTCTGACAGACTATCGTCCTTTTAAAGAACAAGCACCAGTGTTTGTGCCAAAGGATCTCCATGATGAAGAACAAGCACCAGTGTTTGTGCCAGAGGATCTCCCTGTTGAAGAACAAGCACCAGTGTTTGTGCCAAAGGATCTCCCTGTTGAAGAACAAGCACCAGAGTTTGTGCCAAAGGATAGCTATGTTGAGGAACAAGCACCAGTGTTTGTGCCAAAGGATCTCCCTGATGAAGAACAAGCAACTGTGTTTCTGCAAGAAGATTGCCTTGCTAAAGTCAGAAAGGAGATAGCGGAAATTAAGGAGAGCTTGAAGTGTTTAGAAAAACTGCTATAATAGAGTGAAAATGAAGACCTCTCGTAATATTGATCATAGTGATATTAATGGGATACAGATTACTTATTTATATATGTCTCGGACTCAAGACTGTCATGACGGTAATCTGAGTTCGAGGGTTCGAGTCACCGGTCGGCACGTTGTTCCCTTGGGCAAGGAAATTCACCTGGATTGCCTATTTAACCACTGGGTTTGCCCACCCAGTGGTTAAATAGGCAATCCAGCCCAAGTCAGTGCTGGTCCCAAACCCGGATAAATAGAGAGAATGATTACCTAAAAAAAAAGGTAACACCGGCACTCTCTGTGGAAAGGAACTGGGGTTTGAAACGCCGTACTTGATTGTAGAGAGAGAGAGAGAGAGAGAGAGAGAGAGAGAGAGAAGAAGAAGAAGAGAGAGAGAGAGAGAGAGAGAGAGAGAGAGAGAGAGAGAGAGAGAGAGAGAGAGAGAGAGAGAGAGAGAGAGAGAGAGAGAGAGAGAGAGAGAGAGAGAGAGAGAGAGAGAGAGAGAGAGAGAGAGAGAGAGAGAGAGAGAGAGAGAGAAAGAGAGAGCAAGAAAAAGAGAGAGAGAGAGTGTAATGGTTACGACTGATGGGCGAATAAAATATCGGCAGAGTTCTTCTGTTTATTCTAGATCAGGGCTGCAGGAGCTAGAGGTGTTGACCGAGCCGATGCTGGAGGCAGAGTGACTTCGGCTCTCTCAGTTTTTGAGGGTTCACAAAATATTCGCTAAACATAGAATATGGCAACAATGGTTTCGGTGGGAAAATGTCAATACAGAGTTTCTGCGCCGGCCGGCGCGTTGTTCCTTGGGCAAGGAACTTCGCCTCGATTGCCTGCCAAGCCGCTGGGTGGCCAAGCTAGCCCAAGTCACAGTGCTGGTCCCAAGCCCGGATAAAATAGGGAGAATGATTACCTACAAAGGTAACACCGGCACTCTCCGTGGAAAGGAACTGGGGACCCTACCACGTACTCACTACAATTAAGTATCATGCTGTGACCGCGGCGGCTCAGACATGAACCTACCGTTAAAAGAAGAAAGAATGAGACCATGTAATGAGAAGTAAAAGTATTGAGAAAAACTTGCTGACAGGGATGGTGATAGGAAACAGAGGAAGAGGCAAACCGAAGAGAAGACTGAGCGACAATGGTACAAGTGGAAAGAAAAGCGCAAGATCGAGTTTAGTGGCGAAGGATGGTGGAGAGGTCCACGGCTGCTCAAACATGAGCATACCATTATTGATGATGATGAAAGAGAGAGAAAGAAAGAAAGAAAGAGAGAGAGAGAGAGAGAGAGAGAGAGAGAGAGAGAAGAGAGAGAGAGAGAGAGAGAGAGAGAGAGAGAGAGGAAGAGAGAAGAGAGAGAGAGAGAGAGAGAGAGGAGAGAGAGAGAGAGAGAGAGAGAGAGAGAGAGAGAGAGGCAAACCGAAGAGAAGCCTGAGCGACAGTATCAAAGATATTTGCGGGCTGTCGATGGTACAAGTGGAAAGAAAAGCGCAAGATCGAGTTTAGTGGCGAAGAATGGTGGAGAGGTCCACGGCTGCTCAAACATGAAGCATACCATTATTGATGATGATGAGAGAGAGAGAGAGAGAGAGAGAGAGAGAGAGAGAGAGAGAGAGGAGAGAGAGAGAGAGAGAGAGAGAGAGAGAGAGAGAGAGAGAGAGAGAGAGAGAGATAGAGAGAGAAAGCGTACAGAAACATTAATACAAAAGACAGAAGAAAATTAGAAGAAAAGGAAGAAAGAAAGAAAGAAAAAAAAAGAAAAGAAAAGCAGAAGGAAGGAAGGAAGGAAGAAGAAAAAAAACATTGATACAAAAGAAATAAAAAGAAAGGAAAGAAAGAAAGAAAATAAAAAAGAGAAATGAATAAGACCCCGAATCTAATGAGTAAAGCTTTTCTCTCCGTTCCTTCGCGAGGCGCCACGAGGGAGATCTGCTGCGGGGAGGTCGGCGGCGCGGGAGGCAGGTCTTCCTCGCTCTGGGGTCCTCCTCCTCCCCTCTCTCCTTCCTCCTCTCTCCTCTCTCCTTCCTCCTCTCTCCTCTCTCCTTCCTCCTCTCCCCTCTCCTTCCTCCTCCTCCCTCTCTCTTCCCCTCCCCCTCTCATCCTTCCCTCTCCTCTCCTCTCCTTTCCTTCCTCTCCATCTCCTTCCCTCCCCCTTTCTCTCTCCCTCCTCCTCCTCTCCTTCTCTCCTCCCTCTCTCCTTCCCCCCCCTCTCTTCTCTCCTTCCCCCTCCTCTCCTCTCTCCTCCTTTCTTCCTCTCCTTCCTCATCCTCTCCTCTCTCCTTCCTCCTCCTCTCCTCTCTCCTTCCTCATCCTCTCCTCTCTCCTTCCTCCTCACAGAAGAAGCACACACACACAGACACACAAGCACAAACGCGCACAAGCAGTCACACACACACACACAAGTACACACAAGCACACACACACACACATGCACTCAGCCGAACACACACACACACAAACACACACATACACACACACACACAAGGACATACACACACACACACACAATGACGCACACACCCACAAGCACACACACACACAAGCACACACACAAAAAAAAAAACACACACACGCACATACAAACACAGATACGGACACACACACACACACGCGCGCGCGCGCACATACACACACACACATGCACACAATCAAATACACACACATACACACAAACACACGTACATACATACACACACGACAGCACAAAAAACACAAAAGCACTATACGTAAAAAAAGGGCATGGTCCAAACCCGGCTAATAGAGAGAATGATTTCCTAAAAAAAAAGGTAAACACCGGCACTCTCTATGGAAAGGAACTAGGGGTTTGAAACGCCGTACTTGATTGAGAGAGAGTGATGAGAGAGAAAGATTGAGAGTGAGGAGAGAAAGAAAGAGGGAGAGAGAGGAGAGAGAGAGAGAGAGAGAGAGAGAGGAGGAGAGTGAGAGGAGAGAGAGAGCAGAGAGAGATGGAGAGAGAGACGAGACGAGGAGAGAGAGAGAAGAAGAAAAAAATAAAAAATAAGAAAAAAGAAGAGGGAGAGGAGAGAGAGAGAAGAGAGAGAGAGATTAGAGAAGACTGAGGGAGAGAGAGAGATGAGAGTGAGAGGGGAAGGAGAGAGAGTAGAGAGAGAGGGAGAGAGAGAGAGAGAGAGAGAAGAGAGGAAACGAGATGAGAGAAGAGAGAGAGAGGGAGAGAGACGAGAAGACAGAGAGGAGCGAGAGAAAGAGAGCAACCAGCGAGTCGAGCGAGATGAGAGAGGGACGAGGATGAAGGATGAGAGTGAGAGACGATGAGAGGAAACAGGTCGAAGAAAGACGAGAGCAAGAAAAGACGAGGAGAAGAGTCGAGACTGTAATGGTACGGACTGATGGCGAATATATATAAAATATCGGCAGGAAAGGTTCTTCGTTTATATCTGAGACTACAGGGCTGCAGGAGGCTAGATGGTGTTGACCGAGGCCGATGCTGGAGGCAGAGTGACTTCGGCCTCTCTCAGTTTTGAGGGTTACAAAATTTCGATAAACATAGAATATGGCAACAATGGTCGGTGGGGAAAACATGTCCAATACAGAGTTTCTGAGCCCAGGGCCGGCGCGTTGTTCTTGGGCAATGAAACTTCGCCTCAAATGCCTGCAAGCCGCGGGTGGCCAAGCAGCGCAAGTCACAGTGCTGGTCCAAGCCCGGATAAAATAGGGAGAATGATTACCTACAAAGGTAAACACCGCCCACGTCTCCGTGGAAAGGAAACTGGGGACCATACACGTATCACTACAATTAACGTATCATGCTGTTGACCGCGGCGGCTCAGGAACTATGAACCTACCCGTTAAAAGAAGAAGAAGTGGCGACCAGTAATTGAGACAGTAAAATTATTGAGAAAAACTTGCTGACAGGGATGGTGATAGAAACAGAGGAAGAGGCAAAGCGAAGAAGGAAGCAACTGAGCGACAATGGTACAGTGGAAAGAAAAAAGCGCAAGATCGAGCTTATTAGTTGGCGAAGGATGGTGGGAGAGGTCCACGGGCCTGCTCAACCATGAGCATACCATTATTGATGATGATGAAAGAGAGAGGAAAGAAAAGAAAAGGAAAGAGAGAGAGAGAGACGAGCCGAGAGAGACGCATGACGGAGGAATAGAGAGGAGAGAGAGAGAGAGAGAGAAGGAGGAGGAGGGAGAGAGAGAGAGAGAGAGAGGAGGGGGGAGAGGATGAAAGGAGGGGAGAGAGGAGGAAGAGGGAGGAAGAGGAGTGAGGAGGGGGAGAGGGAGAGAGAGAGAGGAGAGAAGAGGAGGAGAGGGAGAGGGAGAGAAGAGAGAGATGAGGATGGATTGAGAGGAACAGAGAGAGAGAGAGATGGATGCAGCAGGAGAGAGGCGGAGGAGGAGGAGAGACGAGAGAGATGAGAGAGCGGTGAAGAGAAGAGAGGAGAGATAAGATGAGAGAGGTTGGAGCATGGAGGAGAGAGAGAGAGAGAAGAAGAGAGGAGGATGGAGAATCGAGGAGAGGATGGAGAGGAGGAGGAGGAGAAGAGACTGGATGAGAGAGAGGAGAAAGAGAGAGAGAGGAGAGCAAAATGAGGGAGAGGAGGAGAGAGAGGGAGCGAGAGGAGAGATATGAGAGGAGAGGAAGGAAGAGACGGAGGAGGAGAGTGTGAGGAGAAAGAGAGGAGAGAGAGGCGCACGAGAGAGAAGAGGAGCATGATGAGAGAGGAGATAGAGAAGAGGAAGGAGGAGGAAGAGAGGAGAGAATTCTGAGAGAAGAGAGAGAGATAGAGAAGAGCCTGAGAGAGACGAGAGAGAGTAGAGGAGAAGAGTTGAAGAGAGAATGAAGTAGGAGATTGATGTGAAGAGGACAGAGTAGATGAGAGGAGAGGGGGAGAAGAGGAGAGAGAGTTGAGAGAAGAGATGGAGAAGGAGGAGAGAGGAGGAGGGGAGGAGAGGAGAGAGGCGACGAGAGAGGGATGAGAGCGAGGAGGAGAGGAGAGAGAGGAGAGAGGAGAGGGGACAGAGAGAGAGAGTGGAGAGAGAGAGAGAGGAGGAGAGAGAAGATATATAGATGAGATTAGGGAGAAGGACCCGAGAGCTCTTCTTCTTATTATCTTCCACCCTCCGATACCACTCTTTCTACCACCGATCGTCCTGAGCAGGGGAGAGTCTGTTTTGAGGAGAGGAGATGAGGTGAGACGAGAGAGAGGAGGAGAGACTGGAGAAGAGGAGAATGAGAGGAGGGAGAAGAGCGAGAGAGAGGAACGGAGAGGGAGAGGAGGACTGAGAGAGGAGAGAGAGAGAGAGAGAGGAAGACGAGCAGGGAGAGACGCGGACGAAGAGGGCGGAGAGAGCGAGCGACGATAAAATCTCGCGAAGGAGAGAGAGATGAGCCGGAAGAGAATGAGTTGAGCAGCCGAGAGATGAGAGGAGATACGACGAGAGAGAGGGTCCAGGAGAGATAGTGCAGAGAGAGATCTCCGGCCAAGAGAGAGAGATGAAGAGAGGAGAGCTTGAGAGGGACGAGACTGCGACCGAGAGAGACGGAGAGACTGAAGCGAGACGAAGAAGAGAGAGAGAGGACTCCCGACGGGCGGAGGCAGGAGAGAGAGACGATAGAGAGAGTAGAGAGAGAGAGATGATGAAGAGTGAGCGAGTCCACGCGAGAGGAAGATGAGAGATGCGGTTTAGAGAGCGACGATAGGACGCTGAGACGAGGATGGATAGAGCAAGAGAGAGACCTCGGGAGAGAGATGAGAGATCGACGAGATCGATAGAACGACACGACAGGACGAGTGGGAGAGAGACGGCCGGAGCTAGTTCTGGTTGGAGAGGGAGCGAACGCACGACGACAGATGGAACGAGAGGGCCGGACGAGAGCAGAGGGAGAGGACGACGGATGAGCGCGCGAACGAGTGGGATCACGAGAGTGGTGACGCGACGAGATGAGTGATGAGGAGAGGAGACTGCAGACAGAGACGAGGAAGGACGGAGAGAGCAGAGAGAGAAAGAGAGAAGGTGATGAAAGAGATGCCGATCCGTAGAGACGAGGAGAGGGACGAGGACTTGGACCAGGAGAAGCACGACTGATGTAGGAGAGATAAAAGAGAGCGGAGATACCAACGAGAAAGAGAGACGAACCCCCGACGCGTACCACGACGAGAGGACGAAACGAGAGAAGATAGTTAGACGAACGAGAGAGGAGCTGAAGAAGAAGGGAAGAGAGAGGGAGAGAGGATGAGTAGGAGAGAGGAGAAGAGAGACGAGAGACCCAGGAGACGAAGAGGAGCATTGAAGAGATGAGGGGACGAGAGTTACGAAGTGAACGAGAGCATGGATACAATGTCTGAGAGAGAAGTATGGCGGAGGAGGGACCGAGCAGAGAAGACGAGGGAAGAGAGGAGAGGAGAGAAGAAAACACGAGAGCCCCCCCCCCCCGGAGACGTGAGCGGAGAGTAGAGAGAGAGAGTCGGAGAGTAGAGAAGACGAGAAGTGGAGGGGCTTGCGGGGCGAGACTCGAATAGAGAAGATGGATGACCCCGAGAGAGGATTAAGAGGGCGATGATTGACGAGAAACGATGAGACGGGATGCAAGGCCAATTACCTTTGGAGCCCCCGAAGAGGGAGATGGAAGGAGAGAGAGCCAAGACAGAGGCGCGCGAGACGAAGTGCGGAAGGGTGGAGGAGAGAGGTGAGTTGGGAAAAAGAGAATAAAGAAAGGAGACGAGAGAGTAGAGAGAGAGGAGTGGAGTAGAACCACAGATGCAACCGCGAGATGTGAGAGAAAAGACGCGGCATAGAGGAGGAGAGAGGAGGAGGAGAAGGAGTAGCGGAGGTGGAGAACGAGGGAGACACGCGCATAAGGAGAAGAGACGAGAGAGAGAGAAGAATAGCAAGAGAATGCATAGGGATGGACGAGAGAATGGAGAGCGAGAGAGAGTAGAGAGAGAAAAGATCGGAGCAAACGAAGAGAGTGAGATGGAAAAGAGCGAACAGTGAGACAGCGGGATAACGTAGAGCGAGCTGAGAGGAGAGAAGACGAGAGAAGGAGAACGAAAAGGGATGAAGAGTAGAGAGGAGAGGAGTATGAGGGAGAGAGAGATCCAGGAGTCAACAGAAGCAGAGAGAGTGGGGGAGAGTGAGAGATGGAAAGGAGAGGAGAAATGAGGAGGAGGAAGAAGAGAGGAGCCATTGAGCAGGAGAAGGGCAGCAGATGACATGTATGGGGAGATGAGGATGTACTCGACTTGATGAGAGAGGAGAGAAGGAGAGAAGGAGAAAGAGGAAGAGAGAGAGAGAGAGAGGAGAGGGAAGAGTGACTGAGAGGTGAGAGCGAAGAGATGACGTGAGAGAGGAAGAAGAGAGTGAAAAGAGCTTATACATAGAGGGAGTGAGAGAGTTAGAGCACGAACCTAGAGAGAGGAGAGGATCGAGGCGCCTACATCTTCAGGAGTGAGAGAGGCGAGTGAGAGAGGAGGAAGGAAGGGAGTATGCACGGGGAGAAGGAGAAGAATGAGCATGGTGCAGAGAGGAAGTTCGAGCGGAAGGGAGAGACTGAGAAGAGAGAGAGGAGAGAGAGAGAGAGAGGGAAGAGAGCTGGAGAGAGGATGAGAAGAGAAAGCGAGGGACAGAGACTGACAAAGTTGAGTGAGAGCGACGAGTAGAAAGAGAATGACCGAGAGCCAGACGGAGAGGAGAAGGATGGACGAGTCAGGGGGGGAGGAACACGAGCGAAGAGCAGCAGGGGAGAGATAGAGTGAAGCGAGAGGAGAGAGAGAGGAGCGAGACCGAAGGAGAGCAGAGATGAGGAGAGCCGAGAAGAGAAGATGATAGAAGAAAGGAGACGAGAAGAGGAGAAGAGAGAGACGGAGAGAGGAGAGGGAGAAGGAGAGGTCGGAGGAGTAGAGAGAAAGAGGAGAACTGAAAGAGAGAAGTAGAGAGATAGGGAGAGGAAGAGGACTCTGAGCAGAGCATGAGGAGAGACTCGGGGGAGAAGGAGAAGAGACGGAGAGGCAAGGAGTGGATAGGAGAGAGAGCGGAGGCGGGAGGAGGGAGAGATGGGAAGAGCGGTGAGTTCGAGAGAGGTGAGAGCCTGGACGACGAGGGATATGAGTAGGAGGACCGGAGGAGAGGGGGCAGAGAGGAACGGAACAGGATGAGAGCGAGAGAGTAACTCGTCATACGTCCGTGGACGAGAGAGGGAGGAAGGAGAGGTGGAGGAACGTGAAGAGAGGGAGAGTTGAGGTGGAATGAGACGAGCGAGCCCGAGTTAAGAGGAGGGATGGAGAGAGGAGAGAGGAGAGGGACGAGGAGACGAAGAGAAGAGGTGGGAGGGAGAGAGAGGATGACATATGAGCATAGGATGAGGACGGAGGGGGGGGGTGAGAGAAACGGGAGAGGAGAGAAAGGTGACGGAGGGAGGAAGAGAGGTAGAGGGAGGGGGGAGAGATGCGAGAGGAGCTTAGCGAGGAGGTGAGAGTAGGGAGAGAGGGAGACGAGAGGAGAATAACGGGAGAGAGGGAGAGGGGAGAGGAGGAGGCCAGGACGTAAGAGCCGACGAGGGAGAGAGGAAGGAGGAGGATGAGGAGAGATGCAGAAGGCACCGAGAGGGAGAGAGATAAAGACGCAGGAAGAGAAGACAAGGAGACAGCGAAGGAGTAGAGAGAGAGGATGGAGGAGAGATGAGAAAAACGACAAGAAGACGAAGAGAGGGAGAGACTAGCGAGACACAGCGAAGACGGAGCTCCTCGGATCGAGAGAGAAGCTGGGATAAAGAAGAGAATTTGAGCCGAGAACGGATGAGATGAGAGAGAGGGCAAGAGAGGAGGGTGACGAGTAAGAGTAAGCGAGAGGATAGAGCCTGGAATAACTTGAAACCGAGGGAGGCAGGGAGGGAAAGGAACTTTGAAAGCGAATGGTGGAGGGAGCGAGAGAGAGATGACGAGGTGAGAGACAGAAGAGAGGAGTAGAGAGAAGGTAGAGAGAGAGGAGAGAGACAGGGACAGGGAGCACAGAGAGACGACGAGAACTGGAATGAGATGAGAGAGCCGACGGCAAGGGGACGAAGACGATTTGAGGAGAAAGAGGAAGAGAAGGGACGTAGAGAACTGGAGAGAGGACGACCGAGAACCTGTGCCACAGAGAGAGATGCTGAGAGAGACAAAGGCGAACTCGATGCCAGAATGAAGAGGGGTGGAACCGCTAAGCAGAACCGAGAGGAACAAAGAAAACCGGAGTGGAATCCGGGGATAAGCAGCGGAGGGCAGGGGGACGCTGTGGACGAAGAGGCCAAGGGGGAAGAGAGAGAGGAGCAGACGGGAGTCAGAGCGAGATGAACGAGAGGGATGTCCAGGCTGCTCAAACATGAAGACCATAACGTCTTGTAAATTCAATCGGATTGATATGATTTGAAAGATTGATTGGTATTGATAGAGAGAGAGAGAGTAGAGGCAGGGCGGGGGAAGAAGAGAGGCAGACGAGAGAGAGAGCGAGAGGAGACTGAGAGCCGACAAAGGGAGAGAGTGATAGACAGAGAGAGAGGAAGAGAGAGAGAGAGGGGGGGGAGAGGAGAGAAGATGAGAGAGAGACGAGAGTAGAGAGAGGAGAATGGAGAGAGAGTCGAGAGAGAGGATGGAGAGGAGCAGATGGGATGAGTGATGAGAGGAGAGAGAGAGCAGAGAGGCAAACCGAAGAGAGAAGCTGAGCGACAGATAAAGATATTTGCGCGGCTGTCGTCGATGTACAAGTGGAAGAAAGCGCACAAGATCGAGTTAGTGGCGAGAATGGGGAGGAGGTCCAACAGGTGCTCAAACTGAGCATACCATTATTGATGATGATGAGAAGAGAGAGAAAGACTCAAGAGAAAGAAAGACCGGACGAGATGGCAGACGATCGGGGAGAGCAGAGGGAGAGAGAGAGGGGAGAGAGGAAGAGAAAGATGGATACGAGAGAGAGAGGAGAGGAGAGAGAGCGAGGAGAGAGAGAAGAGAGATCAATAAAGACGCGATCAAGAAGAGAGAGAGGATAGAACGTTGGATGAAAGAAGAAAGGATAGAAAGAGAGAAAGCGTACAGAAAAATTTAAAATATACAAAAGGACAGAAGGAAATTAGAAGAACAGGAAAAGAAGCAAAGAAAGAAAAAGCAAAACAGAAAAAGGAAATGCAAGAAAGGAAGGAAGAAGGAAGAAGAAAAAAAAAAAATGTGGATACAAAAGAACAGAAACAAAAATAAAGAGAAAGAAAGAAAGAAAATAAAAAAGAAGAAGGTAAATGAATAAGGACCCCGAATCTAACTGAGTAAAGCTTTTCTCTTACCGAGTTCCTCCTCCGAGGGCTGCCGCCAACAGACGGGAGATTCTGCTAGAGGGGAGGTCGGCGGCGCAGGGATGAGGCAATGGATCGTTTCTTGTACGCAAGCTACTGGGGTCAATCACACATCCTCCAAAAATAAGCACAATAATTAAACCGGAACGTAATGAATAATACGTAAGGAAAGAATAACTGGAAATACGCTAGGAAAAATATAGAAAATTAATAAGGAATTATCGCATGTACTTCCGGGCAGACAAGTGAGACTGCGTGACAATACATGAACTAATGGAACCAGTAGACCCTAAGAACTAAACGTACTCTCCTGGTCGCATCAGAGGAAAAGAAGTAGAGGACGCAATAGGATAAGAGGCCTACCTTAAATCAGAGCTCCTACGCCCAGACGAAGAGAAGTCGAAAAAGACAGAAATAAAATACGTCACTCTGTCCTGGCTCCGTCTCGCCGTCAGCGCCGAAAAAAACCAGAACCGGCGAATCGAAAAGAGCACGCCAGTGTATGAGCTCATAGAAGGAAGAAGGGACTAAAGAGACAGTACCGAATAGAATAGTCGAGCAAACGCGGACTAATGTATAAATGTGAGAAAGAAGGAAATCATCATATTACATGAGAAACGGCGCCGGGTCGAAGCTGATAGAAGTCAAGAGAGTTCCGTAAGAGAACTGCCGACTAGTAATAAGAATGAAAAGGCACAGCAGGCATAGACTCACCTCTTAGAAAGTTCCTGGAACTGCCTAGATACATAGCGTAGGAAACGAAATAAATACCTGACTAAGCCTTAGAATGCAGTCCTGCATGTACCCGTACTCGCGAAGTACAATACAATGACCGTCGTGCAGGAAAGGACATCACTAATCTCCTCTCCCATCTTCATCTCGCTCTGCCGTCCATCCTCTCCTCTTCACTTCTATTCCTTGTCCTTCCTCCTCCTACTCTCTATCTCCTTCATAATATATCGCACGTTCCTCATCCTCCTCTCTCACGTACTCTACCTCATCCTCTCTCCTTTCACTCGCTACTGCTCCTGCGACATCCATATCCTCACTTCCTTCCATCCGCCCAACTCCTCCTCTCTCCTTTCCTCTTCCTCTCCGTTCCTCCTCCTCTCCTCTCTCTTCCTCTTCCTTACTCTATCCTTCTCTTTCCTCTACCTTCCTTCCTCCTATCCTATTCCCTTCCTATTCCTGTCTTACCTATCTCCTTCCTATCCTGACCCTCTCCCTTTCCTTTCACTTCATTCCCTTTCTCCTTCCTCATCCTCTCCTCATCTCTTCCTCCTCACAGAAGAAAGCACACATCACACAGACACACAAGCACAACCGCGAAAGTCAGTCCACAACAGCACACACAAGTACACACAAGCACACACACACCATACATGCCACTCCAGCTCGAAACACACACACACAAACACACATATACACAGCACACACACTATGGATCATACACACACAAAACACAATGACCGCACACACCCACAAGCACCGACAACAACTAAACAAGCACGTAACATCATCAAAAAAAAAAACAAACACACGCACACTAAAAACACAGATTACGGACACACACACAACACACAAGGCGCGCGCGCGCACATAACACCACACAACACATGCACACAAATCAAATACACACCACATACCACACATCAAACACCGATACGTACATAACACTTAAGCGCACACACGACGCAAACACGCACACACAAACCACACAAGCCATATACGTAGATAGGTCAACACAGAAGCACACACACACAAGCACTACTATGAAGCAACACACACACAGAAGCAACACCAGAGGAGCATTACACCACACAAGCAAACACCAAGGACACACAAGACAGGCCCACACAAGGCACAAAGCGCACACAAGCGAGGACACCACCACCACAGCACGCCACAAGCAACAACACAGAAAATGCACAAGGATAGCAACACTAGCCAATAGCACAAGCACACTGTAACACCCAAGATACACAGAAAAGCAACCACACTGTACACAAGCCAGACACACACACAAGCAACAAACTCGCGACACAAGCAGTCAGTGCCACACACAGCAAACCAAGTAACCACGACAAGGCACACACTACCCACAACATGCACTAGCCGAAACACAACACCAAACACGACAAACACACACACACACGCAGAGGACATACAACACAAAACACACACAAACACACTACTGACGCACACACCCACTAGCACACACACACACAACAAAGAGAACACACATACACTAAAAAAAAAACGACGCACACACGCCAAATCCAAACACAGATACACGGACAACAACTACACAACACCTACACCGCGGCACTGGCGACAGCACATACCCACTAACACAAAACACACAAATCTAGAACACAATCAAATATCACAGCACCCATACAACTCACCACAACAACACGTGCATAATACACACACACGCACACACGGTCCCACCCAAACACACACAACGATTCAAGCCTACCATTCACATACTTTGGCCTGATAGAATGCACTCACACAAGTTCCCCTTGCAGCGTCACACTCCTCCACTGCACGATTGCTTCACGATTACACGAACCCACCTATCTACACAACCAGAAGCACGCACACCGGGCCCAAATGAGAGAGACAAGCAGAACAGTCACAAGAAGGAAAGAGAATAACGCCACAAAGCAAAAACCAAGACACACACAGCCCACAAGGCCACTACAGTGCACACAAGCAGACACAGCACACCGACCACACACCAAGCACACAAAAGCCACAGAGTAACACACAACAGCACAAGACAACACACAACTGACACCCTGCCACAAAAATACACAGAAGCACCCACACAACACAAGCATCCAGAACAGGACACACACACATCCCAGAAAGCACAAAGAAAGCATACACACACAAAGGCACAAAACACGAGAACTTACACCACAGGACACAACCAAGGCACAAGCGCCACAACAAGCAGACACCACACCCACACACACAAAGAACACCGACGAGAACGTATGTGCACAGAAGCACCACACACGAATGCACACTGACACCAAATTACACAGAAGGCAGCCCAACCCTTACACAAGCAGACACAACACAAAGCAACGCACAGACGCGCACACGCACGTCAACCACACACACACATCACATACAGTAACACGAAAGGGCACACCACGAAGTCAGCCACCCAACACATGCATACTCAGCCGATACACAACACACCACACACAACACAACACACCACACAAGGGACATTCCACAAACACACCACACACAAACAATGAACGCCACCAACCACACAAGACAACACCCACAACAAACACACGCAGCACACCACACACACACAAAAAAGACGCCCTACAAAAACAACGCACAAATTACAAACACCACGCACGGATTAGACGGGACACACACACACAGCCACAATCACACGCGCGGCAAAGACAGCATCATACACACACACACACATGCACACAACAAAATACACACCATACCACCCACACAACAACACGTACATAACATCCACACATCACGCACAAGCACACAGTACAAACAACACACGGCAACATATATCACGTAGAAGCACACAGAAACGCGCACAGCACACAAAGCAATGAACTTGAAGCAACAACCAACACAGAAGCAGACACAGAGAGCAGAAATACCCACAAAAGCAAAACACAAGAACATAACAAACACGACAGGCCAACAAGCACAAAGATGACACAACTCAAGCGCAGAAGACACACACAACAACCACAAAACAAGAAACAAGCCACACACAAGAATCCAACCCCAACCACCCAACACCGCACACTGACACCGCAAAAAGTAACAGAAAGACCAACCCACAAGCACACACAACACAAGCCTAGAACACGACACGACACAACAAAGCAACACACACCCCCCCCACCCCGAACCCCCGCGCAACAAGCAGTCCATTCGAACAAACACACACAACACATACAAGGATACAGCTACTAAAGCAGAACAACACACATACCACAAGAACTACAAGTAAGCACACAGCAGGACGATCAACTCAACCACACAAGTACCCACAGAAGCACACACACACACACGACACGCACGAATGTACGAACACACACAACAAACACAGCCACGCCCGTCCCAGCCCACACGCCCATACCAGAGCCTAACAACACACACAAAACACAGCAACACTAAAAGCAGCCAATACACACACTGACGCCACACACAAGCATCGGATATCCAGCCAACAACAACATTAACAACAATGGGTGCCAGTGTGTGAAATGCTGTGTGTGTTGTGTGGCGCGTGCTGGTGTGGTTGTTTGATGGGGGTGAGGGGTGGCTATCATGACAGTCGAAAATATAACGGGATACTGACTCTCTGAGGTCTTCCGAGCCGCCCTGGCCCTATATATCCAAGGCACGACATAGCCCCCTTCGCAGCACATAAAGCCTCGAAGTCTTACGACTTCTTTCTTCTCCACTGTAACCATTCGATGTCAAAGCCACGACACAAGCATCACTTTGATATTTGCGGCCGCCCAAAGGTTCTTCGTCTATTCGGATTTAGGCCCCTCACTTCCTCTCGCGGTTTCACTGCCACGATGACCCTACAACACCATCCCCACACGTCTACGCTCAATGGCACACGCACTTTTTCTCATGCCAGTACTTACACCTGACCTATCACATTCCAATGAATGATGCTCATACGAATCGTACATTAACCGTCAAACCTCGCACTGTCCTGCCCACTGCTTCCAAGATGTCCAACAGGCCCGGGACGTCAATTTTACTAATTTAAAATTTTTAGGCCGTCTAGCATAACGTAACAGCATATTCGTCCTTATCTCTATACTTGTCTACTGCAGTAGTAAGACGCAGAGTACTCGATTGTAGACACGCACATTCTCAAAACTATTGATTTTTTTGTCATGTGAAATCTATCTACTTACAGCATCCGAAACACACTCACGAAGTGACTCCAAATATATGATGCGAAAAATGGGGAACAAAACTAAGCGAGTTACACACAACATAACCACTCTGACTGTGCTGATAGAGAGGTAGTAGCACATAGAACTACCACGTATGCATTTTCCAGAAATGTTATAGTCAACGAGACGACATAGCAATTGTGGCCGTATGTTTGGGCACACACTGGTTAATTCTTCTTTTTATCTCCTGACTAGCTACCTAGCAATAAGGTAAAATATCAAAATCATAGTTGACTTAAACCGTGTGGATTTAAAACAGCTCCAAGGCGACAACCAACGGCGCTGAAAACTCAAGAATCCTTATCCCCTTGATTTGTCCACAAAACTTCACAGTTCCGATTGCATTCACACAGATTAAGCCACGAGGAACTATTATGCTCTATTTGAGAATGACACACCCGGTAAGTACATCGAATCGCATATCAAAGGTAGTATTCACTCTGTTAAAGGGGCCATATGTAAGAAAACAAGCAAGGACGAGGCACAGCGAACCAAATGTTATGGGTATGTCGTGGAAATCATCAAGGGCCTCGTGACTGAGCCCTCTAACTCCAATCGAACAACAACCATATATCATCGGGATAACGCGTCCACAAGGCATTGATAAGGTAAATCGTAATCCAGATCCGAGGGGAACATCCCACAGTTCCTTCGCAAAAAGAATCCTCTCTAAGGATGACATACCTCCATTCATTAACTTGTTTGCAGAAGGAATATAATAATAAACCAGAGGGAGACGTGCCGGACGAGTACACAGAACAAAATGCAAGAAAACCCTGATCGAGCACATCCTTGTTTGAACTACCGCACTCAGACACCACAGTTCATGTTAACCCGGATAAGTAAGTGGGTTTTACAAGCTGCGTGGTCCGAGTGTTGACGTCATACAGCTCGTTAGTTTGATGGAAATGATGGTTGGTTTGGAAACTTCCATAATCCGTTCATGTGATCACAGATTGCAAGAGGAAGATATCGTGATCAATCAGTATCAGCAAAAGCATCTGTATTACGATCCTGAATTGACGCGGATGAGAAACACAGGGGAGAATAAGGGTCTTATCTTGAGTTCTATGTTTTTCTCTAATGATCAATAAGTTAAATTTAGAAAATCTGCGTTGTCGTGGTACCTTATTACAGGGGCGTATTAACCTGCGATTGATTAGGCGTCTGAGAGTAGGTTGGCACAATTAGTACAATCCCTATGAACTTAAAGCTTACAAACTTCAATAGTCTATGCACGTTTCCAGCAATAGAACTTTGTCAACAAAATTTTGCTGCTGTGACTTATTAATGAAGTGTGTCAACGTATTATTGTTGCATTGGAGTTGCGTAACCGTATTCAAACACTTGCGCCAGCTCAATTGCTTAATTAGTATATGCTGTTATTTCATCTATTCCGTGAGCTTCTTCTTGTATTCTTTACTTTCTTTTCGGGACTTTTATAACTTCGTCTAAGCGCGAGTGGCGCGGTGGTTCATCTTCGTTGTCAGTCTAGAGTCTAATTACTGATTGTTGTTAGATCTTTATTCTTTTGTAGGGTGTGCGAAACAATATTGATTCCATCTATCTGTGATTTCTTTTCCATCAACATAAATCAAGCACAATCAATTCACGTTCTATGACTTAGGTTGTCCAATAGTGAAGGTATAATGAATTTTGAGACTGGGTGATTGGTTCCATTTATCCTGGTAGGAGTTCACTTTCAGTGCTGTCCTTAGATAGATAAGAAAACAAGTTTTCCAATTCTTTGGGGGCAATGTCATTATAATAATTTTTCCACAAATCTCGACTGTCGCGAATATCTTTGAAGAACTTGATTTGTTGTATTCTTTTGTTTGTCAAATGTCGCGCATTAATGTTGATATCCCCTTTGAATTTTAGATGCGCATCTTTAACAACTGGTTGTCAATTTCACTTAGTTGTGATTTTACAGGAATGCCAGGAAGGAATTTGTGCTTTTGTTATTTTGCGATCGTTTCTTAGCAAGCCACTCAAGCAGGAGTATTTTCCTGGCTTACCCACAAAACTAAATTCTGTGTGTTATCATCGCTCAAATTGAGATGTCAGTGGATTATAAAGAACATGTGTATTTGACCTGAACGCTTAGTAATATTCCTGCTACATTGTTAGCAATGCGGATTGTTGTAGTCGGAGCATTTAGAGGTGGTGTTGGACACTCACATCTTTTTGAAGTCTTATTTGGAAGAGTCGATAGTAGTAGTTGGTGGTCACTGTTGCACGTCACACGGTAAACCAGGTGCTTATCTTGGATTTGTTTATGCAACTTTCCATTTTTGGTTCAGCACAATGTAGTCAATTTGGTTGCGTGTTCTTTTGTCTGGTGAAAACCACGTGTACAAGTGTCTTGGGTGGTGTTGGAACAATGTATTGGCTATAACTAAATTATTTGTACTACAGAATTCAATAAAATCTTTACCTCTTTCATTTATATCTCCAAGGCCGAATTTTCCACAGGTGTCATTTTTTAGATCATTTTTTCCTACTTTGGCGTTGAGGTCTCCCATGATTATTTTTATATCTCTGTTAGGGATTGTGTCTAAAAGTATCTTGGAGAGAGTTATAAAAATTTTCCATTTCTTCATCACTTGCAATATTGGTTGGTGCGTAGCATTGTATAATACTAATATTATGAGGTTTTGCTTGTATTCTGACTTTTAAAATGCGATCATTTATTGGGCTGTACCCAATTAGTGCATTTGCAGTTTTTTTTCGTGAGAATCATAGCAACTCCGTGACTATAATTTCCTTCTTCTTTTCCAGAAAAAAGAACTGTCTTGTTTTCTTTAGTTTTGAAACTTCCATTACTTTTCCAATTGGTGTATGTGTGTATGTATACCCAAGCCGGACATACACGCACATACACACAAGGACGCACACATACACACACACACACTTCCCTTTTTCCAATTTCTCGTATCATGGTTATTAAAATCTTCTAAAACAATATAAGTATGACGTGTATGAAGAAATAAAATCATAACAAGGATACAACCATGGAAAATATTCTGGGAACTTGTATAGTTATTGGTTCGTTAATATGCTTCGCACAGCTGGCATTTGGGTAGTTTGACTTGGGACCTCTAGTTATGATGGTTTTGGTAGGTGCAATCTATGTCAGTTTGTATTACTTTGAATCGTCCTCGGGTAATCATAAATGGGCCTATAAAACAAGAAGCTCCAGTGATTGTACCAGAACAAGTCCCCCTTGAAGGGCAGTTTGTACCAGAGCAGCTCCCGCCTGTAAAGCCTGTGGAATCAGTTGCTGTGGCTTCAGCTTCAGTAGGAAAACTGGAGAACTTTTCTTTGGATGAGATCCCACTAGATATGCTCCCTGGCGGACTATTTGGGCGAAGTGGCAAGAGGCCTTCTACTTAGAATCAGGCAGAGCCTCAAACACCCGTGTTTGTACCGGAATATCTCCCTCTTCAAGAACAAGCACCCGAGGATCTCCATGTCGAAGGAACAAGCACCAGTGTTTGTGCCAGAGGATCTCCATGTCGAAGGACAAGCACCAGTGTTTGTGCCAAAGGATCTCCCTGTTGAAGAACAAGCACCAGTGTTTGTGCCAGAGGATCTCCCTGTTGAAGAACAAGCACCAGTGTTTGTGCCAGAGGATCTCCCTGTTTAGAAATAATCACCATTGTTTTTGATGGATTATTTCCCTGATGAAGATCGGACACCAGTGTTGCTGCCAAAGGTTCTCCCTGTTGGAAGATAGTCTCTCTCTCTCTCTCTTTCTCTGCGGTGGCCGAGTGGTTAGAGCGTCGGACTCAAGACTGGCACGACGGCAATCTGAGTTCGAGGGTTCGAGTCACCGGCCGGCGCGTTGTTTCCTTGGGTAAGGAACTTCCCCTCGATTGCCTACCTAGCCACTGTGCGGGCAAGCCAGCCCAAGTCAGTGCTGGTCCCAAGCCCGGATAAATAGAGAGAATGATTACCTAAAAGGTAACACCTACACTCTCCGTGGAAAGGAACTGGAGAAAGAGAAAGAGAAAGAGAAAGAGAAAGAGAAAGAAAGAGAGAGAGAGAAAGAGAGAGAGAGAAGAGAGAGGGGAGAAAGAGAGAGAGAGAAAAAGAGAGAGAGGAAAGAGAGAAGAGAGAGAGAGAAAGAGAGAGAGAGAAAGAGAGAGAGAGAAGAGAGAGAGAAAAAGAGAGAGAGAAGAGAGAAGAAAGAGAGAGAGAGAAAGAAGAGAGAGAAAAGAGAGAGAGAGAGAGAGAGAGAGAGAGAGAGAGAGAGAGGGGGTTAGGGAAGGGAGGAGAAAAGGAGTTGAAGAGGAGAAGAGAGAGAGAGAGAGAGAGAGAGAGAGAGTTATAGAAAGAGTGAGAGAAAGAGAAAGAGAGAGAGAGAGAGAGTCATCACCCCGCTCTCACCCCTCCTCGCTCCCTTTCCCCTCTACTGCCAGGCACGTCTCTCTCTCCCTTCCCTCTTTTCCAGAGAATAATGGGTGTCATTACAGCGATGACAGCGGTAACAATGGGTCACCGACCCGCATGTCCGGGTGGGGGGTGGGTGGGAGATCTACTTTCAACTGAATCCAAGAACTGTCTCCTGTAGAATTCTCCAGTTGTATTAGTGCCTCTTTTGGGGGTGCGTGTGGATGTAGGTTGCTAGGGAGGAATGTCTTCTGTAGGTGAGAATGACACACACGCACACACAAACACACACACACACACACACACACACACCACAACACCACACACAACACACACCAACACACACATACACACAACACAACACCACACACACACACACACCACACACACACACACACACACCACACACACACACCCACACCCCAAAAACACACCATATATATAATATATATAATATATTAATATATATATATAATTATATATATATAATAATATATATACTATATATAGATATATAAAATATATATATATATATATATATATATTATATATATTATTTTAATATACACACACACACACAACACACAATTAATACTATATATATATATATTTTATATATATATATATATAATATATATATATAATATATATAATATATATATATATGTATAAAATATATTACCCCAACACACACAACACTACACACACACACACACACACAAAAACAAAAATATTATATATATAAATATTTTAATATCATATAAAATATATAATATATATATATATTTTGTGTGTGTGTGTTTGTGTGTGTGTTGTGTGGTGTGTGTGGTGTGTGTTGTGTTGTGTGTGTGTGGTGTGGTGTGTGTGTGTGGGGTGTGGGGTTGTGGTGTGTAGTGAACTATAAAACACATATTACAGCACACCTTTCCCTCATGCAGCCGACCCCCACGGTTTTCTCCCAGCCGATGGGCGGTGGGGCAGCGGCGTCTGGATGCAAGTGCTCTCTCTCTCTCTCTTTCTTTCTCTCGTTCTCTTTCTGTCTCTCTTTTTCTCTTATTTTTTCTATCTCCCTCTCTCTCTCCTTTTCTCTCCTCTCCTCTCTCTCTTCCTCTCCCTCTTTTCCTCTCTCTCTCTCTCTCTCTCTCTCTTTCTCTGTTTTCTCTTTCTCCCTCTCATATCATCTTGCCTTCATTTTATTTACAAATTTCTCGCAATAGAGATTAGGAATTAGAAGTGTTTTTCCATCATTTGTTTCTCCCTTTCTCTCGAGCTGCACTTCTTGTGGCGTCACTAAGAGGCTGATTGGTGTGACGTCATCGTCTGCCTTTTCTTGTCTCCCAGGAAGTTTCCCGAGAGACGGCTGGAAAAGTCGACCCCTTTGTTTAGTCTTTTCTCCCCCCCCCCTCTTTCCCTATCTCTTTCTCCTCTTTTATTACACACACACATACCACACACACGCCTCCCGCTAGTTTTATTTCAAACATGAGCATACCTTTTATTGATGATGATAACACACAAAAGTGCTCAGTAAATTGTTTATATTAAAAAATAAAGAAAAAAATAAAAATAAAATTCCACAGTATGTGCTTGTCTCCGCTAGTGTGAAAAAAGTGCCAGAAAATTTTTTACATTATAAAAAGCAAAAATAAAACCAGTGTGAAAAAACTAAGTCCGTTGGGAAAATCTTGCCACTTAGGCCCAAAAAAAATATGCTAAAAAAATTATATATGCTAAAAAAATGCATAAAAAAAATAATAATTAAAATAAATTTAAATCAGCTATGAAATTTTTGGTTCCACTGTATGGTTAAATTTACTCAGATTCTGTCACTACAATGGTTCCACCTCCCTTTTAATTAAAAAAACAAAGGAAAATGCAAAAAAAAGCCTACTTTCATTGTTTAGAGGTCCAAGCGACAGAAGTAGATAGCTTTAATATTCAGTTTGTAATACAAAATAAGATTGGTTACACTTTAAATAATAGTTTTAAAAATTGACCTTTTACATTTAAAGTGAATGACTTACCAAAAAAAAATCAATGTACTGATTGAAAATAAGTAAATCAGTAGATAAATGCCCAGTAAAAAAATGAACAATTGAAGGTTGACACGTACTGGTTTTTTAAAAGGTAGGAAAAGAAAAGGTCCTTTAAAACTTTAAATAGGGTTTTATTATTAGAAGCCAACCTCAACAAGCGGGGCAAGAAAAATCTTTTTATTCCCCCGCGGACCGGGAGCATCCTCATAAAACATTATAAAAAATTTGGGACCTCCCCAAAGGGATGTCGCAAAAATTTGAAGGGTTTTAAGAAAATTGGAGAGGAGATGGACAGATTAAAAAAGGCTTTTGATTTTCCGTATTTCGTTTCGGTGGAATTGACAAACACCCTTAGTGGCTCAGGCAGTTTTCCCTGACGGGGGAAACTGGCTTGTTTTTATGGGCCCAACCCCGCGATCAGTGGACTGTAAAGGGTTTTAAAAAATTTTGTATTTAAATACGCACTAATAGCGGGGCAGCAGCACAAAAGTTGGAAAGATCAAAACCCAAGGACGGGAAGCTTTTAAAGGGAAACTTTCCTGAAATATTTTCCAAATTTTCCCTCACTAATTTTATTTGACAGAGTTGAGCCCCAAAAAGATCCGCGAGGGGAAAACTTAGAGAATTAAAAGTGAGTTTGCGGGTTTTTTGTTGCAAAGGAAATGTAAATAGACCCAAACAAAGGAACCCTTTTGCGCTTCGGGCGGGGAAGGCGTTTTGAAAAAAAAAATTCCCCCGCCTTTTGCTCAGAGATTATCGATTCCCAAAATGTTGACATGGGGGCTTTTTGCACAGGGATTGGAGTACATGAAAAACACCCGGGGGGTAAATTAGTTTATGAGGAACAAATGAATAATAAAAAAGTACGTGTTAAAGCCCTCTCAAAGGACAACCGAAACCACGGGATGAAAAAATACCAAAGTAAATGAAAAGGCACCCCCACAGGGTCTATGCAAAATCAGGTGGTCCCCCGCCTTTTCGTCCTCCTTCAAAAATTCATCTAAAAAAGGAAAATTACCTTTTTTTGTACGTTTTTAAGAAAAAAGGTCAGCCCTAGAACTGTTCGATTCAGGGGGGCAAGCTCCAGGGCCCCCTCGACAGCTGCTAAAAATAGGCTGTAACTGGAAGACTGGGGAAAGAAAGAAAGCTTACCATTCGCATTAAAATTGGGAAAACCTATTTACAAAAATACCCCCAAACGACCCCTGGCCCTGGAGAAAGTCAAAAAAGTCAAAAATCAGTCGGGAACGGAAAAAAGACCAGCAAAAAAATGACATGACACAAACCCTTTGTGCAATCAGGGAGCCAAATCAAAAGTATTAGTACAAGTTGCCAGTGCTACAAAAATTTATGGTAAAGGATTGATATTTTAAAAGTATAAATAAGGGCATGAAAGAAGAGTATTGTTTGTCTGGTGCCGAAATATCCTTGTGCATGAAACCAATTGCCAGCTGGAAAACAAGGGCTAACAAAGACTAACGGAGTTCCGTTTTAGCAAGGGGCCTGGACAAAATTTAAAGGGCCTGAGACGTAAAACTTCTGTTATTGCAAACAAATTATAACGGTGCCAGCTGTACTTAGAGAAAGGTGCATTGACCGTGAAGATCCAGCACGATCCCGGTGGATAAGAATTGGGGGACGGTGTAATAACTTCTCAGCCCAAAGGGAGGATTTTTCTAAAAAAATTTCAAAACCCTTTGTTTTAGGGGCCCTTTCCGTTTTGTAGCCAAAATTAGTGATTAGTCTACGGCTAAAAAGCATTCGGGCTGGCGTGATTTTTGGGGCACCTGAAGAATTAAAAAAGAAGGTGCATGTATTCACAGAGTAAAAAACGTGAGGAGAGCAAACCCGTTAGATCAATAAAAGTGACGTGAGGGAAAAGGGTGTTCTTTCCCATCCCTAGGGTTTACAAGGAAAGTGATATGGACTTTGAGGTGAGGGGAGACTTGTTGGTGGGCCCGCCCCACAATCTCCGGTCAAAAAATTTTCTCCCCCCAAAATCACTAGAACAAAGGGGGAAAAAACCCGTAATGGTATAAATTTAATTGGAGTGAGCGAAACAGGAAGGAAATAGCTTGTGCAACCCAAATATTGGATGTTCCTATTCCCCAATTTTCCGCCCCTCTGAAATTTAGCTAAAATAAAATAGAATGTGCTGATGCGGGGATTTCCCATATGGTTCTCCATGCCAATTTTTTCAGCCCTTTTTGAGCCTTAAAAAAAAAAAATGTGCTGATGCTGGGATTTCCTATAGGTTCTCCATGCCCAATTTTTTTCACTATTCTTGAGCACATAAAAATAAATGTGTGTGCGGGGATTTTCCAATTTTTTTACTACTATGGGTCTCCATCCAATTTTACAGCCATTATAAACTCTATGAAAGAAGGGTTTCCTCATTTTTTTATTTTCCCAGGAGTATACGACCCCTGGGGTAAAGGAAACATCGATGGCCCTGATTTGGGGGCCCGTCGATGGACCCTCTGATTTTTGGGGACCCGTTACACCACCCCTCAAAAAAAAAAAAAAAAAAAAAAAAAATGAAATATAGGCATTTACTAAATGAAAGCCTCAATTTTCAAAAATCGCAGTACTGCAGTAGTGTGGCGTCCTTGTCTTTCAGGCTTTTGGGGGCTAGCCATCAAAGGGTTTCCTTTTTTGGCCCAAGGGGGGGCCAGTAAAGGTTTTCCCCTATAACGCTTTGTTCTGGACTGCACTTTTAAAGGTTTCGCTTCATGCCTTTCCACTGGCTAGGGCGGGGGGAAATGATCGACGAACTGAACAGAAAACTTTAGGAGGGGAAAATCTAGAGGTTTACCAAAAAAAATTGCCCATAGCTGAAAAATTAAAAGAAATAAGCACAAGTTCCCTAAGTTTTATTTAAATAGTATATACTCCTTCATGGAAACATATGACTTAGCTTATTGGGTTAAAGTGAAGTTTAATTTTTTAAGTACATCAAGCACTAGAGATTATTTGAGCATGGGACGATAAATTAAAAAATAATGATAAAATTACTATGAAAGGGAGTTTTCTAAAAGCTGTTTGATACTCCCTTTAAAATTTCGGGTTTCATGCTTTTTTCCTATTGTTCCCGCTCATGCGGGTTTCTCTTTTCCCTTTTTCTGCCGTATCATTGCGGTTGCAGATCCTGAGCCCTGACGGAATGACGAACCCTGCCATCACATACATACCCTTTGGCCGTGTGATTCTGCGGGCTGCGGGAAACCACAGTGACAGTTATGTGCTGCCCTGTCATGGAGAGGGACGTCCACCTGAGGTGGAATTTCCTGTCTCTTTTTGGGTGTCCCGTTAGCACCAGGAATCCTGTCCTATTGGCTGAAATTCTGACGTGGGGGATTTCCCCGCTTGGGTTAATGCCCAGTACTGGAAGATTTCATCAAAACCCTTACCCCCGGAAAAAAAAGGGGTTTAAGAAGACGTGCAGATGACTCATTATGCAAGAACCTTCCCTAGTCTCCCCCGCGACCTCATAGTGGCCCGTTTTAAAAGTGCAAATAGAGACCAATTTTCCATATTGAGAACCTTTTTTTCGGGGCATTTTTTCCCGTGATTCTCTGTAAAAAATTTTCCCACAGAAAAATATAGTGTAAAGTCAATTAAAATACCCAGTTGTTTTGCTGAGTACTGGAGAGGTTTTTCATCTCGGCGGTCCAATGTCCTGGGAGGAGTCCAGTTCTGTGGATACACAGGGTTGTATTCTCTCCCAGTGATTGGGAACGTGGAGTTTTTTCCCTTGTCCAGCAGCAATACATTTACGGATTACTGTATCCTTATCATTGCCATTTCAGGAGATCTGTTTGAAGTTTTACTTCTGTCATTCGTGTGGGACACACGAAGCTGAAGAAGGGGGTCTGTGGTGTAACGCCTGGGGTATCCCTTAACAAGTGAAATATTGAAATAAGTGAAGTAACCCAAGAGAGTCTTACCCAGATGTACACCACATGGCGGATAGACCTAACCTTTGTTTGTATGTGGTTTCGCACCCCAATGACCTATCGGTCGAAGTGGACACGAGTAATAGCTTTTTGACCTGGCTCAGGATCAGACGTGGGAAAACGTGGACAACAGGGTACTGTTGTTAGTGTAGGCGTGTCTTAACCATAGGAATATGGTCATTGGACAAGAAATAACCAATGAAGAAATGTGTATGGAAAAAGAACCAATGAAAAGAAGAGAAAGATATGAGAGCCAGGCTGAGCGACAAAATGTGTGACGAAAAGTCGTCAGTCTCAGAGCAGACCCCACACTAGGTGCATCTGAACCTGTTACCCGGTGAGTTACTCGAACAATTATTGTACGGATCTCCCAAGTTTTAACTTAGAAAATTCTAGAACCAATATTGAATAAGTCAATAAATAATGAAGTGAAAACAATCTTTCAGTTTTCCTCTTGATATCAATTAATCCCAAGTATTGGAGACCTGACACTCCTCAAAGGTCAGTGGTGGCAGTTTACCATTTAATTGTGGAATGTTAAATATTAGATAAAAAATAAGTAAAGCCTACGACCGCTCGGAAACACCACACCTTGCCCAA
Organism: Penaeus monodon; assembly: GCF_015228065.2. NCBI lineage: Eukaryota > Metazoa > Arthropoda > Malacostraca > Decapoda > Penaeidae > Penaeus > Penaeus monodon. The sequence continues at coordinate 18,623,827 of NC_051387.1, forward strand.
GGGAACAACGCGCCGGCCGGTGACTCGAACCCTCGAACTCAGATTGCCGTCCTGACAGTCTTGAGTCCATTGCTCTAACCACACGGCCACCGCGGCATTTTATATATATATATATATATATATATTATGTATGTATTATATATAATATATCTATATAATATATATCTATATTATTTATATATATATATATATATATATATATATATATATATTATATATATATATATATATATATATATATATATACATACGTACATACACACACAACACACACACCACACACCACACACATTACACACACTACACACACACACACAACACACACACCACACACACATACACACACACACACACACACACGACACATGCACACACCCACACACCAACACACAAATATATATATATATATATATATTATATATAATATATATATATATATATATATATATATATATGCATGTATATATATATATATATATATATATATATATATATATATATATATAATGATATATATATATAATACTATATATTAATATATATATATATATTATAATGGACACTACCTACCTGTCTACGTATTTCTCTCTCTCTCTCTCTCTCTCTCTCTCTCTCTCTCTTTCTCTCTTACTATTTTTTTCTCTCTCCCTTTTGCTAATATACATTTTTCATTCTCTCTTCCTCCCACAGCAGACTTAGTGTGTGTGAGTTATTCCTCCTCCTCCTCCTCCTTAAAAAAAGAAAAGAAAATGCGTAAGAGTGATCCTAAAAGAGGGTAAAAAAGTTATTACATAGATCTGGATTTCTTTATTGACTTCGCAGGTAGAGTGTAATACTTTTGTCTTGAGGAAACAACAGTGTGGTATGGAGGGCGAGTAAGTAAATAAATAAGTAAGTTTATTTACCACCCTGGCTATCTGCTCAGGCGTGGGCAATCGTGATTACAGTTTTACATATATTTGACGTAGTAATGTATTCTGTGACTGCTGTTATTGTGCATGGTAAAATAAAGATATAAGTCATACATCATACCAATAACATTACGCTGACATGCTTTAGCCACTGTGTTTACATAACACTGTCATTTGTTTACGGCAGTTTTACATAGTAAATTTGAAATATAGTACGAATATATTTTCCAATGTTCTGAAAGGCTGCATCACATGACGTTCAGAGATTTTTCTTCGTTACACAGTCTCCATTTAGATTCATCTGCACTTCTTGCACCATGCAGTTGTCGGTACATTCTGTAACCTAAACGTATTCTGGCAATAACCACGTCACATTGTCTGGTCTGACTCCCTGCACAATCCATAGGAAGGCTTGCTATCTGTATACTGATCGTATTGCCTTATGGTACAGCGTTCAGGTCTTTGAGTGTTCGTCGGATCTACTAGTTCTTCGTTGTGAGACCTTTTCAATATATGCACAACCCTACCAAGAAGCATCCTAAGATCTATGTTCACAGTATCTTTACTGCAGGCTTCGCCAATTTGTCCACGTGGTCGTGCTTGTATATGCCAACATGAGATGGTATCCATGTAGAAATTGCGCTCTATTGCATAAGTTACGTTACGCTTAATGCAACTCACAATTTCCCCATCGCCACCTGCTTTGAAAGAATTTAGTGTCCGAAGGCACTTTGAGAGGCACAGAAAACTACTCCATAGCCCCGAGACATTAAGAATTCCGTTGCAAGGAGTATACCTGCCAATTCCGTTTGAGTATTCCTGGCCCAATTTTGCACTCTCATATTAACTTGTAAGCCATTATTGCATACAGCGCCCATAGATTCTGTGTGTTTCTTTACCGTTGCTAACGCAATTTGTCTTAACACGCATCTCTTGCATCTCGTTTTTGTGGTTGACATGTAAGGTGCACGATCAATGCTGAAATTTTCCATGGTGGAATGGATCGACCTTTTGGTATTTCACTAATTGTTACATAGAGCTTTGTAATGTTAATGGAGATTTTGTGTATCAGAGGGCGCGCGTGTGCTTAGTCACGTCTGCTTGCGTAATTTTTGGAAATCCGAAAAATACAAGGGTTCCCTCAGAATTTTGACCCCAAATATGGTGGAAATAAATATTGTTCTATCAGAAATGGATGGTAAGTTTAGTTCTGATCTCATTTTCACTATCCTTGCTATTCTCTGGGCGCCGAGGATAATCCTCATAGTTTCAATTTGCACTGCCTCCAAGCTATTTATTTCTGATTCCTTCCACTGCACTTACACTTACGTCTAGCAATATTGCTGACCTGCGTTCAAATCCCTCGCCGCCAGTGCATGGTAACCCTGGACATTCATTGCACACAGGGGATGAGGTGTGTTTTCCCTGTCTGTATCATATACGGTCATAGATCTATTGTTCACAAAATTTCGGAACTTTTCGCCATTTCCATTACACTGACTATCTCCAAATGTATAATGTCTAGCATAAAAATCTCCCATGCATATTGTGCCGTGATTCTGAAACTTTCTACACCTTGCGTATACATTTACAGAGAGAGAGAGAGAAAATAAATAAACAGAGGCTGTACGAATATGTAAATGCTGATATTACACATTATTGTCATTACACTTCTGCACCAGTTTATGCGGTATGGTGTCACTGACATAAGTCAATAGGCCTGTCATTACTGTGTTCGTATAGGAGTGGTACCCTCTAATTCAAGGGGCGGTTTTTTAGTAGCTGATGTGAAAGGCTCTTGTAAACAGATAATGTCAACATTATTGTTATTGATATAGTAATTAATTATACGGTTGACACCACGTATATTCCATGAAAGAAAAGTGATTGTTTTCTTGCACCCCCCCTATGATTAGCTGATCGGTCAAATTAGTGTTTGTGACGCTCTTTAGTCTGCACATTTCTTGTACAGCATTACATATGTGTGTTGCATCTTGTTTATTTGCACAGATTCTGTGCGCTTTCCTCATATTGATATTTTACGTATAATCCTGTCCCACAATTCTTTCCTTTCTTGTTAAGTTAAGTAAGTTTATTTACCACACTGGCTATCTGCTCAGGCGTGGGCAATCATGGTTACAGTTTTACATATATCTGACATTGTACAGTAGTCTGTAACTACTGTAATTGTACAAGGTAAAATAGAAATATAAATCACGGAGTCTTTTTGTCTACGATAC
>NC_051387.1:18627077-18632077 GCF_015228065.2 Penaeus monodon
ACAATTAGTCTATGTAACATAGTGAAATACCAAAAGGTCGACCATTCCACCATGGAAAATTTCAGCATGATCGTGCACCTTACATGTCAACCACAAAAACGAGATGCAAGAGATGCGTGTTAAGACAAATTGCGTTAGCAACGGTAAAGAAAACACAGAATCTATGGGCGCTGTATGCAATAATGGCTTACAAGTTAATATGAGAGTGCAAAATTGGCCAGGAATACTCAAACGGAATTGGCAGTATACTCCTTGCAACGGAATTCTTAATGTCTCGGGGCTATGGAGTAGTTTTTCTGTGCCTCTCAAAGTGCCTTCGGACACTAAATTCTTTCAAAGCAGGTGGCGATGGGGAAATTGTGAGTGCATTAAGCGTAACGTAACTTATGCAATAGAGCGCAATTTCTACATGGATACCATCTCATGTTGGCATATACAAGCACGACCACGTGGACAAATTGGCGAAGCCTGCAGTAAAGATACTGTGAACATAGATCTTAGGATGCTTCTTGGTAGGGTTGTGCATATATTGAAAAGGTCTCACAACGAAGAACTAGTAGATCCGACGAACACTCAAAGACCTGAACGCTGTACCATAAGGCAATACGATCAGTATACAGATAGCAAGCCTTCCTATGGATTGTGCAGGGAGTCAGACCAGACAATGTGACGTGGTTATTGCCAGAATACGTTTAGGTTACAGAATGTACCGACAACTGCATGGTGCAAGAAGTGCAGATGAATCTAAATGGAGACTGTGTAACGAAGAAAAATCTCTGAACGTCATGTGATGCAGCCTTTCAGAACATTGGAAAATATATTCGTACTATATTTCAAATTTACTATGTAAAACTGCCGTAAACAAATGACAGTGTTATGTAAACACAGTGGCTAAAGCATGTCAGCGTAATGTTATTGGTATGATGTATGACTTATATCTTTATTTTACCATGCACAATAACAGCAGTCACAGAATACATTACTACGTCAAATATATGTAAAACTGTAATCACGATTGCCCACGCCTGAGCAGATAGCCAGGGTGGTAAATAAACTTACTTATTTATTTACTTACTCGCCCTCCATACCACACTGTTGTTTCCTCAAGACAAAAGTATTACACTCTACCTGCGAAGTCAATAAAGAAATCCAGATCTATGTAATAACTTTTTTACCCTCTTTTAGGATCACTCTTACGCATTTTCTTTCTTTTTTTAAGGAGGAGGAGGAGGAGGAATAACTCACACACACTAAGTCTGCTGTGGGAGGAAGAGAGAATGAAAAATGTATATTAGCAAAAGGGAGAGAGAAAAAAATAGTAAGAGAGAAAGAGAGAGAGAGAGAGAGAGAGAGAGAGAGAGAGAGAAATACGTAGACAGGTAGGTATGTGTCCATATATATATATATATATATATATATATATATATATAATATATATATATATATATATATATATTATATATATATATATATAATAAATAATATATATATATATATGTTGTGTGTGTTGTGGTGTATTAGTGCGATGCTGTGGTGTGTGTGTGTGTGTGTGTGTGTGTGTGTGTGTGTGGTGTGTGTGTGTTGTGGTGTGTGTGTGTGTGTGTGTATGTACGTATGTATATATATATATATATATATATATATATATATATATATATATATATATATATATATATATATATATATATATATATATATATATATATATATATATATATATATATATAAAAATGCCGCGGTGGCCGTGTGGTTAGAGCAATGGACTCAAGACTGTCAGGACGGCAATCTGAGTTCGAGGGTTCGAGTCACCGGCCGGCGCGTTGTTCCCTTGGGCAAGGTGTGGTGTTTCCGAGCGGTCGTAGGCTTTACTTATTTTTTATCTAATATTTAACATTCCACAATTAAATGGTAAACTGCCACCACTGACCTTTGAGGAGTGTCAGGTCTCCAATACTTAGGATTAATTGATATCAAGAGGAAAACTGAAAGATTGTTTTCACTTCATTATTTATTGACTTATTCAATATTGGTTCTAGAATTTTCTAAGTTAAAACTTGGGAGATCCGTACAATAATTGTTCGAGTAACTCACCGGGTAACAGGTTCAGATGCACCTAGTGTGGGGTCTGCTCTGAGACTGACGACTTTTCGTCACACATTTTGTCGCTCAGCTAGGCTCTCATATCTTTCTCTTCTTTTCATTGGTTCTTTTTCCATACACATTTCTTCATTGGTTATTTCTTGTCCAATGACCATATTCCTATGGTTAAGACACGCCTACACTAACAACAGTACCCTGTTGTCCACGTTTTCCCACGTCTGATCCTGAGCCAGGTCAAAAAGCTATTACTCGTGTCCACTTCGACCGATAGGTCATTGGGGTGCGAAACCACATACAAACAAAGGTTAGGTCTATCCGCCATGTGGTGTACATCTGGGTAAGACTCTCTTGGGTTACTTCACTTATTTCAATATTTCACTTGTTAAGGGATACCCCAGGCGTTACACCACAGACCCCCTTCTTCAGCTTCGTGTGTCCCACACGAATGACAGAAGTAAAACTTCAAACAGATCTCCTGAAATGGCAATGATAAGGATACAGTAATCCGTAAATGTATTGCTGCTGGACAAGGGAAAAAACTCCACGTTCCCAATCACTGGGAGAGAATACAACCCTGTGTATCCACAGAACTGGACTCCTCCCAGGACATTGGACCGGCCGAGATGAAAAAACCTCTCCAGTACTCAGCAAAACAACTAGTATTTTAATCTGACTTTACACTATATATCTGTCGGAATTGTTGACAGAGAATCATCTGGTAAAAATGCCCCGATACACTAAGTCTCACATATGGTAATTGTCTCTACTGCACTGTAAAACGGGCACACTATGATGTCGCAGGGACGCCATATGAAGGTTCTTGCATAATGAGTCATCTGCACGTCTTCTTCACCGCTTCTGTAAGGGTATTGATGTCATCTTCCAGTACTGGGCATTAACACCAAGCAGGGATCACCGTACGTCAGAACTTCAGCCAATAGGACAGGATTCCATGGTGCTAACAGACATCCAAAGAGGACAGGAATCCACCTGCAGTGGACGTCACTCTCCATGACAGGCAGCACATAAACTGTCAACTGTGGTTCCAGCAGCCAGCAGAATCATCACGGCAAGATATGTATGTGATGGCAGGATCTCGTCATTCCGTCAGTCTCAGGATCTGCAACAGCAATGATACGGCAGAAAAACGGAACAGAGAACCCTGCATGAGCGGGAACAATAGGACAAGCATGAACCTGAATTATACGGGAGTACTCAAACAGCTTGTAGAATCTCCTTGCATAGTATATTATTATCATTATTATTAATATTATCGTCTATGCTCAAAATAATCTCTAGTGCTTGATGTACTTAAAAGTTAATCTTCACTTGAACACACTAAGCTAAGTCATGATGTTGCCATGAAGGAGTATATACTATTTAAATAATCTTAGGGAACTTGTGCTTATTTCTATATTTATCAGCTATGGGCAATTTTTATGGTAATCCTCTAGATTCCACTCCTAAAGTTTTCTGTTCAGTTCGTCGATCATGTCCCCAGCATAGCCAGTGCGAAAGGCATGAAGCGAACCTAACAGTGCAGTCCAGAACAATGCGTTATAGGCAACCTCACTGCCCGCTTGCCAATAAGACCTTAGATGTGGCTAGCACCAAAAGCCTGAAAGACAAGGACGCCACACTAGCTGCAGTACTGCGATTTGTGAAAATTGTAGGCTTACATGTAGTAAATGCCTCATATCTTCACTTTTTTTTTTTTTTTTTTTTTTTTTTTTGAGGGGTAGGTGTAACAGGGTCACACAAATCAGATGCGTCCATCTGACTGGCTCCCTAAATGCAGATGCGTCCATCTGACTGTTTCCTCTTACCCTCAGGGGTCGATACTACTCCTGGAAAATGAAAAATGAGGAAACCCTCTACTTTCATAGAGTTTATGAATGGCTGTAAAATTGGCATGGAGACCCATAGTAGTAATAAATTAGGAAATCTCCAGCATCAGCACATTCTACTTTTATAGTGCTCAAGAATGGCTGAAAAAAATTGGCATGGAGAACCATATCGGAAATCTCCTGCATCAGCACATTCTACTTTATATTATGCTCAATTTATCTTAGAGTGGCTGGTAAATTGGGAATAGGAACATCCAATAGTTGGTTAGCACATAGCTAGTTCCTTCCTGCTTCAGCTCACTCCACATTGAATTATACTCATTTACCAGGTTATTTCCCCTTTGTTCTAGTGACTTTGGGTGGCAGAAAATTTTGACCGGAGATTGTAGGCGGGCCCACCTGACAAGTCTCCCCTCACCTCAAAGTCCATATCACTTTCCTTGTCAGAACCTAGGGATTGGGAAGAAGGCATCTCTTCCTCACTGTCACTATTAATTTGATCATGAACTGGGTTTGCTCTCCTCACGTTTTTTACTCTCGTGAGATGACATGCATCCTTCTATTTAATTCTATCAGTGTGCACCAATAATTCACGACCAGACCGAATGCTTTTAGCCTGTAGACTATATCACTAACTTTGGCTACTAAACGGTAAGGTCCCTCAAACAAAGGTTGTAATTTTTTAGACAATCCTGCCTTGGGCTGAGAAGTTATATACACACGTGACCCAACTTCTATATCTTTCACCTGGGATCGTGACTGGTATCTTTCACGGTCAACTGCACCTTTCTCTAAGTACAGCTGGCACCGATTATAGACTTTGTTTGCAATAACAGAAGTCTTACGTCTCAGGTCCTCTACATTGTACCATGGACCCATCTGCTAGACGGACACTCACGTTAGTCTTTGTATAGTCCCTTGTTTTCGCAGCTGGCAATATGGATTCATGCACTAAGGATACTTCGGCACCAGTATCAAACAATACTCTTCTTTCACTGCCCTCTACTACTACATTTAAAACTATCAATCCTTTACCATTAAATTTTGTAGCAC
>NC_051387.1:18635204-18650204 GCF_015228065.2 Penaeus monodon
CTGTTACTGCTCTCTCCTTATCTCGTCTTTTCTGCTTCTTTTCTCTCTCTCTCTCTCTCTCTCTCTCTCTCTCTCTCTCTCTCTCTTTCTCTTTCTCTCTCTCTTTCTCTCTCTCTTTCCTCTCTCTCGCTCTTCCTTTTGTCTCTCTCGTTTCTTCCTACTCCTTTGTTTCACAAGTCCTCCTCTTCCTCGTCATTCCTTTTTGACTTTTCATTTATTATTAAAACATCTGACTAACAATAAAACAAGGGAACTCACACACAGACACCATACACCAAACAAGTACACTCTTGCATATATATATATATATATATATATATATATTATATAATATATATATATATATATATAATATATATATATAAACCCCACACACATCAATAAGTAAGCACACACACACATTATCTTGCCCCGCCCACGACGCCTACGAACTTCCCAACTAGCGCTCATGTCGGTATTTGGTGTTGTCTATCTACCATGCCGTGAAATCGATGGGTTTGGTAGCAGCCTAATCGGTGCCTAGTTGAACGTACCATACATGGCGTTCAAGAATGGATTTTTTTTTTTTTTTTTTTTTTTTTTTTTTTGATTCGGTAGAATTCCTTTTAGTTGGTGTATGTTTTTATTAAGATAATAGAATAGACATACTTACGTCATGTGTATACGTCATTTTTTTTTTCCATGTCCACACAAACAAAGAGGCAAATGTGATATATCTCCACACATATTCAAACGAAATAACAAAAACGCACGCACGCATATCTGGTGGCCAAGCAGACGTGCCACACCTCATGCTCGGGCACCCAGACTTGCAGTACACACGCACACATTCACATGGGCGTACGCACACAGATATAAAGCTATATACACACCCACATACATACCGTGTAGGCACACACACAGATACACACACACACACACACACACACACACACACACACAACATATATATATATATATATATATATATATATATATATATATATATATATATATATATATATATATATATATATATATAATTTCCTCCTGTTCAAGATTTCCAACAGCCGGTCTTTACAATTTATTTTTCTCAGCACTTCATCATTCGTTTTCTTCTCTGTCCAGCTAATACGCAGTACTCATCTGTAACACCACATTTCAAAACTATTGATCTTTTTCTTGTCTATCTACTTCAGCACCCAACACTCAGAATATGATGCAATTGGGAAAACTAATGAGTTCAATAACCTCAGCTTTGTCCGTAAGGTGATGCTTCGGTCTTTCCAGATGTTATTGAGAGCAACTGTGGCATTTTTGGCAATGGCAATTCTTCTTTTTATCTCCGGTGAATCATCATATGTATTTGTTAAAACAGCTCCAAGATAAGTGAACTCTTTCACATTTTCCACAATCATTCCATTGATTGTAACATGTTCAACATTGTTCATTGCCGGTTATCTTTGAATCTTCATGATCTTAGTTTTCTTGGCATTAAGAAACAAGCCAGCCTTTTCGCTTGCTTCTCTAACTTTATCTAGTAGTTGTTGTAGTTCAGTGATACTGCTGGCAACCAAAACTATATCATCGGCGTACCTTAGATTTGATATTTTGTATCCTCCAACATCTACAGTTCCTTCAAAATTCTCTAGAGCACCTCTCATAATTGTTTCAGAATATATGTTAAAGAGGTGCGGAGACAGAATGCAACCCTGTCGCACTCTGTTTATATATATATATATATATATATATATATATATATATATATATATATATATATATATATATATACATTCTTCTTCTTTTAATGGTAGGTTCATGTCTGAGCTGCCGTGGCCACAGCATGATACTTAATTGTAGAGGGAGGCCTCCAAGTTGCTCTGCGAATGTTACTTGTATTACCCCCAGTATCACAGGGGGTCCCTTCATGCCCTATGTGGATTTGCACAAGAACAACAAGTTTACGTCTTTCTTGGTGGCCACAGGAGTGCCGTTCACTTCAGTGTCTTTTAACCAAGTGGCACCCTGGGGGGTTGCAGTGACGAACGACTGCAGGATGCCAAATCAGAGTTAACAGTCTACCCGTCAATATCCTCTGTCTTGACATCCTGATGGGCGGACGCTTCCTCCTGGACTTCTCTCCTGAGTGTCCTACTCTGACCCTGGAGTGCCTGTTAACGCCCCAGGTCATGACCTGGCCGCCCTTCCAGGAGATGAGCATTAACGGCACCAGCCTGCAGCTCTTGCTTGATACGAGCTCTGATGGGTTCCTGACTGGTCCCTTTGGCTTAGCCGAGTGGCTCCATTTGCCCCTCATGAACATCAACCACCACAACCGCTTTATGACCAGCCAGAACGGGTGGGTGTTGACTGAGTGGGAAGCGAACGGTGTCGCTCTGGCCGGGTTGGCCGCGAGATGACGGGCTCTTTTGTAGGCTACCTTATCCCCGGCGACATCACGGTGGTGGGCATGCAGTTCCTGACGGGCGCGCGCATTGTGTACAGTGCGTAGGGCCTCTGGAGGTCACCTTCCCGGAGCGGACACCAGCCGGAGGCCAGCAGAAGAGTACCTTTGAGGAATTAGGTGAGGACTGCGAAAGGGATGTCCACATTCTCAATGAGGCAGACCCATTCACGCACTGTATCTCTTCCCCTGTAGCCGTAGATTACCCTGTAGGTTACTCCAGTTACCGAAAATCTTCCCCAATACAAAAAATCCACCCAAGCCCCTGCCCCTTCCCAGGAGGACGTCCCCATGTTCGATGTTGCATTGTACAGTCCCCCCAGTTACCCTGTCGGCAGAAGAGCCACATGAAGCATGTCCACGTCCCTCTTAACGCAAACCATGTTACCACCTCAACTCTAGCCACGTAAAATAATCTCTCAGGAACTCCCGTTATTCAAGGGACCAGATATAACCCCTCAGGAAATTCCTTCACTTCATCTACCGGCTGTAATAATGCTCCAGTATGAACCAAGATTGTCCTGGGTAAGACAAGGGGTTCCCTTGAACAAGGATAGCACCCTATTAGCTCCCTATGCCAGGGTTGCGGTGAAACTGTCGGCAGCAGGGCAGTGGATATCTGGTGAAAACACCTTCGGTTCTACTGATTACTGGTTTCACCAAATAATATGTCTGGCGTATTAAAGCGGCAGAGATAGTTCCTCCTAGTTAGTTGGAGACTGCGAGTTGAGAAGGAGCCTGGGGGATTCCACTCAACTTTTATTTTCTCCTGACAAACCTCTACACCAATGATTAAATACAGAAATGATAATTCATACCACATCGCCCATCGCGTGGGTTATCAAGGGGCGCGTTAGTCAGTGGGCACTCAAAATCGGAACATGGAACGTAAGGAAAATGAAAGAGATGGGTAAATTACATACTGTCTGTAACGAAATGGATAGATACAACATTCAAATACTAGGAATCAGTGAGACCAATTGGAAAAGTAATAGAAGTTTCAAAACTAAAGAAAACAAGACAGTTATTTTTTCTGGAAAAGAAGAAGGAAATTATAGTCATGGAGTTGCTATGATTCTCACGAAAAAAACTGCAAATGCACTAATTGGGTACAGCCCAATAAATGATCGCATTTTAAAAGTCAGAATACAAGCAAAACCTCATAACATTAGTATTATGCACCAACCAACATTGCAAGTGATGAAGAAATGGAAAATTTTTATAACACCAGCATGGCGGAGGCTTTGAAACGCCGTTTCGGGCACCACCACCAGGCCGAGGTATATAGGGCGCGCTTGAAGAAGCGGACTCGTGAGCGTGGCGAGACACTGTCCCAGCTGGCGCAGGATGTGGAGGCGCTTTTAAGGAGGTCGTACCCTGCGGCTGCGGAAGAGATGATTGTGGTCCTGGCCCGCGATTTCTTTGTTGACGCTTTGCAGGACCAGCAGCTGCAAATCTACGTCAAGCAGGCACACCCTGAGGACCTGCAGGTGGCGCTGGCGAGGGCCTTGGAGTTCGAGGCTTTCCTGAAGGCAACCAGTGGCCTAGGGCCAGCTGCTCAGCCCTGCCATGACCTCCGGGGCCGGAAGGCTAAAGTGGAGAAGGTAGCATTGAGGAAGGTGAGCCCAAGAACTTTCCAAGGCTTGTGTTGGGGCTGCGGTGAGGAAGGGCACAGAAGTAGTCGGTGTCGGAGGGAGAACACGTCCTCTCAACCGGACGGATTCTGATGCCTTCCAGCAGTGCTGCAAGGACTGTGGCAAGTATGGTCACCATCCGAGTGCATGTCCTAAGGCTAAGGAAGTGGTACAGGCGGAAAACTCGGACAGGCTGGAGAAGGGGGCCGAAACCCAGCCGTCCTCGGTTCCCGCGGCCCGACTTGGGTAAGCTGCCATCGAACCAACATGATGCAGGTGGAGGGCTCAATAGATGGAAAGCCATGCCGCCTGACAGTGGACACTGGGGCTGAGAAAACCCTAGTGCGGCCTGATATGTTGGCCACTATACGACTTCCAGACGCACCACAGAGACTGTGTGGTGTCACGGGGCATTGTGTGCAGCTCAAGGGGCCAGTGGAGGCTCGTATTGGCGTGGGCAGCACGGTGCAGCGGCTGCCGGTGTATGTGGCCGATCTGGATGAGCACTGCTTGCTGGGCCTTGACTACCTGACGCAGAGTAAGGCGTGTGTCGACCTTGGACGGAAGCTGGTGAGGGTGCACGGTGAAGATGTGCCCTTGCTTCCAGAGGTTGGCTGTGCAGAGATAGTTACGGCTGAACGACTGCACCTTGCCCCCAGGACAGAGTCTAGAATCCGGTGTCGACTGTCAAGAGTGATGCGTGGAGTAGAGGGCCTCGTGGAGCCCATTCAAAACCTGCAGCTGGCTGATGGCGTGGCGGTTGGGCGGAGCCTTGTTGGACCAGGGGAGGGGTTAGTTACAGTGTTGGTAGCTAACTTCTCCGATAAGGCCCAGAAGGTGCCAGCTGGTGCAAAGCTGGGCACTTGTGAGGAAGTGGAGCATCCAGAAGAGTCGTCGGGGAGCAAGGAGTTGGTTGGTGTGGGGCCATTGCCTGACTTCCTCGAGGACTTGGCGCACCGGCTGTGGCATTACCATGGGCCAGGAAGCTACTCCTGGGGCCATGGTGACTTTAGACACAATCCCTAACAGAGATGTAAAAGTAATCATGGGAGACCTCAACGCCAAAGTAGGCAAAAATGATCAGAAAAATGACACCTGTGGAAAATTCGGCCTTGGAGATATAAATGAAAGAGGTGAAGATTTTATTGAATTCTGTAGTACAAATAATTTAGTTATAGCCAATACATTGTTCCAACACCACCCAAGACACTTGTACACGTGTTTTTTTTTTTCCAATTGCCCTGTCTTACGAGGACGTTGGCGATCATGGTTGATTTTCTTGGCAATTTAGAGCGGTGGTTTGCCGTTGCCTTCCGCCCAGTGTTTTTATCGAGTCACCATCTCTATTTACCCGGTTTTGGGACCGGCACTGACTTGAAAAACATGTTCATCATTGTTCATTGCCGGTTATCTTTGAATCTTCATGATCTTAGTTTTCTTGGCATTAAGAAACAAGCCAGCCTTTTCGCTTGCTTCTCTAACTTTATCTAGTAGCTGTTGTAGTTCAGTGATACTGCTGGCAATCAAAACTATATCATAGATTTGATATTTTGTATTCTCCAACATCTACAGTTCCTTCAAAATTCTCCAGAGCACCTCTCATAATTGTTTCAGAATATATGTTAAAGAGGTGCGGAGACAGAATACAACTCTGTCGTACTCTTTGTTTGACTTCGAACCATTCTGTTAACCCATAAGTGGTTCTTACAGTTGCTTGTTGTTGGTCATACACGGCTTTTATTAGTTGGATGATGTGTTTTGGAAACTTCATATCGTTCATGTTATTCCAGAGGATATCGTGATCAACAGTATCAAAAGCTTTCAAGTAATCGATGAAACACAGGTATAGGTCTTTCTGATGTTCCCTGTTTTTCTCTATGATCAATTTCAGATTTAGAATCTGGTTTCTGGTACCTTTTCCAGGGCAAAAACCTGTTTGTTTGTCTGCAATTTCTTCTTTTAACTTCAACTTCATTCTTTCAGCAATAATTTTCAACAAAATTTTGCTGCTGTGACTTATTAATGCAATTGTCCTGTTATTGTTGCATTGGAGTGCGTCACCTTTTTTAGGTATGGGAGTAAAGACTGATTTTACTCAGTCTTCTGGCCATCTTCTTTCATTCCAAATTTTTGTACAGAGTATGTAAAAGTATTCAACACTTTTGCCAGCATTCTTGATTAGTTCCGCTGTTATTTCATCCATTCCCGGGCTCTTGTTATTCTTTACTTCTTTTATGGCTTTTATAACTTCGTCTAGCAGTGGCGGTGGTTCATCTTTGCTGTCATTGAGTCTAATTAATGTTGTTGTTAGATCTTTATTTTTTTTGCATATGTTGGAACAATATTGATTCCATATATCTTTGACTTCTTTTCCATCACATAAAACAAGTCCATCTTTAGTTTTGATAATGTCCATTGTAGGTTTAAATTTTCATGTGATGTTTCGTACTCCTTGGTAGTCTTATTACCAGTTGTCTTATTGATAGAACAGTTTTCAATTCTCTGGCAATGTTCATTTAAATACTTTTCCTTATCTTGTCGCAATAATCTTTGAATTTTTGTATTTTGTTTTTTGTAAATTACTTCTTCACTTAGTGTTTTTTCAGATATCCAGGGGGAATTTGTTTTTCCTTTTTGGCGATAGTTTCTTAAGCAGCACTCAGCAGGAGTTCTTTTCCTTCTTCCCACAACTCATTTGGTGTTTTATCATCTTCACATTGATTGAGTACTTCAAATTTGTTTGACACTGTAATTCTGTAATTGTTATCAAGAGTTTTGTAGTCGAGCTTTAGAGGTGGTGTTGGGCACTCCATCTTTTTTAATCTTATTTGAAAGTCGATAGTTAGTAGTTGGTAGTCACTGTTGCAGTCGGCACCAGGTCTTGTCTTGGCATTTTTTATGCAACTTTTCCATTTTTGGTTCAGCACAATGTAGTCGCCGGCCGGTGACTCGAACCCTTGAACTCAGATTGCCGTTGTGACAGTCTTGAGTCCGATGCTCTAACCACTCGGCCATCGCGGCATATTATCATCATCAATAACGGTATGCTCATGTCTGAGCAGCCATGGACCTCTCCACCATCCTTCGCCACTAAACTCGATCTTACGCTTTTCTTTCCACTTGTACCATCGACAGCCCGCAAATATCTTTGATATTGTCACTCAGTCTTGTCTTCGGTTTGCCTCTTCCTCTGTTTCCTATCACCATCCCTGTCAGCAAGTTTTTCTCAATACTTTTACTTCTCATTACATGACCAATAAACTTTAATTTCCTCCTGTTCAAGATGTCCAACAGCCGGTCTTTACAATTTATTTTTCTCAGCGGTGGCCGAATGGTTAGAGCATCGGACTCAAGACTGTCACGACGGCAATCTGACTTCGAGGGTTCGAGTCACCGGCCGGCGCGTTATTCCCTTGGGCAAGGAACTTCACCTCAATTGCCTCCCTAGCCACTGGGTGGGCAAACCAGCCCAAGTCAGTGCTGGTCCCAAGCCCGGATAAAATAGAGGTAACACCGGCACTCTCCGTGGAAAGGAACTGGGGACCCTACCACGTACTCACTCCAAGAGCATCACAACATGAAAAACTAAGTATCATGCTGTGACCACGGCGGCTCAGACATGAACCTACCATTAAAGGAAGGAATATATCATCATCAATAACGATATGCTCATGTTTGAGCAGCCGTGGACCTCTCCACCATCCTTCGCCACTAAACTCGATCTTACGCTTTTCTTTCCACTTGTACCATCGACAGCCCGCAAATATCTTTGATATTGTCGCTCAGTCTTGTCTTCGGTTTGCCTCTTCCTCTGTTTCCTATCACCATCCCTGTCAGCAAGTTTTTCTCAATACTTTTACTTCTCATTACATGACCAAATCAATCAATAACGGTATGCTCATGTTTGAGCAGCCGTGGACCTCTCCACCATCCTTCGCCACTAAACTCGATCTTACGCTTTTCTTTCCACTTATACCATCGACAGCCCGCAAATATCTTTGATATTGTTGCTCAGTCTTGTCTTCGGTTTGCCTCTTCCTCTGTTTCCTATCACCATCCCTGTCAGCAAGTCTTTCTCAATACTTTTACTTCTCATTACATGACCAATAAACTTTAATTTCCTCTTGTTCAAGATGTCCAACAGTCGGTCTTTACAATTTATTTTTCTCAGCACTTCATCATTCGTCTTCTTCTCTGTCCAGCTAATACGCAGTACTCGTCTGTAACACCACATTTCAAAACTATTGATCTTTTTCTTGTCTATCTACTTCAACACCCAACACTCAGAACCATATGATGCAATTGGGAAAACTAATGAGTTCAATAACCTCTGCTTTGTCCGTAAGGTAATGCTTCGGTCTTTCCAGATGTTATTGAGAGCAATTGTGGCGTTTTTGGCAATGGTAATTCTTCTTTTTATCTCCGGTGAATCATCATATGTATTAGTTAAAACAGCTCCAAGATAAGTGAACTCTTTCACATTTTCCACAATCGAATGATTGTAACATGTTCATCATTGTTCATTGCCGGTTATATTTGAATCTTCATGATCTTAGTTTTCTTGGCATTTTCTTGCCAGCCTTTTCGCTTGCTTCTCTAACTTTATCTAGTAGTTGTTGTAGTTCAGTGATACTGCTGGCAATCAAAACTATATCATCGGCGTACCTCAGATTTGATATTTTGTATCCTCCAACATCCACAGTTCCTTCAAAATTCTCTAGAGCACCTCTCATAATTGTTTCAGAATATATATTAAAGAGGTGCGGAGACAGAATGCAACCCTGTCGTACTCCTTGTTTGACTTCGAACCATTCTGTTAACCCATAAGTGGTTCTTACAGCTGCTTGTTGTTGGTCATTCTTCTTCTTTTAACGGTAGGTTCATGTCTGAGCCGCCGTGGTCACAGCATGATACTTAATTGTAGTTTTCATGTTGTGATGCTCTTGGAGTGAGTACGTGGTAGGGTCCCCAGTTCCTTTCCACGGAGAGTGCCGGTGGTACCTTTTTAGGTAATCATTCTCTCTATCCGGGCTTGGGACCAGCACTTGACTTGGGCTGGCTTGGCCACCCAGTGGCCAGGTAGGCAATCAAGGTGAAGTTCCCTTTCCCAGGGGAACAACGCGGCGGTCGGCGACTCGAACCCCCGAGTTCAGATTGCCGTCGTGACAGTCTTGAGTCTGACGCTTCAACCATTCGGCTATCGCGGCCTTGACGATCATGGGCTTCCATGATTTTTTCTTAGCAATTTAGAGCAGTGGTTTGCCATTGCCTTCCGCCCGGTGTTTTTATCGAGTCACCATCTCTATTTACCCGGCACTGACTTGAGCTGGCTTGGCCACCCAGTGGCTAGGCAGGCAATCGAGGTGAAGTTCCTTGCCCAAGGGAAACAACGCGCCGGCCGGTGACTCGAACCCTCGAACTCAGATTGCCGTCTGAGTTGGTCATACAAGGCTTTTATTAGTTGGATGATGTGTTTTGGAAACTTCATATCGTACATGTTATTCCATGTACGATATGAACCCAGTGGCTAGGTAGGCTCAGACATGAACCTACCATTAAAAGAAGAAGATACATATATATAAGGGAGTGGGAAAGAGAGAGGAGGAGAAGAGCAGCAAGGGTGACATATATAAAAAAAAAAGTAAAAATTTAAACTACTATGTTCAAGCTTGTGGGGGGTGTTCATTATCACACTACTCCTTTTTCAGTAGTTTTTCTAGCTGCTCTAAGCACTCCTCAAATCTCGCAAACTGCTTTATGAATTCCTTGAAAAAAGGACAATCATCCACTTCAACAGAGAGATCTTGCACAAACATACCTGTTTGTTCTTTAGGTTGGAGATCTGGCACAAACTCTGGTGCTTGTTCCTCAACTGGTGCTTGTTCTTCATCATGGAGATCCTTTGGCACAAACACTGGTGCTTCTTCTTTAACAGGATAATAATCTGCCAGAAACAATGGTGATTAACTTCCAACAGGGAGATCCTTTGGCAGCTAAAATGGTTCTCGATCTTCATCAGGGAAATAATCAAAGAAAAACAATGGTGATTATTTCTAAACAGGGAGATCCTCTGGCACAAACACTGGTGCTTGTTCTTCATCATGGAGATCCTTTGGCACAAACACTGGTGCTTCTTCTTTAACAGGATAATAATCTGCCAGAAACAATGGTGGTTCACCTCGACCAGGGAGATCCTTTGGCAGCTAAAATGGTTCTCGATCTTCATCAGGGAAATAATCAAACAAAAACAATGGTGATTATTTCTAAACAGGGAGATCCTCTGGCACAAACACTGGTGCTTGTTCTTCAACAGGGAGATCCTCTGGCACAAACACTGGTGCTTGTTCTTCATCATGAAGATCCTTTGGCACAAACACTGGTGCTTGTTCCTCAACATAGATATCCTTTGGCACAAACTCTGGTGCTTGTTCCTCAACATAAAGATCCTCTGGCACAAACACTGGTGCTTGTCCTTCGACATGGAGATCCTCTGGCACAAACACAGGTGCTTCTGGCACAAACACAGGTGCTTGTCCTTCAACAGGGAGATCTTCTGGCACAAACACTGGTGCTTGTTCTCCAGGAGGGAGTTATACCGGCATGAACACGGATGCTTGAGACTCTGACCGATTCTCAATAGAAGGCCTCTTGGCACTTCGCCCAAATAATCTGCCAGGGAGCTTTTCTATTGGGAGCTTATCCAAAGGAAGCTTTTCTAGTGGGACCTTATCCAAAGGAACCATTTGCAGTTTTCCTAATGGCAGCATTCCTAGAGGAATCATGTCCAATTTCTCAATGGGCAGCTTACGAAGCTTACTGAGCAATTCAGTTGGAATGTCTACAGGAAGTTCTTCAATGTAATCCAGACCGCCTAGCACTACTTCTCCCAAGCCCTTTTCAGCTAGAAACTGTTAAAATTCAACAATCGCAGCTGCAACTGCACTCGCAGAAACTGGTGCTTGTTCTTCAGCAGGGAGATATTCCGGCACGAACTTGCCACTTCCCCCAAGTAATCCGCCAGGGAGCATTTCTAGTGGTACCTTATCCAAAGGAAGCTTTTCTAGTGGGACCTTATCCAAAGGAAGCTTTTCCAGTTTTTCTAATGGCAGCTTTCCTAGAGGAATCATGTCCAATTTCTCAATGGGCAGCTTACGAAGCTTACTGAGCAATTCAGTTGGAATGTCTACAGGAAGTTCTTCAATGTAATCCAGACCGCCTAGCATCATTTCTCCTAAACCCTTTTCAGCTAAGAACTGTTGCAATTCAGCAATCACAACTGAAGCTGAACCCACAGCAACTGATTACATGGGCTCTACAGGCGGGAGCTGCTCTGCTACATAGCCCAATTGTTGTCCTTCAAGTGGGACTTGTTGTAATTACACAGGCTCTACAGGCGGGAGCTGCTCTGCTACATAGTCCAGTTGTTGTCCTTCAAGTGGGACTTGTTCTGCTACTTGTCCTTCAGCCCTTTTTATGATTAGCCAAGGATGATTTAAGACAATATTACCGAAATAGATTAAACTTACAAAAAGCAACAAAGCTAATCCTCCCTAGCCAAACTACCAAGACAGCATCTGTGCTAAGCACATTAGCGAACCAACAAGTAAAAAGGTCCGCAAAGTATTTTCCAAGGTTGTTTCCTTGTTACAGTGTTATTTAATGTAACTAGCCATATTCAAAATATCTTAAGGGATCTAATTACCTTGATACGAGAAATTGGAGGAAGAATGGGAGGGGGTGGGTGAGGGAGGAGGAGGCCAGAGGGAATGAGAGAGGAAAATGGAGAGAGGGAGGGAGGAGAGAAGGGGAGGGTGAGGGAGTAGAGGCAGAGGAAAAGGTGGGTGAAGGAGGAAATGAATCAGGAGGGTGATGGGTGAGGTAGGAGAGGGAGAAGAGGGGGGTAATTGCGGGATATGTAGTGATAGAGGGGAGGAGGAGGAGAAGAACGAAGGGCGGAGGGAGGAGCCGAGATGGAGTCGGGAGAGAGGGAGAGTAGAGAGTGGAGTAATTAAATCAATTTTAATTTAGTTTGATTCCATTTGTCACAATGGATATTCTTGGTGTGACATGCGGACCCAAGACTGTCACGACGGCAATCTGAGTTCGAGGGTTCGAGTCACCGGCCGGCGCGTTCTTCCCATGGGCAAGGAATTGATTGCCTACCTGTATGTATCATCATCAATAACGATATGCTCATGTTTGAGCAGCCGTGGACCTCTCCACCATCTTTCACCACTCAACTCGATCTTGCGCTTTTCTTTCCACTTGTACCATCGACAGCCCGTAAATATCTTTGATGTTGTCGCTCAGTCTTGTTTTTGGTTTGCCTCTTCCTCTGTTTCCTATCACCATCCCTGTCAGCAAGTTTTTCTCAATACTTTTACTTCTCATCACATGACCAATAAACTTTAGTTTCCTTTTATTCAAGATGTCCAACAGCTGGTCTTTACAATTTATCTTTCTCAGCACTTCACCATTCGTTCTTTTTTCTGTCCAGTTAATACATAGTACTCGTCTGTAACACCACATTTCAAAACTATTGACCTTTTTCTTTTCTTCTTCAGCACCCAACACTCAGAACAATATGACACAATTGGGAAAACTAATGAGTTCAATAACCTCAGCTTTGTCCGTAAGGTAATGCTTCGGTCTATCCAGATGTTTTTGAGGGCAACTGTGGCGTTTTTGGCAATGGGAACTCTTCTATTTATCTTCGGTGAATCATCATATGTATTAGTTAAAACAGCTCCAAGATAAGTGAACTCTTTCACATTTTCCACGACCACTCCATTGACTGTAACATGTTCATCATCGTTCATTGCTGGTTATCTTCGAATCTTCATGATTTTAGTTTTCTTGGCATTAGGAAACAAACCAGCGTTTTTGCTTGCTTCTCTAACTTTATCTAGTAGATATTGTAGTTCAATGATACTGCTGGCAATTAAAACTATATCATCGGCGTACCTTAGATTTGATATTTTATATCCTCCAACATCTACAGTTCCTTCAAAATTCTCTAGAGCACCTCTCATAATTGCTTCAGAATATATATTAAAAAGGTGTGGAGACAGAATGCAACTTGTCGTACTCCTTGGTTGGCTTCAAACTATTCTGTTGACCCATAAGTGGTTCTTACAGTTGCTTGTTGTTGGTCATTTTTTTTTTTCGGTAGGTTTATGTTTGAGCCGCCGTGGTCACAGCATGATACTTAATTGTAGTTTTCATGTTGTGATGCTCTTGGAGTGAGTACATGGTAGGGTCCCAAGTTCCTTTCCACGGAGAGTGCCGGTGTTGTTGAAATGTTTTGGAAATTTCATATCGTTCATGTTATTCCAGAGGATATCGTGATCAACAGTATCAAAAGCTTTCGAGTAATCGATGAAACACAGGTATAGGTCTTTCTGATGTTCTCTGTGATCAATTTCAGATTTAGAATCTGGTTTCTGGTACCTTTTCCAGGGCGAAAACTGCTTGTTCGTCTGCAGTTTCTTCTCTTAACTTCAACTTTATTCTTTCAGCAATAATTTTTAACAAAATTTTGCTGCTGTGACTTATTACTGCAATTGTCCTGTTATTGTTGCATTGGAGTGCATCACCTTTTTTAGGTATGGGAGTAAAGACTGATTTTACCCAGTCTTCTGGCCATCTTTCATTCCATATTTTCGTACAAAGTTTGTAGAAGTATTAAACATTCTTGATTAGTTCTGCTGTTATTTCATCCATTCCTGGGCTCTTGTTATTCTTTAATTCTTTTATGGCTTTTATAACTTCGTCTAGCAGTGGCGGTGGTTCATCTTCGCTGTCATTGAGTCTAATTAATGTTGTTGTTAGATATTTATTCTTTTTGTATAGGTTGGAACAATATTGATTCCATATATCATTGACTTCTTTTCCATCACATAAAACAAGTCCATCTTCAGTTTATATAGTGTCCACTGTAGGTTTAAATTTTCGTGTAATGTTTCGTACTCCTTGTTAGAGTTCTTTAGTTGTCTTATTGATAGAACAGTTTTCAATTCTCTGGCAATGTTCATTTGAATATTTTTCCTTATCTCGTCGCAATAATCTTTGAATTTTTTTATTTTGTATTTTGTAAATTACTTCTTCAACTGGATTATTGATACCTTTTGATTTTAGGCATCTTCTTGTTTCAATTTCACTTAGTTTTTCTTCAGATATCCAGGGGGACTTTGTCTTTTTCTTTTTGGCGATAGTTTCTTAAGCAGCGCTCAGCAGGAGTTCTTTTCCTTCTTCCCACAACTCATTTGGTGTTTTATCATCTTCACATTGATTGAGTAATTCAAATTTGTTTGACACTGTAATTCTGTGATTGTTATCAAGAGTTTTGTAGTCGAGCTTTAGACGTAGTGTTGGACGCTCCATCTTTTTGAGTCTTATTTGAAAGTCGATAGTTAGTAGTTGGTGGTCACTGTTGCAGTCGGCACCAGGTCTTGTCTTGGCATTTTTTATACAACTGGCACCTGTATGTACTTATGTGTGTGTATATGTAAGAGAGAGAATGATTACCTAAAAGGTAACACCGGCACTCTCCGTGGAAAGGAACCGGGGACCCTACCACGTACTCACTCCAAGATCATCACAACATGAAAACTACAATTAAGTATCATGCTGTGACAGTCAATGTCAGAATCTGACAGGGCACCATACAAAAAAAAAAAAAAAAAAAAAAAAAAAGAGGCGAGAAGACGTGCGAAAATACTGTTCTTCCTGTTCACTATAGCTGTTCTGGGGCCGCGGTGGCCGAATGGTTAGAGCATCGGACTCAAGACTGTCACAACGGCAATCTGAGTTCGAGGGTTCGAGTCACCGGTCGGTGCGTTGTTTCCCTTGGGCAAGGAACTTCACCTCGATTGCCTACCTAGCCATTGGGTGGGTAAGCCAGCCCAAGTCAGTGTCGGGTAA
>NC_051387.1:18654351-18677019 GCF_015228065.2 Penaeus monodon
ACAAAAAAAAAAAAATTAAAAAAAATTTGGATAAGATGATTAAAAAATATTATAAATTTTTTTGGATTTAAATGATATATGATAATGATGATTGATGGATGATGATTGATAAATGGTTTTGTTTGAGATTGATGATTGATGATGAGAGGGATGATGTGTTTTATAAGTTTACTTATACTACTATACTACTAACTACTATTTATTTACTATTTTATTTTAAAAAATATAAAAACCCCAAAAATGTTTAATATAAAAAACAAAAAAAAAACAACAAAAAATAATAACATTTTTACTATTATAAAAAATAAAAAAACAACAACAAAAAAACAACAAAAAAACAAAAAACAACAACAAAATAATGATAATAATAATAATGAAATTTTAAAATAATAATAATGTTATTAACATTAATAAAAAAAAAAAAACAAAAAAAAAAACAATAAAAAAAGGGTAATAATAAAAAAATAATAATGAAAATACTTACAAGGGTTTTTAAAATAGTAATAAAAAAAAAAAAACAACAACAATAATAATAATAAAACAATAATAATATTTTACGACGTCATTGTACTACTACTCCGATGAAGGGGGGGGATGCATCAAAAAAAAAAATTGTTTTCAATTCCCCCCTCTCTTTCTTTTTTTCTGGTTATATACTCTTCTCTTTTACTGCTCTCTTTTCTCTTTTACAACTGTCTGTTTTCTCTAAATCTTTCTCTATAACTTGACACCTACACTCTGCGGTCCCCCCCACAACGTGTTTAACCCTAAAATGGCGGTTTCGGATGCTCGCCCCGCCGACAAAAAAACCCTTTTTTTTCGGGGGGGAAAAAAATCAGGCAATGGGCGAAAAAAAACCTTCGCAATAAGTAAAAAAAAACAAAAAGGGGGGGGGACGATTTTTCAAAGATGAAATCCACGTACGGAAAAAACATAAAAAGGACAAAACTTTTTTCAAACAAATCCCCAAAAACATTTTGTTCTTTTAGAATATCGGGAGTGGGAGAAAAAAGGAAAAAAAAAAAAAAACAAAAAAAAAAAGGGGAAAAAAAATAAAAATCAAAACAAAAAAACAACCAAAAAACCCCCAGAGCGCTTTTCCCAAGGACATCAACCTCCTTTAAAAAACCGGCTGTTAACGCCCAGTTTCCCCCGGTGGGGCGTAAATTGTGGGGGGCGAAAGCAGCGAACCCACGTGTTTTTAAAAAACCCCGCGGGGGGGCTTTTGGGCTTAGGGTGGAAATTGGGGGGGGGTTTTTTGGGGCAAAGGGGAAGTTGGGGGGAAAAAAATATAAGAACCGGGGGTAAAATTTTAACGACTAATTTTTTTCCCCCTGGGGTTTTTCCCCGTGCAAAAAAAAATATAATAAAAACAGAAAATAGATTGGCCAAAAAACCCCACTGTTAAAGTAACTAAAATTCGATTAAAAAAGACAAAAAAAATGGAAAACACTGTAAAATTTTTATAATTTTAATCATAAAAACCCTCAAAGGGGGAAAAAACCAAAAAAAAAAGGCGGAAAAAATTTATTTTAACTTGGGGAATTTTAAAATGATATCACCATATCAAAAATAAAAAACCAATAAAACATGGAAATTCCCCAGAAAAAAAACTGGAAAAAAGTGATGCTTGCCCCCCTCTTTTAAAGGAGTTTTTTTTTTGGGAGGGGCGGGTGTGTGGGTGTGGGGGAAGGGGGGTTTTTTAATATAAGATAAATTTTGCAAGGGAGAGAAAAAAAAAAAGAAAAAAAAAAAAAAAAAATAAAAAAAAAACAAGGAGGAAGAGAGGAGGAGAAAAAAAAAAAAAAAAGAGAAGAAATAAAAAGCAATGAGAAAAAAAAAACATGAAAACGAAAAAAAAAAAAAAAAAAAGAAGGGGGAAGTAAAATAATGAAAGAAAAAAAAAAAAAAAAAAGGGTATAAGATAGAAGGGAAAAAAAAAAAAGGTGAGAAAAAAAAAGTTAGAAAATAAAAAAACTAGGGGTTAGAAAAATTTTTAAAAAAGGAGAAAAAAACAAAAAGGGGAAAAGGGGGGGAAAGACGGGGGAAAAAGGGGGGAAAGCGGAAAAAAAAAAAGGGGAAAAAAAAAACCCAAAAAAAAAAGACCCCATTAAAAAAATTCCAGGGCCCACGGGGCCAAAAAGACCCCCTTTTTTTTGGCCCATTTCAAAAACCAACCTACCTTTTCCCTGGGGGGTTTTCTGTTTTTTTTTTTTTTTTTTTTTCTCTTCCCCTCTTTTTCCTTTCCCCTCCTGCCCCCCCCCCCTTCTATTTTTTCTCTTTTTTTTTTTCTCTCTTTTCTTTTCCCTTATTTCTTTCCTTTTTTCTCTCTTTTTCCCTTCCCCCTCCTCCCCCCCTCTCTTTCCCCTCTCTTTTTTTCTCCTCTCCCCTCTCTTCTCCCCTCCCCTCTCCCCCTTTCTCTTTTCTTTCTTTTCCTGTCCCCTTCTCCTCTCTCTTTTTCTGCCTCCTTTCTCTCCCCCCCTCTCCCCCCCCTGCCTCTCTCCCCTTTTGCCTCTCTCTCTCGGGGCCCTCTCTTTTCTGCCTCTCTCTTCTGTCCCCCCTCTGTCCCTCTTTTTCCTTTCTTTTTTCTCTGTCTCTGTCCCTTTTTTCTCTGTTCTGTCTCTGTCCTCTGTTCCCTCTGGGTTTCTGCCCCTCTGGCTTCTTGTCTGTCTTTTTCGGGGTCTGTCTGTTCGGGGTCTCTCTTTTCTTTTTCTTCCCCTCTCTCTCCTTCCCCCTTTCCCTCTCTCTCTTACAATAAAATTTATTTTTATTATATTAATAAATATTAAAAAAATAATTTTTTATAATATATTTTTTAAATATTTTATATTATAATAAAAAATTTAAAATATATATATTATCTATCTGCCTCCCATTTTCCCCCTTAAAAATTAGATAAAAAACCCCAAATAAAAAAAATTTTTGTAAAACGATTAACGGCGATAAAATGAAAAGAAAATTAGAAAAATTTAAAATTATATTCTTAAGGAAAATAGAAAATTAATAATGTTTAATGAAATAATAAAACAACCAAAAATAAAATAATTAAAATAATAATAATAATATACTGACCGGGGGCAAATGACGGAAAATGATTTGGAGGAAGAGGGGACAAAAAAAAAAAAACCATAATGATATTTTTTTGATGGGGGGAATAAAAAAAGATACTTAGGGATGATTAGGGGAATCTGCGATAAAAAATTAAATTTTAATTATAAAAAAAAAAGCAGTTTTCCCCAGTTAAGCCCGGGGGAGAAAATAGCGAACGCATGAAAAGGTTTTGAAAAAAAATAATAAAACGACAAAACAGAGAACCCCGGGGAAATTTCCCCAAAAAAATGCAATACCCTTTTTTCCTCCGTCTTCCAAAAAAACCGTAATGGGGAAAAAAAACATGACCAAAAATGACCCCCGAAAACCACAAAGAAATTTTCTTTTTTTTTGTACCCCACAGGGAAGGAAAAAAAAAAAAAGGAGGGGGAAAATTGGGGGTTTTTAAAATCACAGTCACAAAAGGGTTATATATTAATACGTTTTTTTTAATATCCCCCAAACAAAACACACAAACCCCACACCCCCCCCACCACACCAAACACACAACCACACCCCAAAAACCCCAAACCCCACCCAAAAATATATTAATAATATATATTATAATATAATTATTTATTTTTTAATTAATATTTTTTATATATTTTAATATAATTTATTATAATATATTTTTAAATATATAAAAATTAATTATATTTTAAAAATTAAAATTATTAATATAATAAAATATATATATAATTATATCTCCCCCAAAAAAAACTTTAAAAACCTATACACAAATTTCCGCTCATAACATAAACCCCACCATAAAACCAAAACACTTTTGCAAAAAAAATACCAAAATACGGGGGACGTATCCTACACTTTAAAAAAACACAAGACCACACATGCAAAAAAAAAATATTCCCAACACCTTCCCCCATAAAAACCGTAACCCCAAAACACACACCAACCCCACCCCCCCTTACACCCCCCCCCCCCCCCACCCAACACCAATTCCCACCCCATCTTCCCCCCCCCACCGGGGACCCACCCCCCCCCCCCCCCCTCCCCCCCCCCCCCGCCCCCCAAAACCCCGGATTCCCACAAAAAAAAAAACCCCCAAAAACATTCATTTTTTTAAAAAAAGCTCCTCCCCGCCCTTTTCCCCCCCCCCCACTCCTCTCCCCCCCCCCCCCCCCCCAAAACGCGTGGGGGCCCATCCCTCTCGGAAAGAAAAATTGGGGGGCCATAAAAAAAACCTCGGGGGGGGGGGGGGCTGGGGCGGGGGCCCGGGGGGGGGGATGGGTGGGTAAAATTTTTTTTCCGCGTGGGGGTTTTGAGGGGCGGAATGGGGGAGGGGAGGGGGGGCGGGGAGGGGGGGGGGGGGGGGCGGGGGGGAGGGGGGGTGGGCGGAAGGGCGGAGGGAGAGGGGGAGAAGGGGGGGGGGAGGGGGGGCCCCGGGGCGGGGGAGGGGGGGGGGAGGGGGGGGCCCCGGGGAGGGAGGGAGGTGGGCGGAAGGGCGGGGGGGGGGGGGGGAGGGGGGAGGGGGCCCCGAAGGGGAAGGGGATTTTTGGGGGCTGTATTTAAGTTTGAAAAATGGGGGGGGGGGGGGCAAGGAGGGGGAAAAAAAAAAGAAAAAAAAAAGGAGAAAGATAAAGGAGCGGTGGGGGGGAGGGGGCAGAAAAAGAAAAACGAGAAATAAAAAAGGAGAGGAGAGGAGAAAGAGAGGAGAGAGAGAGGGGGAAAAAGGGAGGGAGGAAAAGAGAAAGAGGGGGGAGAAGGAGAGAGAGAGAGAGAAGAGGGGGGGAGAGAGAGGAGGGGGAAGAGAGAAGGGGGGAGAGGAAAAGGAGAAAGGGGGGGGGGGGGGTTATTAGATGATAGATAAATAAAAAAACCCCAAAAATAATTTTAAAATGGGGACAGGGATAAAAAAGAAACATAAGAGAGAGTGGGGGGATGGGAGAGCAGAAAAGGAGACGAGGAAAGTTTTAACCAAAGGGAAACGAGAGAGGAAAAAGGAGAGAGGAGAAAGAGGAAGAGAGAAAAGGAGAGGAAGAAAGGGAGAAAAAGGGGGGGAAGGGGGAGAAGAAGAGAGAGGAAGGATATAGAATCTGGGGAAAGCATAGGCAGAAGGGAGGTAAGGAGGCGATGATGTAGAGGGGAAGGGGAAGGGGAAAACGGCAAGGGAGGGAAGGGGGGGGGGGGGGGGGGGGGACGAAAAAAATGGCCCCCCCGAAGGGGGGGGGGGGGGTGGGGAGGAAAAGGGGGAAAAAAATTTTTTAAAACAGCGAAATTTCGGGGAACAAAACCTTATTTTTTTAGACCACCCCCCCCCCCATTCCCGGTTTAAAACTTTTCTCCCCCACAAGGGGGAAAAAAAAGAAAAAAGGGGAAGGGAAAAAAAAAATTTGAAAAAAAAGGAAAAAAACAAATAAAAAAACAAATAAGAAAAAAAAAAGAAAAAAAAAAGAAAAAAAAAAAAAAAATACCCCCTCGTTTTTTTTTTCTCTAAAATTATGTTGTTCGCAAAAGAGGGAATTTTTTAGATGGACGGGGCCCCAGGGAAAAACCAAAATCATTACTCGGTTCGGTTAAAAAAAAAAACTAAAAACCCCCCCCCTTCGTTTTTTTACGTTTACACCCCAAAAAAAACAAGAGTAATTTGGGGACGTTCGGGGGTGCGCAAAAAAAAAAACGCTTTTGCACGCCGATCCCAAAATCCTCCCACCCGTTTACAGAAGTTTACACTTCCCCAAAAATTCAGCCCAAAACGGAAAACCCGCGGGGGTTTTTTTCAGGACCCCCTTGTAAAAAAAAAATTTTTTTTTCTTTGAAAACTGGTTAAAAAAAAAAAATTTTTTTAAAGTTTTTTTTATTTGCTAAACGGAGGGGGCAAATTTTTTTACTTCTCCGCTCTGAAGGGGGGGAACTTTTATTTGTTTTTCAATCTAAAAAAGGGAAAAAAAAAAGCATCCCCATTGAATATTTCTTCTTTATTTTTACATACTAAAGCCACCCCACACACCCCCCCCGGAAAAAGAAAACAAAAAGCCACCCCACAAAAAACAATATTTTTACTTTAAATTATATATTATAAAATTTATAATATAATTAAAAAAAAAAAAAAAAAATTCCCTGGTTTTTTTTTTTTTTTTTTTGGGGGGGGAAAAGGGGAAAAAAACAAAAAAAAAAAAAAAAACTTTTATTTTTTAAAAAACCCGGGGGTTTTTTTTTTTTTTTTTTAAATTTTATTTATTTTTTTAAAAAATTTAAAGTTTTTCCCCCCAAAAAAAAAATTTAGGGAAAAAAAAACCAAAAAAACCCCCCAAACCCCCCAAAACAAAAGGGGGACCCAAAAAAGTAAAAATTTAAAAAAAAATAAAAAAAAATTAATTTTATTTTTTAATTTTTAAGGGGTGTTTTGTTGGTTTTTTTTTATTTTTAAATTTATATTAATATAAATTATAATTATATTTTTTTAAAAATTTTAAAACCCCCCCCAAACCCCCAAAAAACCCACCCAACCCCCCCCCCCAAAACGGCAAAACCCCCCACCCCAAAAAAAACCCCCAAACCCCAAAAAAAAAAAACTAAAAAATTAAAAAAATTTTTTTTTTTAAAAAAAAAAAAAATTTTTTTTAAAAAATTAAATTTTAATAAAAAAATTTTAAAAAAAAAAAAAAAAACAAAAAAAAAAAGGGAAAAAAAAAAAAAAAAAATAATATATAAAAATTATTTAAAAAATATTAATTTTAATAAAATTATTAATATATAATTTTTAAATAATATTAAATTATTATTTATATAATTTATATATAATAAATATAAAAAAAATTTAAAATTTTAAAAATTTTAAAATTATTTTATTTTAAAATTTATTTTTTTTAAAATTTTTGTAGGGGAAAATGTATGTTTTTGAAAATTTTGTTTATGTTTTTTATGTTTGTTATTTTATTTTAAAAAAAATTATTATTATTTATAAAACATAAAAAAATAAATAATATTTTTATAAAAATTTTATATTATTTTAAAAATTTTTTTTTTTTTAAAATTTAATTATACCCATCTACTTTACATACATACCTTTTACATACTAAAAATACAAAAACAAAAAATTTAAAAATAAAAATATAAATAAAAAATATTAAAAATTAAAATATATAAAAATTAAAAAATTTTAATATAATTTTATATATATATTATTTTTAAATTTGTTTGTGGGGTGGGGGGGTTTTTTGGGGTGTGTGTTTGTTTTTTTGGGTGGGGTTTTGTTGGGGGTGTGTTTGGGGGTTGTTTTTTTTAAAACATAATAACAATTTAATATAAATATATATATAATATATTTTAATTTTTTTAAATATTTATTTATGGTTTTGTATTTTTAAAATGTTTTTTTTTTTTGTTAATGTTATGTATTTTATTTTAAATTTTAAAAAAAATTTTTTTTTTTTATATTATAATTTAAAATTTATATATTTTTTTAAAAATTAAAAAATTTTTTAAAACTTTTACATAAAAATAATTTTTTACAAAAAAAAAAAATACTTTACATCCATTAGATAGAATAAAAATATTATAAATTAAAATTTTAAAATTTAATTATTATAATTTTATATAATTATGTAATATGTAATTTTGTACAAACCCACCCACCCCACCAAAAAACCCACACCAAAAACCCAAACCCACCAAAAAACCCCCCCAAAAACCCCCACAACACAAACAACAAACCCCCAAACGCACCCAATGTTTTTAAAAATTTTGGGTTTTTTTTTTTAATTTTTCTTAAATTTTTTGTTTATAAAAAAAAATTTATAAAACAATAAAAATTTTTATAATTTTATAAAAAAAATTTTAATTTTATTATATTTAAAAAATTCCCCCCAAACAAAAAAAAAAACCCCCCACACCACCCCCCCAAAACAAAAAACCCCAACCACAAACAAACCCACACCACAAAAAACCCCCCAAAACCCAAAACCACCCCCCCCCAAAACAAACCAACCACAAACCCCACACCAAAAAAAAAAAAAAACCCAAACAAAAAAAAAAAAAACCCAAAAAAAATATATTATAATATATATAATATATATATAATTTAAAATTTAAAATTTTTTTTTTTTTCCCCCCCCCCAAAAAAAAAAAAAAAAAAAAAAAAAAAAAAAAAAAAAAAAAAAAAAAAAAAAAAAAGAAAAAAAAAAAAAAAAAAAAAAAACCCCAAAAAACCCCAACAAAAACAAACAACAAAAAACAACCAAAACCCCCCCACCCCCAAAAAACCACAACCAACCCCCCAACACAAAAAAAAAAAAAAAAAAACCAAAAAAAAAAAATTTTTAAAATTTTAAAAAATTTATTTTATTTTAATATTTTATAAATTTAAAAATTTTTAAAAAAAAAAAAAAAAATTATAATTAAAAAAAAAAAATATATTAATATAATAAAAAAAAATATTAAATTTTAATTAAAATATATATTTAAAAATAAAAAAACCATATCCCAAAAAAAATAAATATTGATTTTAAAATAATAAATTTATTACCCCCCCCTTTTTTCACCCCAAAGAACCCCCCCCCCCCCACAAAACCCCAAAAAAACCCCCCCCCCCCAAAAAAACCCCCAAAAACCCCCCCCCCCCCCAAAAAAAAACCCAAAACCCCCCAAAAAAAAAAATTTTTATTGTAAAAAAAAATTTGGGTTTAATTTAAAAAAAAAATTAATTTAAAAATAAAAAAAATATTAAAAAAATTTAAACAAAAAAAAAATATATTAATATAAAAATAAATATACTATTATATTTTTATATATATATATAATATAATACCCCCCCCAAACCACCATATACCAACATATACATTATTGTATGGTGGGAAAATCAGAGTGAATTTGCTTTTTCCACCCCCGGGGATTCCCGGGCCCCCAAAAGGGAGACCCCTTTCGTCGGGACCGAGCAATTTACCCAAAAATTAAAATCCTCCCGTTTTCAGATCGCGTGGGAAAAAACCCAAGGGGGGCCTTTTTCCCCTTTAAAGGGGGCAAATTCTAGGGGTTTTCCGGTTTCACGAATTCCGGGGGGATTCCCGCCCCACAGAAAAACCCCGGCGTTTGCGGTCAGTAAAAAAAACCCCCCAAAAAATAAGCGGTTTAAAAATGGGGGGGGAAAAAAATATTGAAAAAAAAAGAGGGGGGGAAAGGAAAAAAAAAGAAAAAAAAAAAAAAATCCCTCGAGTTTTAAGGGCGAAAAGGGGGGGGACGTAAAAAAACGGCATAAATTTTCGAAAAGGGGAGCCCAAAACGCGGTGACTGTGTCTGCGATTCGTTTTTTTTAAAAAAAAAAAAAAAGAAGGAAAAAAGATAACGCCTTTTTGAGGGATCGGAAAAAACAGGCTGTCGAGGCAAGAAGGAATAAAAAAGGGGGACCGGGGAAAAAACAGTGAAAAAAGGTTTTGATTTAAAAAAAAATGGGGGGTATTTTGCGTGAAGGGGGCCCCGATATAAAATGATGGTTAAAAAACGGTTTTTGAAAAATCGCAAAAAATTTGGCGAATGAAGGGGAGGGAAAAAGCGGGGCCATTTTTCCGTTCGGAGACCCCCCTTTTTTTGGCCGCCCCTTCGCAAGCGGGGAAAAAAGGGGGAAGGGGGGAGAAAGGGAGAGGGAGGAAGAGAGGGAGGGGG
Source organism: Penaeus monodon (assembly GCF_015228065.2). Taxonomy (NCBI): domain Eukaryota; kingdom Metazoa; phylum Arthropoda; class Malacostraca; order Decapoda; family Penaeidae; genus Penaeus; species Penaeus monodon. The sequence goes on from NC_051387.1 coordinate 18,664,060, forward strand.
GGGGGGAAAAGGGAAAGGGGAAGGGGGGGGAAGGGGGAAAAGGGAAAAAGGGAGGAAGAGGGGGGAGAGAGAGGGAGGAAGAGAAAAGGGGAGAGGAGAGAAGAGGGGAAAGGGAGGAAGAAGGGGAGAGAGGGGGAAGGGGGAGAGAGAAGAGGGGGGGAAAGAGAAGAGAGAGAGAGAGAGAGAGGGAGGGAGAGAGGAGAGAGGGGGGAGGGGGGGAGGGAGAGAAAAAGAGAGAGAGAAGAGAATGAAAAAGGAGGGGAGAGAGGAGTGAGGGGAGAGAATAAGAAAAGAGGGAGGAAAAAGGGAAGGGGGGGAAAAATGAGAAAAAGAGGGGGGGGTTTGGGAGAGAGAGAGAGAAAAAATGGGATAGAAAAAAGAGAGAGAAGAAAAAAGAGGGAGAAAAAAAAAAGAGAGAGAGAAAATAAGGGGAAGGAGAGAGAATGAAAAGAGGGGGAGAAGGGAAAAAGGGGAGAAGAGGAAAAAGAGGGGGGAGAAAAAAGAGAAAAAGAATGAGGGGGAAAGGGGAGAGAGAGAGAGAGAAAATAAGAGGAAAAAATGAAAAAAGAGAGGGGGAAAGAGGAGAGAGAAGAAAAAGAAAAAAGAGAGGGGAGAGAATGAAAAGAGGAGAGAGAAATGGGAAGAGAGAGAGAGAAATTTGGAGAGGAGAGAGAATGGAGAGAGGGGGGAAAATGAAAAGAGAGAAGAGAATGGGAGGGGGGAGAAGGGAGAGAGGGAGAAGGGAGGAAAATTTGAGAGAGGGAAGGGAAATGGAGAAGAGGGGGGGGGCCCGAGAGAGAGAGAGCGAGAGCGAGAAGAAGAGGGGAGAGAAAAAAAAAGGGGGGGAAAGAGGGGGAAGGGAAAAGAGGGGGGAGAAAAGGAGAAAAGGGAAGGGGAGAGAGAGGAGAAGGAGAAGGGGAGAGAAGAAAAGGAAAAAGAAAAGAAGAAAGGAAAAGAAAAACCAAAAAGAAAAACCCATAAAAAAAAAAACATAAGGGGGCAAAAGAAGGGGGAATCGAGGAAAAAAAAGATAAGGGACTCGAGGCCGAAAAACCGTGGCCTGCCCCCCCCCCCCCAAAAAAAACTTTCCCCCGCAAAAAAAACCTTGCAACCAAGGGAGGGGAACCCCGGGGGAAGGGGGGGGGAAACTTTGGGGGGAAAAAGGATAGGCGGAAAAGGGGCGTTTTTTGGGGAACTGGGGGGACCCCCCGTTGGGGGGGAAAAAACTGAAACCTTTTAGGGGCCCTCGGATCGGGGCTAAGGGGGGTTTTTTTTTTTTTGGGGCAAAAACACGGGGGGTTTTTGTCCTTTGGGTTGGGGGGTTTTTTGTGCTTTTTTTTTTTTTTTTTCTTCTTTAGTTCCCTGTTTTGTACGTGGGGGGTGCGCGCGGGGGTTTGTTTTTGGTTTTTTTGTTTGTTTGTTTTTTTTTTTTTTTGGTTTTTTTGGGTTTGTTGTTGTGTGTTTTGTCCCGGGTATATTTAATTATGAAAGGTATGTATATAAAAAATTATAAAATATTATTTTATATATATATTATATTATATATATATTTTTTTTTTATTTAATAATTTTATTTTTTTCAAATTTTTTTTTAAAATTTAATTTAATATTTACAAAATAATCAAAAATTTATATTTTAAATTTTTCCATTAAAATTTTTTTAAAATATTATATTTTTATATATATTAAAAATATATAATAATTAATACAATTTATATTATTATATTTTTATAATTATTATATATTTTTATATAAATATAACAAAAAAAAAAGGGAGGGAGAGGGGAAGAAGAGAAGAGAAGAAAAGGAGAGGAGGGGGGGGGAGAAAGGGGAGAAGGGGAAAGGAGAGGAGGGGGAAAGAGGAGGGGGGGGAAAAGAAGAGGGGGCAGGGGGGGGAAAAAAAAAAGGGGAAAAAACAGAGACAGAGAATTAGGAAACAAAAAGAGAAGAAACAGAAAAAATTAGGAAACCCCGGGCCAAAAATTTTCAAAAAAAACCCTTTCCTAATAAAAAAACCGGGGAATTTTTCGACAATCCCCTCTGTATGTTTCCCCCCTTCCCCTTTTTTTCCCTTTTAATCCAAAAAACCCCTTTTTCGCAACCAAAGAAAGCCCCCCGCGTTTCAGCTCGGGGGGGGGGACAAGGGGACTTTTTTGAATGCGGAGAAAAGGAGCAAGGAGGGGGGGGAAGGGGATGGGGAGGGGGGGAAAAAAAAAGGAGGGGGGAGATGAGGTGAACGGAAAAAAAGAGGAAAAAAAAACCAAGAGAAAAAAAAATGGGGAAAAGGAGAAGGGAAAAAGAGGGGGGGGGGGGAATGGGGGAAAGGAAAAAGGGAGATGAGATGATTTAAAAAAACGGGGGGAAGGGGGGAAAAAGGGGGAGAGAAAAAAAAGGGAGGGGGGAAAAGGGGGAAAAAAAAAAATGGGAAGGAGGAAAAAAAAGGGGAAGGGGGGGGGGGAAAGGGGGGGGAAAAAGGGGGAAAAAAAGGGGGGTCAAATGGGAGGAGGGAAAAAAAGGGAGAAGGGGATGATATAAGTGGGGGAAAAAACAGAAAGAAGAGAAATTAAAAAAGAGAAAAAAAAAAGGGGAAAGGGGAAGAAAAAGGGGGGAGAAGGATTGAGGGGAGAGGGAGAAAGGGGAAGGGGAGGTGAAAGGGGGGGGAAGAAGGGGGCCCCTAAAAAAGGGGGGGAAAAAAAAAAATGAATAAAGGGGGATAAGGGGAAAAAGGGAAAAGGGGGAAAAACGGAGAAGGAGGGGGGGGAAAAAAAAAGGAAAAGGGGGGAGGGGGAAAAAAGAGAGGAAAAAAAAAAAGGGGGGAGAAAAGGGAGAAGGAAAAGAAAAGGGTGAAAAAAAAGGAAAAGGAAGGGGGAAAAGGGGAGAGAGGAAAACGGACCCTGAGGGTTTGTGGTGGCAGGGGGGGAAAATCCAGGGGGCCCCCCAAAGCAGCGGGGGACCAAAAAATATGAAATGGCGAAAAAAAAAAGGGACCCCCACAGCAGTGGGCCTTTTTTTTTGGGGGCGTGAAATGTAGGTTTTTTTTGCAGCTTTTCCCCCCCGGTGAAGGTCTTGCCGGGGGAGGGGGCAAGGGGGGGGGGGCAAGGGGGAAAAAGGGCAGAAGGGGGTTGAAGGGGGGGCAGGGGGGGAGGGGGGGGCAGGGGGGGGGGGGGGCACGCCTTTTCACCGGGAAAGAGCCCAGCCTTTGGTCCCCCGCGCAAAAAAAAGCACGGGTATGCACGCGAGCGGGGGGTTATTACGGGGTAGCATACATGAATGTCGGGGAAAAGGGCCCCCCACGCCCCGAGCGCATATGTGCCTAAATTTTAGGGGGGCATGAAAAAACACTTTTTATCAGACACAAATAAATTACACAAAAAAAAAATTACAGTGAAAAAAAGCGAAAAGGGGGGGAAAAATACCTTTTTTTAGATTAAAAAAATTCATATCAAAAAAAAACACGGAAAAATCCCCCTTTCTTATATTTTTCAACACTATCCATAAAAACATAAATTTTCCCATAATACATGCTCCCAACCCCCAACCACCACATTGTTGTGTGTTGGTGTGTGGTGTGTGTGGTGTGGGGTTTGTTTTGTGAAAATAATATATATTAAAAAAATTAAAAATTAAAATTAAAAATTATATATAATACTTTTAAAATTAAATTTTAAAAAAACAAAATTTTAATTTTTTTATTCTTTAAATATTTTTAAAAAACCCCACAAAACCCCATATACTACATAACATAAAAATATTAATTTTTAAAATATTATAAAATATATATAAAATATAAAAATATTAACCACAAAATAAAATTTTTATTAATACATAAAAATTAATTAATACATACATAAAACATAATACAATTTTATGAAAATATTAAAAATTTATAATAATATTTTATAAAAATATATTATTTTTTTTATATATATTTATAAAATATATTTTTTTGCATAAAAATTTAATATAAAATATAAATATATATAAATAAAATTTATATATATAAAAATATATATTTTTATATATATTCCCCAAACAAAACCAACACACCACACACACCCCCCAAACCACACAACAAAACCCCCAACAAATATAAATAATTAAATTATTTTATATATTTTTTATATTTTTAATATATATATATATTAATTTAATAATAAAAATATTAAAATTTTTATATATTTTCCCAATATAATAATAATATATTAATTTTAATTTTTTAAATAAAATATCTTTACTTTTTTAAACATAAAAAATTAAAATGTTAAACCCCAAACCCCACCCCCACAACACCCACCACACCCCCCACCCCCCACACCCCACACAACACACAAAAAAACCCCCCCCCCCCCAAAAACAACAACCAAATATAAATTATTTATATTTTAATATATATTATATAAAATTAAAAATTAATATACACTGTTAATTATATTAAATAAAAACCCACACCCAAAAACCCCACCAAAAAAACATTTTATAATATAATATTTATATAATATATTATATATTTTTAATATAATATGTTGGGGTGTGTGGGGGTAGGTATGGGGTTGTGTGTTGTGTTTGTTTTTGTTGTGTGTGGGGGGGTTGGGGGTGTGGGGGTGTGTTTGGGGGGGGGGTTTTGGGTTGGCGTTCCCTTTGCGTGCGTGTGTTGGTGGTGTGGGGCATACATATGCATATATGCCACTATTATTTTGTAAAATATTAATTATAAAAAAATATGAAACACACCAACACACAAAAAACCCCCCACACCCAAAAACACCCCCAACCAAAAACAACCCCCAAACCCCAAAAACCAAAAAAACCCAAACCCCCACACAAACCCCCCAACACCACCCCCAAAAATTCAAACCCCCCCTCCCCCCCTCACACCCCCCAACTCACAACCCCCCAAACCCAACACCACACAAAACCACCCCCCAACCCCCAACAAACCACACCACTAATTATATTTTTTAAATAAAATTTTAAATAAAAATATATTTTAATATATTAAATTTTATAAATATATTTTTTGGGGGTGTTGTGTTTTTTGGGTGTTTTTGTGGGGGGGGGGTGTGTGGTTTTTTTGGGGGGGTGGTGTGTGTGTGTGTTTGTGTTGTTTTGGTTTTGTGTGTGTGTTAAAAAATTTTATAATAATATATATAAATTTTATAAATATATTTTAAAATTTTATTATATAATAATTTTAATATTAATTATTATAATTAATAATATATATATTTAGAATATAAAAATATATAAAAAATTTAATTATAAAAATAGGGGATTTAATATAATGTAAATATATAATATATAAAAATATAAAAACTTTCAAAATTTGGGGTAATACATTATTTTTTATATATATAATATATAATATATATAAAATATAACATTATTTATATACTAATTTATAACATGTATGTATGAAATATATAAAATTTTATAATTTATATTATATTTATAATATATTTAATATATTATTATGTGGTGTGTTTGTGTTTGTGGGTGTTGGGGGGTTTTGGGGGTGTTGTTTTATTACTTTTGAAATTATAATTAAAAATTTGTAAACCCAAAACACACCCCCACAACACAAACAAAATGTTTAATATGGAAAAATAAAAAAAAATTAAAAATAATATATTATATAAATATATTAATATTTATAAAAAATTTTTTATATATAATATATATTTTATAAAAATATATTTTTAATATTTAAAAAATATTATATAAAATTTAAAATTTATAATCAATTAAAGAGAGCCAACAAAAACAAATTTTTCATAAACCCCCCAAAAAAACCCCCAACTATTTTTTCCCCCTTTCTCCTTTTTTCAACCCTTTACGTTTTTTTTTTGCTTGGGTTTTTTTTGGTTTTTTCCTGTTTTTTTTTGTTTTTGTTTTTGCACTTTTACTATTGTTTTGCGCGGGGGAAATTTGGGGGCCCCATTAACCAAAAAACCTTTTTATCAAAAAAGCCCCATTACAGTTCCCCGGCGGGCTGTTTCACGGGTTTCGGGGTTTTGGGGTTTTTTTCTTTTTAAAAAAAGGAAAAAACTGTTTTTTTCCGGGGACTGTACCCCCTTAAAAGCTGGTATAAATATCAATACTATCTATGGTTTAAAAAAGGGTTTTAAAAAAATATTCTACCGTTTTTAAAAAGGATTTTTTGAAATAAAATTTTTCCCGGCTATATGGCAAGGGGGTGGGCAAAAAAAACTTTTTTACGAAAGTGGTTTTACGTCAAGACAAAAAAAAAAAAAAACGTTGAGGGCTCATTTATTTATCCCCCGGTTTTTGTCTTGGCGCTTATAGCTACTTGAACAGTAACATTACATTTTTTATAGCCCCCCTGGCAGGTTTATTTTTTGCAATGCATTTTTTTAAAATATTTTCTTTTTATCGACTTGATACAAGCAAACTGTTTTACTTTTTTTTCCCCTAACTTTTTTTTTTTTTTTTTACAATGTTGAGGTCATTATTGGGGACGGGGTTTTTTTGCTCTCCCGTGTTTGGGGTGCGTGCTTTTTTCGGGGAGTGTATGGGTTTGTTAGTTTGTGTGTTCGCGCGCGTTGGGGGGTTTTATTGTAAATTGGAAATTAAAAAATTTTTTACTACGCGGTGATTGAAGTCATAAAAAAACTGTCCCTCCCCCTTAAAAAAAAAACTTCGTATTTCCCCTCCAAATTTTCCTGTATTTTTCTTTTTTGCATTCTGAGGGGGCCCAAACTTTTTTAAAAACCTTTTTCCCCCGGGCCAATTTAATCATGCAAAGGGGAAATTTTTTGCTTTATCACCCCTCCCCGCAAGGATCTACGCTGGATTTAAAATGGCTTTTCAGTTAAAAAGGAAAAAATCAAAAAAAAAATTTTTTTAGAGAGGCAATAAATAAAAAAAAAAACAACTCAAGCTAAATGGGTTTTGGGGGAAAAAAACACGAGAGAAAAAAAAATATAGGGTTTTAGATAGATAAAAATTTAGATGGAGAACAGAATAAAACAAAAGACGGGGAAAGACAGAAGAAAAAAAAGGTATTTTGACTAGATAAAATAGGCGGATGGAGAAAACAAAAGGGGGAAGATAGATACAAAAAGTTTTAATGAAATGGAGAGTTTTAAATAAGATGGGGCAGGGAAAAATTATAATTTATATATATAATATAATAAAAAATTATATAATTTTAAATAAAATTTAAAAAAATAGTAGGCAAAAATAATATTATATTTTTAATATTTATATAATTTTATATATAATATTATATATTATTATTTTTATATTTCGGGGGGCCAAATTTTTTATCTTCCTTTTCTTATCTATTTTGGCTTATCTATCTCCCTTTTCCAATTTTGGGTTTTGTAATCCCCCCATCCGCCTATAGAAAAAAAAAGATAGAAAAGGGGTAGGGGGAAGGGGGGGGGGGACAGAACATACAGGGGGGGGAAGATGGGAAGGCCGGGGAAAAAAATGTGAATGATTTTTTGTTTACCCCAGAAAAAAAAATGTGGGAAAAAAAAAAAAGAGATAAAAAAAGAAAGAGAGAAAAGAAAAAAAAAACCAGCGCGTAAAAAAACATAAAAATAAAAAAAAAAAGTAAGGGGCGAAAAAAAAGAAAAAAAAGGGGAAAAAGTTAAAAAAAAAAAAAATTAAAAGGAGGGGACAACTAATGAAATAATTTTTTATAAGATATAAAAAAAAAAAACGAAAAAAAAAATTTAAGATAGAAAATAAAAAGAAAAGGAAAAAATGATAAAAAAAGGGTTTAAAAAAAAAAAAAAAAAAAAAAAGGGCGGTTTTTTTTTTTTTTTTTTTTTTTTTTGGGGGGGGGGGGGGGGGCCCGAAAAGGGCAAAACGGGGGAAACAAAAAAAAACTTGAAAATGGGGGAAGGCACGTACAAAAAAACCCCACCCCCCGGGGCCAGCGAAGCCCCCCCCCCGCTGCAAAAAAAAAGCGGAAAAATCAAAGCAAAAAAAAAAACCCCCAAACTACGTACACTCCCCCCCCACCATCCCCCCCCCCGGCAAAACCCCACCCTCACCCCCCCCCCCCCACTAGAGTAAAACCCTCCCCACCTACCCTCTCCAAGCCAATACCCCCCTCTCCCTTCCCCCTACAAAAAACCCCCCCATTCCCCCCCCCCCTTCCCCCCCCCCCCCCCCCAAAACAAAAAAAAAACGACCCCCCGATTGGCGGTGTAATTTCCTCCCTTTTTTACAAAAAACCTCCCCCCGGGCGGGGCGGGCCCCAACCCCCAGGCCCCCACTCCTGGGCTGTTGTCGCTTTCCCGGGGGCCCGGGGGGGGACGGGGCCCCGGGGATAAAAAGGGGGGGGGGGGCGAAACTGTGGTGGCATTGGAACGGTTTAAATCCATACATGTTTTTCCCATACAATCCTTTTACGATACGCACATAAAACAACACATAAAATTTAAAAAAAAACTTAAAAATAAGTGTATTTTTTACACGAAAAAATCATGTGTTTTGTATGTTTTGTGTGTGTGTTGTGGGGGTTTTTGGGGAAAATTTTAATATTAAAAAATAATTTAAATAAAATTATATATATATATATATATTATATTTTAAAAATTTATATTAATATTCTAAAGTTTACATAAATTTTTATATATATAAATTTTATATTATTAAAAAAATTTTATATATATATTATTTTATATAATTTTACAAAAAAAGCATTACATAATTTTTATATAATATTTATATAAATATATATATTAATAAATTTTAATTATATAATTATATAAAATAAAAAGGGCAAAATAATAAATATTATTAAATAAAATTTATATATATTATTAAATTATATTAAAAATTTTTTTTAATAATATAAAAAAATTAAAATTAAAAAAAAAAACAAATTATAATATATATATATATTATATAGAATATATATATGTATAGGTATATGTTATTAGATACATATAAATATATATAGATATAGAGATATGTATTATATATATATGTATAGATATAGTTATTATATATGTATATATATATGTATATATAGTATATAATAACATTATATATATATATATATATATATTATATTATTTGTGGTGTGTGTGATGTGTATGTGTGTGTGTGTGTGTGTGTGTGTGTGTGTGTGGTGTGTGGTGTGTGTGTTGATTGTGTTGTGTGTGGGTGTGTGTGGTGTGTGTAGAGTTGTATGATTATAATAATAACAAATGATTTCATTTTATTCCATTTGTTTTTACAATGGAAATTCATGGCCAGGCTGTCTGTTCATTTTGTTCTAGGTGGGGAACATTCCCCTGTGTGCAAGGGAATGGGCCGGGGTTACCATGCACTGGCGGCGAGGGATTTGAACGCAGGTCGGCAGATTGCGAGACGAGATCGCTTTACCGCTGACCACCACGGCAAACATATATGAAGTAGTGTGTGGTGTGTTGTGTTGTGGTGTGTGTGTGTGTGTGGGGCGTGTGTGTGTTGTTGTGTGTGTGTGTGTGTGTTGTTGTGTGTGTTGGTGGTGGTGTTTTCTGGGGTGTGGTGGTGTGTGTGTGTGTGTTTGTGTGTGTGGTGTGTGTTACAGTTATAAAATGAATACAATGTGACAAACGATGACTTTTCTCTTATAGTGTTTTCGGTTAACATTATTGAAAATGATAATCCTATTTATATTATGAATTCCAATTCTAACGTTAATAATAGAGATATATAAATGTGACCAAAAATATTGAGTTTTACAATATCTCACGTTTTCAAACATCATATTAAATATTATATTAAATGACTGATAAGATACAGAATTTGAAAGTTTAATAAAAAAAAAATAATATATTTACAGTAAATATATATTTGCAATCCTCTCTCTTCTTCTCTCTCTCTCGCTCCTCCTCTCTCTCTCTCATAATTATATATATCTATCTATATATATATGAGGTGTGTGTGTGTGTGTGTGGTGTGTGTGTGTTGTGTGGTGTGTGTGTGTGTGTGTGTGTGTGTGTGTTGGGTGTGTCTGTGTGTGTGACATATTATGCATATATTATATATATTATATATATTAACATATATATATATATATATCTATATACTATAATATATATATACATATATACGTCTATATATTGTACATATATACATATATGGCCTTACCACAACTCTTCTCTCCTCTCTCTCTCTCTCTGTCTCTCTCTCTCTCTTCTCTCTATCTCACTCTTCTCTCTTCTCTCTCTCTATCGATATATATATATATATATTATATATATATATATATATAATATATATGTATGTATATATATATATATATCTCTATATATAATATTATATATATATATATATAATATATAATTGAATGTGAATAGACAATTACAACAATATATATACATTATATAGTATATTATATATATATATATATATTAAATATTAATATATATATATATATATATATATATATAAATATATATATATATGTGTGTGTGTGTGTGTGTGTGTGTGTATGTGTGTGTGTGTGTGTGTGTTGTGTGTGGGTGGTGTGTGTGTGTGTTGTGGGGTGGGTGTGTGTGTGTGTGTGTGGGGTGTGTGTAGGTATGTGTTATGTGTATGTGTATGTGTATGTATATGTAGATATATAGATATTATATAATATTATATACACACACACAAACACTACACACACACAAACATATATGGGGTTTTGTGTTTGGTTTTTGTTTTTTTTTTGGGTGTGTTTTTTTTTTTGGGTGTGGGGGGTTTTTTTTTTTTTTTTTTTTTTTTTTTTGTTTGGTTTTTTTGGGTTTTTGGGTGGGGGGGTTTTGGGGGGTTTTTGGGGGGGTTTGTTTGTTTTTTTTTTTTTTTTTTTTTTTTTTTGTTTTTTGTTTTTTTGGGGTTTTTTTTTTTTTGTTTTTTTTTTTTTTTTTTTTCCCATATAAATAAAAATATATAAAAATTAAATATAATAATATAAAAATATATATATCATTTTAAATTAATTTATATAAAAATTATAAATATGCATAAAACATAAATCATAATGATTTAATAATAATTATATATATATAATATTAATATATATATATTAATTAATATATAATATATTTTGTGTGTTTTGTAATTTTTTTTTTTTTTTTTTTAGTATATAAATTGATATATAAATATAAAATTTTATTATATTATATACACACACACAAACCCCAACACACACACAAAAACATATATAATTTTAAAATATATAATATATATATTTAATAAAAAAAAAAAAATTTATACATAAAACACACACCAACCCCACACACACACCCAAAAAATATTATATTTTATATATATATTTTTTTTTTATAATAAAATATTATTTTTTGGTGTGTGTGTGTGTGGGGTGTGTGTGTGTGGGTGGTGGGTGGTGTGTGTGTATATGTTGTATATATATATATATATAAAAATTAATAAATAAAATTATTAATATATAAATTATTAAAAATATTAACACACAACAAAAACACAAACCAAAAACAAACAACCAAACCAACACACACACACAAACCCCAACAACACACAAAACAACACCACACACCACAACCAACCCCAACAACACACACACCCCCCAACACACACCCCAAAAACAACACACACAAAAAAAACACCACACACAACGTGTGGTATGGAATGAAGGGAGAAAGAGATAAGAGAGACGACAAAAGGGGAGGAAAAAGAGAGAAAAGATAAACAGGAACCAACCCCATCCGGCAGTTATGGCAAGGCAGCCCCCTACAAAAAGCGAGAGAGCCATAAAGGTTCCCCGACGCATGTAATTCCCACGTGAAAATGAGCCTGAGTCCCTCCGGGGCGGGGGGGAGTCCCCTTCCCTCCGCGTGAGGCCCTTTGTTGACTCGTGGGGGGGGGGGGGGGGGGGGGAGGGGGGGGGGTGGAAGGGAGGTTAATTACAGGTGCTTGAAACCTATTTTTTCCCCCGACCCAATTCAAAGGTCAGGGAAAAACAGGGGGGGCTGTTTGCAGGCCCTCGCTGTGTATTTAAATAAAAAAAAAAAGGGGGGCAATTTGTCTGATTTGCATTGTGGACTTTTTGCGCCACAATGTATCGCATCTCCCGGGTGATTCATCAGGGATACGTGACTCGCTTTTCGAGCTATTTTCCGCTGACACAGAGCAACAATTTTATCGCAATAACAAGTGTAGCAACAACCGGGAGGATGCAAAGTGCACGGAAAGGTTTGGAAATGGGGGACATTTATGGAAAAAAAAAGAAAAAAAAAAAAGGCAAAACCCCAGTACCCCACACAACACCCCACCACCACACACACCAACACACCACCCCAACACACACAACAAAAAACACACACAACAAGCCCATACCCCCCCCGCCAGCACACATTTTTAAATTTATATAAACATAATCAAAAAAAAATAATGTCAAAAAAAAAAACGCAAAGAAAAAAAAAAACCCCTGATAATTCACTTCCTCAAGGAACCCTCAAGGCCCCGACTGCTCTTCCTGGGGCTTAAAAGAAATCACTTCCGGGGTGTGGTAAAAAGAAAAAAAAAAAAAAAAAGGGAAGAAAAAAAGAGGGGATAAAAGAGGGGGAAGAATGCCAATTGGAAAAAGTCCTTGTATACACCTTCAAGTGAACGGGAAAAAACCGCGAAGGAAAAAAAAAGTGGGGGGGAAAGACAGATGAAGGGGGGACGTAGATATACAAAAAAAAAGGGAGGGGAAAAAAGGGGGGAAAAAAAAAAATGATTTTAAACCGACGGAGGGGGGGAGGGGATCCTTTTTCATGGAAGGGGGGGGAGGGGGGGGAGGAAGGGGGAGGGGGGGGGGAGGGGAGGGAGGGAGGGGAGGGAAGGGAAGGGAAGGGAAAGGGGGAAAAAGGGAAGGGAAGGGAAGGGGGGGGGAAAGAAAGGGAAGGGAAAAAAGGAGGGGAGGGAAGGGGAGGTGAGGTGGGGGGAAAGATAGGGGAGGGGAGGGGGGTTGGGGGGGAAAAA
>NC_051387.1:18677119-18684619 GCF_015228065.2 Penaeus monodon
GGAATGTAATGCCAAAAGTTTTTTTAGTTTAAAATAACCATCTGTGATATTCTTCGAGAACCACATTTAAAGGAATCCAAATTTCCTTGCCAAAGGGTTTTTTTGTTGAAAAACATTGTGCATTCTTCGAAGGACCAGGAGGTTGCTTCAAGGTTTTTTTTTGCACCAGTTTTTTTTCGTATTTTTGCCCATGTAGAGTACGAGAGGCCGTGGTTTTTCTGAGAACTTTTGGGTTTTCCCTTTTTCACCCAAAATTAGTGTTCCAAAGGGGCGGCCCACTTTTCTGAGAACAGTTTTTTAGTAAAATTGCAACTGCCGCCCCCAGGTGGGGGACTTTGTTTTTGGCCCGGTTTTATATTTTTCCAAGGAGTTGATTCCCTTCGGGGAGATAAGGGTTTTAAATTTTCTTCCTTTTCCTCTTCTCCTTTTTTTTCTTCTCTAATTTCCTTTTCTCTCTCCTTCTCTCTCCTCTCTCTCCCCTCTTTTCCCCTTCTTTCTCTCTTTTCTTTATCTATTTATCATCATCTATCTAATTCTCTCAATTCTTTCTTCTCTCCCAAAACCCCACCCACACTCTCTTTTCACTCTCTCACTCCCTCTCTCCACTCTCTCCTCTCTCTCTCTCTCTCTCTCTCTCTCTTCTCTCTCCTCTCTCCTCCCTTCTCCTCCTCTCTCTCTCCTTCTCCTCTCTCTCTCTCTCTCTAACACCCACCCACTGGCACAAAACCGCGACAGCAAGGGATTATGACCCAAATAATAATAAATGGCCTTCATCTCCTCACAATCACGCAAGTAACTGACAAAAAAGGGCAAAAAAACAGTATGCCATTCGCCCCGGCCTGCGAGCCTTTTTGTTAGAATCGACGCCCGACAGCATTATTTTTTGTTGCGAGTTGCAGTACCAAGATGAATGGCAAATGAACTTCGGCTCTTTAGCTTTGTCTATTTTAACGACCTACAGGCTGGCAACGGCATGAGTTGCGGTTGGGGGGGGACGAGTTACGCTTTGGATTCGAGTGTGTGTGTGTGTGTGTGTGTGTTGTGGTGTGTTGTGTGGTGTGTGTGTTGTGGGGGGTGGTGTGCGTGGCATGGTGGGGGGGTGCTGTGGGGTGTGTGGTCTTAAAAAAAATTTAAAAATTTCTTTTTGGAACCAATGATTCTAAAAGTTATTTACAAACCCTTTAAATTTTATATATTTTTCCCCTATTGCCAAAAATTTTAAAACAAATTTAAATTTTTTTTTAAAGAATTTTTTTGCTTTCTTCTCTCTCCTCTCTCTCTCCTCTCTCTCTTCTCTCTCCCTCTCTCTCTTTTTTATTTATTTTTAAAAATTTTTTTAATCTTTTCTCCTCCCTCCTCTTCTCTTCTCCCCTCTCTCTCTTCCTCTCCCTTCTCTCTCTTTCTCCCCTCTCTCTCCCCTCTCTCTCTCTCCTCTCTCTTCTCCCAAACTCCTCTCTCCTCTCCAAAACTCCCCCTCTCTCTTCTTCTCTCTTCTCTCTCTCTCTCTCTCTCTCTCTCCCCCTCTCTCCTCCTCTCTCTTTCTCCTTTCTCTTTCCTAAATTTTCTTCTTTCTTCTCTCTTTCTCTCTCTCTCTCTCTCTCTCTCTCTCTTCTCTCTCTTCTCTCTCTCCTCTCTCTCTCTCTCCTCCCCCTCCCTCTTTTTTTCTCTTTTCTCTCTCTCTCTTCTCTCTCTCTCTCTCGCCTGCTCCCCTTCTATCTTCTGAACAAAAATTAGCAGAGTTTGCAATTTGCAATACTTTCTACTAATGACCCAGGCTGGGCTTCCTGTAGGTTGTTTGTTGACGTTGTTGACGCATTATTATTATTATCACTATTATTAGGTCACACATTTGCTTTCTTTATGATATGAGAAAAAATTACTGTAGGAAAAATTGCGTTTTTCCTTCTTTTTTCCATGTAAATATTTTCCAACAGTTCGGGGAATGACCCTTTATTTTTTTTTTTTTTTTTTTTGCGGGGGGAGGGGGTTGTAAGAAATAATTTATGTATGGGTTAATTGATTAATGCATCGTTTTATCAACTCGAATTGAGAGTCCGAGTCTTTTGAGCCGTCCTCGGATATATTCATTATGTACGTCGACAGACATGGTAATCTGCATATTCAATTGAGATTGGCGCAGGACCTCCCCTTCCCCTCTCCCCCACTCTTGTTATACCCCCTCCCCTCCCCTATCTATTCCCCTCACCTCACCTCCTCTCCCCTCCCCTCCTTTCCCTTCCCTTCTCTTCCCTTCCCTCCCCTCCCCTCCCCCCCCCCCTTTCCATGAACAAGGTATCCCCTCCCCCCTCCGTCGGTCAACTCATTATTTTTTTCCCCTTTTTTCTCTCCTTTTCTTGTAAAATTACGTCCTTTTCACGTTTTTCCCCAAACCACTTTTTTTTCCTTCGCGGTTTCCTGTATCATTTGAAGGTTTTCCAAAGGACTTTCATTAAGGGCATTTTCCTCTCTTTACCCCCCTTTTTTTCTTCCTTTTTTTTTTATTTTTTTTCTTTCTATCCACCCCCAATGATTCTTTTACCCCCGGGGAAAGATGCAGCGGTTTTGAGGTTTCCCTTTGGGGAAAGTGATTTTATCGGGTTCGTTTTCTTTGGTTTTTTTTGTGAGCAGTTTTTTGTTTTTGTGTATATATAAATAACTGTGTGCGTGGGCGGGGGTGTATGAGCTGTGTGTGTGTGTGTGTTTGTGGGTGTGTGTTTGTGTGTGTGTGGGTTTGTGTGTGTGTGTGTGTACTGGTATGCCTTTTTTTCCTCTTTCTTTTTTCCATAAATGTCATCATTTCCATAACCTTCTCGGTGTCACTTTGCATCGCGTCGGTTGTTGCTACACTTGTTATTGCGATAAAATTGTTGCTCTGTGTCAGCGGAAAATAGCCGAAAAGCGACACTTTCCCCCCTTTTTAAATCACCCGGGAGATGCGATACATTGTGGCGCAAAAAGTCCACAATGCAAATCAGACAAATTGTCCACCTTTTTATGCATTAAATACGACAGCGAGGTCATGCAAACAGCCCGCTGTTCCATGACCTAGAATTGGGTCGGGGGAAAAAATAGGTTTCAAGCACCTGTAATTAACCTCCCTTCACCCCCCCCCACCCCTCCCCCTCCCTCCACAGACCCCCCAGCGAGTCAACAGAGGGACCTCACGCGGAGGCAGAGGGCGACGTCCCCTTGCCCCGCGAGGGATCTCAGGGCTCATTTTCACGTGGGAATTACATGCGTCGGTGAACCTTATGGCTCTCTCGCTTTTGGAGGGGCTGCCTTGCCATAACTGCCGGATGGTGTTGGTTCCTGTTTATCTTTTCTCTCTTTCTCCCTGTCTGTCTGCTCCTGATCTCGTCTCCCCGTCTTTCACTACACACACGTGGTGGGGGTGTGTGTGGGTTTTTGTGGGGTTGTGTGTGTGGTGTGGGTGTTGTGTGGGTGTGTGTGTGGGGTGGTGTGTGTGGTGTTGGGTGTTTTTTGTGGTTGGTGTGTGGTGGTGTGTGTGTTGGTGGTTTGTGGGGTTTGGGGGTTTTTGGGGGTTTTGGTGTTGTTTTGTTTTTATTATATAGGTGGGTTAATTTATATTTATAAATATATATTGATATTATATATATATACACAAAACATAAAACACACAACCACAACCCACACACCCAAAACACACACACACACACACACACCCCACAAATTATAATATATATTATATTTTATATATATTAAAAATATATATTATATATATATATATATTATATATAATATATATTATATATTGGTGTGTGTGTGGGGTGGTGTTTGTGTTGTATTTGTTAAAATATACATCTTATATTATATATTTTTATATATTTATATATATATAATTTTATATTTTGTTTTTTTTTTTTTTATAATATAATAAATATATATAACATTTTAATAACAAAAATAAATAAATAATAAAAAACAAAAAAAAAACAAAAACACACACACAACACACACACCCCACACACACCACACCCACAACAACACACACACACAACACACAAAAACCCCATAAATAAAAAAAATAAAAAAAAAAAAAGAAAAAAAAAAAAAAAAAAAAAAAAAAAATATAGTATTTTAATTATATATAATATATATATATAGATATATAATTTGTATTTAAATAAATCAAAATATATATATATATAATATATATATAAAAAAAAAAAAAAAAATAAATATATATTTATATAATATATTATTTTTTTAATTTTAAAATTAAAGAAAGGGAAAAAAAAAAAGAGGAAAGGAAAAAGAAAAAATCAATTTTTTTGTACATAATAACTATAAATTTAACTTAATTAAATTAAATAAAATAATTATATTTTAATATTAAAAACATATAAAAAAAAAAACCCACAACAAAACAAACACCACACCAACACACACCCCCCCACACACCACACCCACACACACACACACAACAACAACCATAATAATTATATATTTTTTTTTGAGGGGGAGGGAAGGGAAGGGAAGGTTAAATTAATTTATGTAAAAATTTTTTTTTTTTTTCCAAGATTTTAGTTTTAAAAAAAAAATTTTAAAAAAAGAAGCCTTTTTTTTCCAAATATCCATTTTAACAAATTTGGGAATTAAAATAAATATTTTTTTCTAATTTTTCCAAAACACATAAAAAAACACACAGACAACCCAAAACCCCCACACACCACACACACACACACACACACACAAAACCACACAAAACACACACACACAACAACACACCACACACACACACAACACACACCACACACACACACACCACACACACACACCCCACCCCACACACAAAACAAACCCACCACACCCCCCCTTTATTTAAAACATTAAACCCCCCACCCACAAAAGTTAGAAAAAATAAAAAAATTAAAATATTTAAAAATAAAAAAAATAAAAATTTTTTTTATTTTATATAAAAAATATAAAAAAAAAAAAAAAAAAAAAAAAAAAAATACCCTAAAAAAAAAAATTTTTTAATATTAAAAATATATATATATTTAAATTTTTAATATAATTTTATAAAATAATAAAAATATATATAAAAATTTTTTTTCTTTTTTTTTTTTTTTTTTTTTTTTTTTTTTTTTTTTTTTTTTTTTTTTTTTTTTTTTTTTTTTTTTTGTTTTTTTTTTTTGTTTTTTTTTTTTTTTTTTTTTTTTTTTTTTTTTTTTTTTTTTTTGTTTTTTTTTTTTTTTTTTGTTTTTTTTTTGGGTGTGTGTGTGTGTTGTTTTTGTGTGTGTGTGTGTGTTTGGGGGTGTGGGGGGTGTGTGTGTGTGGTGGTGTGTGGGGTTTGGGGGGTTTTGGGGGTTGTATGCATGTATTATGATTTAAATAATAACAAAAGATTTATTTTTTTCCATTGTTCAAGGAAAATTTTGCCCGGGTGTCTGTTTCATTTTGCTTCTAACTATCCCCCGTGGGGAAGGAATGGCCGGGTTACCCTGCACTGGCGGCGAGGGATTTGAACGCAGGTCGGCAAGATTGCAGAGAGATCGCTACGCTGCACCCCAAAGGCCACATATATGAAGTATTTTTTTTTTTTTTTTTTTGGGGGGGGGGGGGTTTTTTTTTTTTTGTTGTGGGGGTGTGTGTGTGTGTGTGTGTGTGTGTGTGTGTGTGTGTGTGTGTTACAGTTATAAAATGAATACAATGTGACAAACGATGACTTTTCTCTTATAGTGTTTTCGGTTAACATTATTGAAAATGATAATCATATTAATATTTATTAAAAAGACTGGGTAAGATACAGAATTTTAAATTTAAAAAAAAAAAAATATATTTTCAGTAAAAAATTTTATTTGCAACTCTCTTCTCTCCTCCTCTCTCTCTCTCTCTTTTTAATATATATATATAATTATATAATATTATTTTTTTTTTTTTGTTTTTTTTTGTTTGGTGTGTGGGTTGTGGTGTGGTGGTGTGTGTGGGTGTGTGTTGTGTTGGGGTTTTGTTTTTTTTTTTTTTTTTTATTTTTTTTTTTTTATCTTTGCTTTTGTTTTTTTGGTTTTTTTTTTTTTTTTTTTTTTTTTTTTTTTTTTTTTTAATTTCATATATATTTAAAAATATAATATTATAATTATTATAGTTTATAAAATTTTATATATAAATATATTATTATTATTAATATTTAAAAATTTATTCATAGCAAAAAAAAATAAAAATTTTTTTAAAAAAAAAGAAAATACATAATCATACACTTTAAAATAAAAAATAAAAATTTTATTAATATATATATAATAAAATATTATACTATATTATATATTTTATAATATTTTATATATAAATTTTAAAGTTGTGGGTGTTTTGTGGGAAAAGGGGGGGGTGGGTTTTTTTTTTTTTTTTTTTTTTTTTAGGATTTTATGGATTATTAATTTTATATATTAATTATATATATTAAAACACACACACAAAACACCACACACACAAAAAATATATTATATAATATTATAATATATATATTATATATATATAGATGTATATAAACAACATACAACAACCCCCCCAACACCAAAAAAAAAAAAAATTTAAAATATATAAAAATTTTATAAATTTTATTTATATATTATATTTGTGTGTGGTGTGTGTGTGTGTGGTGTGTGTTTGGTTGTGGTGTGTGTGTGTGGTGTATTGTGTTTTGAATATTTTATATATATTATATATATTATTTCAAATAACTTCAACAACATATTATAAACCACCCCCCCCACCCACCCCACAACACCCACACCCCACCACACCCACACACACCCCACACCCCCCCACCCACCCAAAACCACACCACACACACACCCCACCACACACACAACACACACCCCAAAACCACCCCCCACCACACACCAAAAAACAAAACCACACACAACCCCCACACACACGTGTGTGTATGTGAATGACAGGGAGACAGAGATACAGAGAGACAGACAGACAGGGAGAAAGAGAGAAAAGATAAACAGGAAACCCCAAAAAATCCGGCCCTTATGGCAAGGAGCCCCTCCAAAAAACGAGAGAGCATAAAGGTTTACCAGCTTTAAATTCCCCCCCGTGAAAAAGAGCCCTGAGATCCCTCGCGGGGCAAGGGGACGTCGCCCTCTGCCTCCGCGTGAGGTCCCTTTGTTGACTCGCTGGGGGGTCTGTGGAGGGAGGGGGAGGGGGGGGGGGGGAAGGGAGGTTAATTACAGGTGCTTGAAACCTATTTTTTCCCCCGACCCAATTCTAGGTCATGGAACAGCGGGCTGTTTGCATGACCTCGCTGTCGTATTTAATGCATAAAAAGGTGGACAATTTTCGATTTTTATTTTTGGACTTTTGCCCCAAGTATCGCATCCCCGGGGGATCATCAGGATCGTGACTCGCTTTTCGGCATTTCCGGACACAGAGCAACAATTTTATCGCAATAACAAGTGTAGCAACAACCGACGCGATGCAAAGTGACACCGAGAAGGTTATGGAAATGATGACATTTATGGAAAAAAGAAAGAG
>NC_051387.1:18692561-18697561 GCF_015228065.2 Penaeus monodon
CTCGCACCAGCTGCTTCCACGTTCTGGAGTACTACGGCATAAATGTGCGTCTAAAGAGCCCAGTCTTCGCGAAGGGAACGTGAAGTTCGTGACTTGGGCTGTGGCCATTCCTGGTGTTGCAGGCAAAGTGAATCGCAGGCTGAAGTTGTAATGAAGCGAGGTGAGGTCTGTTCTGCCGGTGTTGAGCCCCCCGCACAACGCCGCCACGTCCCTGGAGAGACTGCACCATGAGTTCCCCAGGGCGGCGGTCTTGATTTTGTACTCTGTCGAGTAGGGCCACGAGGGCTGGCGGGCAGGACGACCTTTCCCAAATTTGAGATAAAATAAAAAGAGTGTGGGGGAACAACCTCCACTGTTTTTATTTCCAAAACGCCTTTTAACCATTCCTTTAGGGTTGTGAATGTCAGTTGATTATCAAACTGCACCCCAAGGGTGTTTATTTCCCTTCCTTGGGTAATGGATAGCCTTAGTGGATCTTGTCGGCAGGATATCAGCATGTCTTGAGTCTGTAGCCTGCCATCGTCGTCCCCTTTAGGTGATGAGTGGTGACACAGTATTATGGTCAACAGTGATAGTTCCTGCTTTTCACATGTAAATGATAACGTGCAGTCGCCAGCATATGCATGGGTTTCTGGAATCAGGTGCAGAATGTTTTTAAAATAAAAATGCTTTTGACCGGGTTACCCCGGGAAAATGTAACCTTGACCACTCTTAAGTATCTCTTTTCCGTGTAGGTAATCTTCAATCAATTTCAGGAGATGCCCATCAATGCCAAAGCTTTTTTAGTTTGAAAATAATCCATCTGTGCCATATTCTGTCGAAGACACCAGCGATGTTCAAGGAATTCCATAAGTTTCCTTGCCAGCCTTAAGGTGTTTTTTTTTGGGTGACAGCGGGAAAACCCAACGGGTTGGATCTGATCCTCGAACGGAGGCAGGATGGTTGCTGTAAAGGAAACTTGTCTTTCTGTTCACCAGATTTTTTTTCGTAGATTTTGCCCATGATCGAGAGTAGCGAGATGGCACTGTGGTTTTCTGAGACTTTTGCTCTTTTCCTTTTATACACTGCCACAACTCTAGCCTTTGTTCCAAGGTGGCTGGCCACTTTTGCTGATGAGAAGCAGTTTTGATATAAGGTGGCAAGAGGAGTTGCAAGCTGGCCAGCACACTTCTTGAGTATGAGGGGACTTATGTTATCTGGTCCCAAGGTTTTATCAACTCTGTCTCACGTAGATGTTAATTTACTTCTTCAGTGGAGATGACCAGTGTGTTTAATCTCTCTCTCTCTCTCTCTCTCTCTCTCTCTCTTTCTTTCTTTCTCTCTATCTATCATCTATCTATATCTACCTCCATTATCCCTCTCTCTAAATCCCTTTCTCTCTTCAACACACACACTCTCTTTTCACTCTCTCACTCTCACTCCCCCCCCTTCTCCCTTTCTCTCCTCTCTCTCTCTCTCTCTCTCTCTCTCTCTCTCTCCTCTCTCTCTCTCTCTCTTTTCCCCTTCCTCTCCCTCTCTCTCTTTAACACCCACCCACGGCACATAACCGCGCAGAAAGGTTTTATGATAATAAAATAATAAATGGCCTTTCATCTCACTCACAACACGCAGAGTAACTGTACTCACAAAGGCAAAAACTTTACTGCCATTCTGCCCGGGCCCTGCGACCCTTTTCATTGTACGAATCGACGCCCGACAGATTATTTTTTGCAAGGTTGCGATCCAAGATAAATGTGAAATATGCAACTTCGGCTTTTAGGTTTCTTTTTAACGACCTACGGGTTGGAACGGCATGATTTGGGTTGGGGGGGGGGGGGGAAGGGGACGATTTTACGCTTTGATTCGGGTGTTTGTGTGTGTGTGTGGTGGTGTGGGGTGTGTGTGGTGTTTTGGGGTTTCCCCGCGCGCGGTGCGAAATGCTGCGTGTGCATGTGTTGTGTGCGTTAAAAAAAGAATAATATACTAGATAGGGATACAGGCAGATGATTTGCTATCAAGGTTATTTACATAACCCTTACATGTTTATATTTTTTCCTATGTGACCCAAATATTCCTAAATCGTATCAGATTTTAACAAATTCCACTTTTTTTTTTTTTAGAATTTTGTTGCATTCTTCTCTCTCTCTCTCTCTCTCTCTCTCTCTCTATATATTATATATATATTAAAATATATGTATATATATATTTTAAATTTTATATATATATATATTCTTATAATCTCTTTTCCTCTCTCCTCTCCTCCCTCTCTCCCTCACTCTCTTCTCTCCTTTTCTCTCTCTCTCCTTTTCTCTCTCTCTCTCTCCAACTCTCTCTCTCTCTCCAAATCTCCCCTCCCCCTCCCCCCCTCCTTCCCTCCCTCCTCCTCCCCTCTCTCTCTTCTCTCTCTCTCTCTCCTCTCTCTCTCCTTTCTCTCTCTGCTCTTCTTCTCTCTCTCTCTCTCTTCTCTCTCTCTTCCTCTCTCTCTCTCTCTTCTCCTCTCACCCTCAAACCCCTGTCGTCTGCTTCTGTCCCCTCTCTCTCTCTCTCTCTCTCTCTCTAAAAATATATTATATTATATATATATAAAAATATCTTTTAAATTCTCTTTTCTCTCTCTCTCCTCTCTCTCTCTCTCTCTCTCTCTCTCTGACTTTTTCTCTCTCTCTCTCTCTCTCCAACCTCTCTCTCTCTCCAACCTCTCTCTCCCCCCCCTCCCTCCCCCCCCCCCCCCCCCTCCCCCCTCCTCTCGCTCTCTCTCTCTCTCTCTCTCTCTCCCTCTCTTTTCTCTTCTCTCTCCTCTCTCTTCTTTTCTCTCTCTTTCTCTCCTGCGTTTCCTCTCTCCTCTCTCTCTCTTCTTCTCTTCTCTCTCTCTCTCTCTCTCCCTCTCTCTCTTTCCTCCTCTCCCCGCCTGCTCCCCCCTTTTACTTTGAACAAAAAAAACAGAGTTTTTCAATTTTCAATACTTTTACAAGCCCAGGGGGGCTTTTGTAGGTTGTTTTTTGAGTTGTGACGCATTACTTTTTTATCAATTATTTGGTTAACTTTGCTCTTCGTTTGATATGAGAGAAATATGCTAGGGAAAATTTTGTTTCTTGCCTTATTTTGTCCATGTAAAAAAATTTTCCAACAGTTCGGGGAAGGACCCTTTATTTATTTATTTTTTTGCGGGGGGAGGGGGTTGTAAGAAATAATTTATGTATGGGTTAATTGATTAATGCATCGTTTTATCAACTCGAATTGAGAGTCCGAGTCTTTTGAGCCGTCCTCGGATATATTCATTATGTACGTCGACAGACATGGTAATCTGCATATTCAATTGGATTTGGGGCAGGGGCCCCCCTTCCCCTCTCCCCCACTCTTGTTATACCCCCTCCCCTCCCCTATCTATTCCCCTCACCTCACCTCCTCTCCCCTCCCCTCCTTTCCCTTCCCTTCTCTTCCCTTCCCTTCCCTTCCCTTCCCTTCCCTTCCCTTCCCTTCCCCTATCTCCTCCCCTCCCCTCCCATCCCCTCCCCTCCCCCCCCTCCCTCCCCTCCCCTCCCCTCCCCCTTCCATGAACAAGGTATCCCCTCCCCCCTCCGTCGGTCAACTCATTATTTTTTTCCCCTTTTTTCTCTCCCTTTTCTTTGTATAATCTACGTCCTCTTCATCTGTCTTTCCCAACCACTTTATTTTCCTTCGCGGTTTCCTGTATCACTTGAAGGTGTATACAAGGACGTTCACTTAAGGGCATTCTTCCTCCTCTTTATCCCCTCTTTTTCTTCCTCTTTTTTTATTTTTTATTTCTTTCTATCCACACACCCGGAAGTGATTCTTTTAGCCCCGAGGAAGATGCAGTGGGCTTTTAGGCATTCCTTGAGGGAAAGGGTATTTTCAGGGTTTTGTTTTCTTGGTGGTTTTTTTTTGGGGCATATTTTTTATGTGATTATGTGTATATATAAATAACTGTGTGCGTGGGCGGGGGTGTATGAGCTGTGTGTGTGTGTGTGTTTGTGTGTGTGTGTGTGTGTGTTGTGGTGGGTGTTTGGGGTTGTGTGGTTTACTGGTTCTTTTTTCCCCTTTTTTTTTTTCCATAAATGTCATCATTTCCATAACCTTCTCGGTGTCACTTTGCATCGCGTCGGTTGTTGCTACACTTGTTATTGCGATAAAATTGTTGCTCTGTGTCAGCGGAAAATAGCTCGAAAAGCGAGTTTACGTTTTTCCCGGGAAACCCGGGGGCGATACCCCTTTTGGCGAAAAAATCCCCAAAGCAAATCAGACAAATTTTCCCCTTTTTATGCTTAAAAAACGCCGAGGTCATGCAAACAGCCCGCTGTTCCATGACCTAGAATTGGGTCGGGGGAAAAAATAGGTTTCAAGCACCTGTAATTAACCTCCCTTCACCCCCCCACCCCTCCCCCTCCCTCCACAGACCCCCCAGCGAGTCAACAGAGGGACCTCACGCGGAGGCAGAGGGCGACGTCCCCTTGCCCCGCGAGGGATCTCAGGGCTCATTTTCACGTGGGAATTACATGCGTCGGTGCCTTTTGGCTCTTCCCCTTTTTAGGGCTGCCGCCATAACTGCCGGATGGTTTTTTGGTTTTGTTTTTTCTGTTTCTCTCTTCTCCCCTCTGTCTGTCTCTCTGTTCCGTTCCCTGTCATTAAAACACCACGTGTGGTTGTGTGGTGTTGTGTGTATGTAGTGTGTGTGTGTGTTGTGTGTGTGGGTGGTGTGTGTTCGTAGTGTGTGTGCTTGGTGTGTGTGTGTGGTGTGTGTGGGGTTGGGGTGTTTGCTATGCTATATGGTGTATAAATGTTTATATGTGTGTGTGTGTATTATATTTTATATTATATATATTATATAAAATATATATATATATATTTAATACTAAATTTTAAAATAATATATATATTTTTACACCATACATACACACACACACACACACCCAAACACCAAACACACACACACCACAACACACACCCACACACACAATTTATATATATATTATATAATATATATTAAAATATAATATATGGTG
>NC_051387.1:18710061-18715061 GCF_015228065.2 Penaeus monodon
TCCGCTGTGTGTACAAATGATTGCTTTGTGGTTCTCGGTGTCATTCTTGTGTCATGTTGTCATTAGCGGTTTTGTGGAAGACGGAGGAAATGATATGCACTCTTTTGAATTCTGTTCTCTGTTATTGTCGTCATTATTTTGTCAGCCTTATCATGCGTCGCTATTGCTCCTGGCATTATCATGACTGCTGTTATAATTATGTTAATTTATATCGTCAGATTCGCTATCATCATAAGTATCTTTATATTCACCATCATAAATATCATTATGGTTGTTGTTGTCATCTTCCTCACATCATTACCGTCATTGCACTGTCAGTATTATTATTATTATTATTATTATTGTTGTTGTTATTATTATTATCATTATCATTATTATCATGCTATTATCACTTAAGAATGATAATTATTATTATTACTATTACTCTTTCATTTATCGCCGTGATCGTTACCATCAATAACAATTTATTTGATTTTTATCTAATTTGAGGAGGAGAATGGAGAGGCAGATAGATAATATATATATATATATATATATATATATATATATATATATATATATATATATATATATATATATAGAGAGAGAGAGAGAGAGAGAGAGAGAGAGAGAGAGAGAGAGAGACAGAGACAGAGACAGAGACAGAGACAGAGACAGAGACAGAGACAGAGACAGACAGAGACAGAGAGAGAGAGAGAGAGAGAGAGAGAGAGAGAGAGAGAGAGAGAGAGAGAGAAGAGAGATAAAGAGAGAAATAGAGGGACAGAGAGAGAGAGAAAGAGATAGAGAGGAGAAACAGAACAAAAAGAAATCGTAGCCTATGTGTCTCAGCTGGCACTATAAGGAATAAGGTGCGTTGTGAGTGCCAGCGTAGGGGACCGTACGTGGCACAGTGTCTGGATTTGATGTGGAAATCTGATTTTGTTTTCCTTTTCTTTCGCATTCCTCCCCCTGTCTCTTCCTCTTCTGTTCTTTCTCTTTTATTTCTACATAGTTCTTATTCTAATTCTTTTTCTCACCTTTTTTTTCCTTCTATCATTATACATTTATTGTTTTTCTCTTCATTATTCACTTCACTTCTTTTCCTTTTTTTGTATTCTTGTTCATGTTCTCTCATCTGCTTTTATTTCTTCTCTTTTTCTTTTTCTCTCTCCTCTTCTTCTCCTTGTTCCGTATTTTTTGTTTTTCTTTTTTTCTCTCTCCTCTGCACTTTATCATTATCATTACAACCACCTTCTCACACACACACACCCGCCCCTCCCAAAAATACTCACTTAAAAGAGGAGGCGAAGCATCACTTTACCAGTTTTGCTGGAATTTCCATGTTTTATTGGTGTTTATATTGATACTGGTGATATCATTGATGTCAATGTAAGTATTATCGCTTCTTTTGTTGTCTTAGAGTTTATGATTACATTATAAACTTTACAGTAGTTCATTTTATGTCTTTTTTATCGAATTTCTAGTTACGTTTAACAGTGTGTGTGCCAATCTATGTCTGTGTATACGTATATTTGTTTGCACGGGAAGACGCGAGGCAAGAAATTAGTCGTTATTTCACTCGGTCTTATATTTCCTCCCCGAACTCCCCTTGCCCAAGAAACCCACCCCCATTCCACCCCTACGCCAACGCCCGCCCGCGGAGTTAAACACGTGTTCGCTGCTACGCCCACACAATTACGCTCACCGGCAAGCTGGGCGTAACAGCCGGTGGTTTTAAGGAGCTGTTGATGATCTTGGATTGCGCTCTGGGGTTTCGTTGTTGTTATTGTTTTGATTTTATTTTCCTCTTGTTTTTGTTTTTTTCTTCTTCTCTCTTCTCTCACTCTGATATTCTAAGACAAATGTTTGTATTGTGTTGTAAATGTGTGTCCTCTTACTGTTTTCCGTACGTGAATTCATCTTTGAGATCGTCTTTTGTTTTTGTACTTATTGCGAAGGTTTTTATCGTCTATTGCTCTGATTCTCCGCGAAAGGGGTTGGTGTCGGCGGTCGAGCATCCAGAACCTGTCATTGAGGGTTAAACACCGTTGTGAGGGGACCGCAGAGTGTCAGGTGTCAGTTATAGAGAAAGGATGAGATGAAGACAGACAGTTGTAAGAGAGAAGTAGAGAGGCAGTAAAAGAGAAGAGATATATAACACAGAAAGAGAAAGAGAGGGGGGATATGATCAATCATTTTTGATGCAGTCGGCCTTCATGCAGGAGTAGTAGTGCAATGACATTCAGTACTATTATTATTGTTATTATTATTATTATTGTTGTTGTTGTTTTTATTATTACTATTAATAACATTAGTATTATTATTTAATTATTATTATTATCATTATTATTGTTGTTGTGTTGTTGTGTTGCTGTTGTTGTTATTATTATTGTTGTTGTTGCTTGTTGTTGTTGTTGTTGTTATTGTTGTTGTTTATATTATTATAATAGTAATAACAATGATTATTATTATTGTTGTTGTTGTTGATATTATCATTATTGTTATTATTATTATTATTATTAGTAGTAGTAGTAGTAGTAGTAGTAGTAGTAGTAGTAGTAGTAATCATCATCATCATCATCATCATCATCATCATCATCATCATCATCATCATCATCATCATCATCATCATCATCATCATCATCATTATAATCCTTATTGTTAATATTATCATTATTATTATCATCATTATCCTTATTATTATTATTATTATCATTATTATTATTGTTGTTGTTGTTGTTGTTGTCATTATTAAAATTAACATCATCATGACGACTGATGTTGGTGTTAATGTTATTATTACCATCATTATTGCTCTTGTTACTGTTAATGACATTATAGAATGTAATAAATATCTAAAGCAACAACCACACAACACACCGACTCCTCCCCTCCCTTCCCCCTCCTTAGTAGACGCTCCTCTTCACCCCCCTTACCCCCCCCCTCCCCGAAGACCTTGTCATTTGCATAACCAAATTGTAGCGGATGTCCACTCTTGGCCTTGACCCTTCTTGCATGATTCGTGCTTGATCGTCCTCTCTTTCGACTTCCTTGTCTCTCTCTCTCTCTCTCTCTCTCTCTCTCTCTCTCTCTCTCTCTCTCTCTATCTCTCTCTCTTTCGCTCTTACTCTCTTTATGCTTCTGTGTCTCCTCTCTCTGTGCTTCTTCCAGCCTTTCTTTGTACTTCCTTGTCCTTCTCTCTCTCTGCCTCTCTCTCTCTTTGTTTCTCTGTCTCTCTTTCTTTCTCTTTATACTTCTCTCTCTCTTTCTCTTTATGCTTCTCTCTCTTCTCTCCCTCTGCTTATTTCTGCCTTTCTTTGTACTTCCCTGTCTCTCTTTCTCTCTTTATGCTTCCGTTTCTCTCTCTACGGTTCTTTCCCCTTTTTTTCTCTCTTTACTTTTTTCTCTTTTATACTTCTGTGTGTGTGTCTATGTCTCCCTTTGCTTCTCTCTTTCTTTCGGTTTACTTCTCTTTAGTTTTTTGGTTCTTTCTTTCTCTCTTTCTACTTTCTTGTCTCTCTACTTCTCTTTTACTCTTTATGCTTCCCTGTCTCTTTCTTCTCTTTGTCTCATTTTTTACTCCCATTTCTCTCTATGCTTTGTTCCTTTTCTCTCTCTCTACTTCCCTATTTCTTTGCTTCTCTTTCTCTCTATATGTTCCCCTTTCTTTATATCTCTCTTTCTCTTTTCCTACTTCCTGTCTCTCTCTCTCTCTCTTTCTCTCTCTTTCCTTCTCTGTCTCTCCTTCATTTTCTTTCTCCCCCTCTGCTTCCCTTTCATTCTATCTCTCTTTCTCTCTTTCTACTTGTTTATCTCTGTCTGTTTCTCTTTTTATGTTTTCCTTTATCTCTCTAAGTCTCTCTTGGCACTTTCATGTCCCTCTCTGCTTTTCTCTTTATGTTTCCCTTGCTCTTTCTACATCTATTTTCCTCTCTTTTTTCTTCTCTCTCTCTCTCTCTCTCTCTCTCTCTCTCTCTCTCTCTCTCTCTCTCTCTCTCTCCCTCTCTCTCTCTCTCTCTTTCTACTTTCTCTTTCTCTTTCTTTCTTTCCTTATTTCTTCTGCTCTCTCTTTCTTTCTTTTACTTCTTCCTGTCTCTATCTTTTCTATCTTCTTCCTTTTCCTCTTTTTACTTCTCTATCTCTCTCAGCATCTCTCTTTCTTTCATTTTACTTTTCTGTCTCTCTCTACTTCTCTTTCTCTCTCTACCTCTCAGTCTTTTTTCTCTCTTTCTCCTTGTCTCACTCTCTACCTTTATCCCTTCCTTTCTTTCTGAATCTTTCTCTCATCTCTCTCATTCAAACTTCTTTGTCTCTTCCTGTCTGTCTCTCTACTCTTTCTCTGACTTTCCATAATACCTTTTCTGTTTGCATTTTCTTGTGTGTTTATGTGTGTGTATGCATATATTACATACATATATACATACCTACACACACACACACACACACATTATATGTATATATCCAGTCATATATACATGTGTGTAAACATATATATATATATATATATATATATATATATATATATATATATATATATATATATATATATATATATATATATATATATACACACACACAATGTACTTTTATCCATTCATTCTTCACTTTCCATTAGCTTTCTTTTGTGCAGTCTATGATATTTTAGCCTCCTCTCCCCTTCTGTCCTTCTCCCCTCGCCATCCTCTTCTCTCCCTCTCTCCCTCTTCGTTATCACAAGTCACTCGAGTCGTGGCCCCCCCCCCCCCCTCTATCATCTCTCCCTCTCTTGGCTCAATTATCTTCACCTTTTCTTGTTCTTTAATTATTCCTATTGTTGAGGATTTTTACCGTCATTATTTTTTGTGGTTGTTGAAGTTGATTTAATTGTAGGTTGTTATTCATTCTTTTCTTCGTTTTGTTTTGTTCGGTTTGTGTACTCGATTTTGTTCGCTGTTTTGCGCAGGTTTGTTTATTTTTGCTTTTACCGTTGATGTTGTTGTTGTTGTTGTTGAAGCTTGGTTAATTCTATCTACAAATCG
>NC_051387.1:18722561-18725061 GCF_015228065.2 Penaeus monodon
CCTATTCCTCCCTTGCTGCTCGTCCTTCTTTCCTTTATCTTTCCCTCTCCCCACTCTTCATCTTCCTCCCCCTCCCCTCCTTTCCTCTACCATCCTTTCCCTTCCCTTCCCCTCTCCCCTCTCCTCCTCGCCCCTCCCCCTCCAACCCTTTGCCCCTTCTATATCCCCCCCTTTCCCCTCCCCTCCCCTCCCCCCCTCCCAGCCGACACCCATACCTAGTTCTTGGGTCCCCTCCCCTTCCCCTTCCCCCCTCCCCCTCCCCCTCCTCATCTTCTGTGCCTTTCACCCGCCCTCCCCCCCCTCCTTGTTCTTTGCTTTGTTTCTTTCTTATTTGCCTTTTCTTATCTTTATTCTCTCACGTTCCTTTCGGTTTACTAAACTTTTTTCTTGTGATTTTTTTTTTCTCTCTATTGTTCTTTGTTGTTGGCTTTGTTGTCTCAATATTGCTATTTGTTTGTTTTGTTATAATCGTTTACTTCTATTATTGTTATTGTTATTCTTGATAGTCGTTATTATTTTTGTTATTGTTATCATCATTGTTAGTATTTCTATCATAAGAAGTAGTAGCAGTAGCAGCAACAGTAGAATTATAGTAGTGATGTTAGTATTTTTATAGGCTTTTTATTATTGTTATTGCTACTATTATTATTATTATTATAATCGCTTCTTTTATTATTATTGTCATTATTATTACCATTATTATTATAATCATCATTATTATTTATATTTTATTACTATTATTATTATTATTATTATTATCATTAGTAGTAGTAGTAGTAGTAGTATTGTTGTTGCTGCTGCGGCTGCTGTTGTTGTTGTTGTTGTGGCTATTAGTATTATCACTATCATTATATTATTATTATTATTATCAGTATCAGTATCATCATTATGTTGTTGTTGTTGTCATTAGTTTAGTTTTATTGTTGCTGTTATTATTTTTATTATTATCATTATTATCATTGTTATTATTATTGTTATTAGCATTATTGTTCTTGTTGTTATTATTATCATAATAACTACTCTCATTATCATTGATACCATTATCTGTCATAATAGTATTTTCATCAGTAGTAGTATTGACAGTAGCAGTAAACTCAACATCATAAACGTAAGTGTTCTTTTTACTATTCCATCATCATTATTATCACGTTTTCCCTTATATCTCTCCCTGTCATTCCTCCTTTCAGTTTTACTCCCTACTCTTTTCTTTCTGTCATTCTTCTCTTCCCTCTTCTCCGTATTTTTCTTTCCTTCCTTCGCCGCCCCTCTCTTCTGTGTCCTTCACTTCCTCTTCTTCCACCTTTCACCCCCACAGCCCTCCACCTCGTCCACACTCCACCTAACTCACCTCCCACTTTTTCGACCTCATTCGTCCTCTTACTCCTCCATTTTCTCCCACATCACCTACTTAATCCTCATCCTTTTCCACCTCATTCGCCCTCCACCTCCTCCACCTCTCCACCTTCCACACTCGACCTACTTCACCATCCACCTTTTCCACTCCATCCACCCTCTTCCTCTCCCATCAGCTCTACCTTCCGGACTCCACCTACTTCATTTTCCACCCCCAATTCCTCCGGCCTCCACCTCTTCCACCTCGACCTCCTCGTGCGCCCTCCATCTCCTCCACCAAAGGAGAGGAGAACGTGGAGAGCCAAGATGCCGCAGTTCCTCTCGAGTCAAATGAGTAAAGAATTTTTGATTGGATCGGGAGAATGACGTCAAAAAATCGAAATGTTTATTGAATATCTACACTGGAGATTTTGTTCATTCTTATACGTATCTTTCTCTCATAATATTTGTCACAGAGAATGACGTCATAAAAGTGATTTTGAAATATTAATTACACGCCTAGAGTGAAGATTTATGCATTCTTATCCATATATATATATATATATATATATATATATATATATATATATATATATATATATATATATTATTTTTCTCGCTTGATATTTGTCACAACGATCTCTACATTCTCACGCACTGAAGGGAAAGATTGAGACGCCTTGTTGCAAGAAAGGTTTGGTTAGAGGGGAAGCAATTGCACCTAATCAAGCACACGCACAGACGCACTTTAACGCGCAGTTCCATGCACGTGATGGCATCCATACACACAGACACACAGGAACATGCATGCACCCACACACACACACACACACACACACACACACACACACACACACACACACACACACACACACACACACACACACACATACATACAAACATACACGCACGCGCGCCAGCATTCACACGAACAAAATAAACGAAATCATTAAAATCATTAAATAGTACTGTTACAACCCCTGTTGATAATGGAAAGTTAAAAAACGTGAGAGTGAATAAGCGCTCATTAGTGCTATTACTGTTACTGTTACTGCTAATATTACCGTTGCCGCTAATATTACTGCAATTACCCTCATCTCTATCATTGCGCCTTTCTCTTGTTTTCGGGCTTTCTCTATCATCAGCCCCTTCCTTTTTTAACCGATGG
>NC_051387.1:18745061-18747561 GCF_015228065.2 Penaeus monodon
ACTGGGATTCCGAGGGTGCTGCCCCCCCCCCCTTCCTTGGGACGCCTGACATGGATTCCACGTCGTAAATTCCAGAGATTGGGAAAGGAGGAAGGAAATTTGTCAACAGTTGGATACGGTTTCGATGATGTGATTCTTATTCTCTCTCTCTCTCTCTCTCTCTCTCTCTCTACCTCTCCTTCTCCCTCTCTCTCCCTCCGTCCCTCTCTCCCTCTCCTTCTCCCTCATTCCCTCTCTCTCCTCTCTCTCTCTCTCTCTCTCTCTCTCTCTCTCTCTCTCTCTCTCTCCTCTCTCTCCTCCCTCCCTCCCTCCCTCCCTCCCTCCCTCCCTCCCTCCCTCTCCCTCCCTCCCTCCCTCCCTCTCCCTCTTTCTCTCCCTCCCTCTCTCTCATTCTCCCTCCCTTCCTCTCCCTCCCCCCCCCATCCCTTTCCCCACCAAGCCAATCCTCGATCAACCTCCGTCCACCTCCGCCGCTCAGCCTCATTACGATCCCCGGGCCCATTATGCATCCGGAGCAAATCCCGAAACAAAATTTCCGACATTTCCCGCCGACTTCCGCCCCGTTTCCCCCGCCGCCGAGGAGGAAAACAAGGCTCACGAAGGCGTTCTTTTCCAAATACATTTTTCCTCCGCCGACGTCGAACGGAGGGAGAAAATATACATAACGAAATGTAACATAACTCGGGCATATTTCTTATGCAGGAAAGAAGACAACTTGTTTCTCTCCGGTGTTAACGCGTCGTCGGTTCCGTTTATGTAGCTCCGCCCTTGGAAATGCACGCGTGCGAAGTATTGCTTCCCGGGCGGCTTCGCTTGCTGATGCGCGCAATTTCTTCTCTCTCCTTCTCTTTTTTTATTGTTCCTATTCTTATTCGTTTCTCGTTCTATTTTTATTCTTGTGCTTATTCTTATTCTTACTCTTATTCGTATATTATCTTGTTATTTGGATTTTTTTTTTTTTGCTTTTTCTTTTCCGCTTTTATATCTTTCTTTCTTTTTCTTTCTTTCTCTTATCAATATTTCCTTCCTTTTCTTCAAAAGAGGAAGCAGCGAAAGATAAATCGGCCTTTGGATTCTGGTAAACCGAGCTACGGTACAGCCACGGGAAATCGGGCTGCAGGCAATGGTAAACCGGGTCACCCTTGGCACCGTGGCACCAGGCATGGCACTGGCGGAGAGGGGGGGATGGGGGGGGCGGAGGAATTGGGAAAGAGGGTGAAACGTGTGAAATGGGTGAACAGAGAAGGGAAGAGGCATTGGATAGGAGTAACTGATAAACGGAGGAATGGACGAAGGAATGAAGGGAGGAGATAATGAAATAATGGATAAAAAAATAGGATTGATGATAATAAGACAGTAGAAGAGTCAGATGGAGCGGCCGATAGGTAGACAGAAAAAAAAGAAATAGAGAGAGAAAGAAATAGATAGAGAAAATGAAATGGGTTGGAAAGAGCTGAAAATGAAAAAGAGAGGTGAATTAACAGGAAAACAAGACGACGCAGACGATTAGAAGAGGAAATAAGACAGAAGGGAAGGGCGGAGAGCCGAGTCTACCCCCCATAACCCCTCCCCCCCCGTGCCACCACCTCCAGCCGTGCACAGAAAGGTTAGAATTAAGCCATGATTACGGTCAATGATCACACCTCTCTCCAAAGGTCACCTCCATTAAAGGACCATTCTGTCTATTTCCCTCGCGTGGTTGCTCAAGGGTCGGCTGGCGAGGCTGGACGTGCGTCTGTTTGGGCGGAGGCGCGGGCGGCGCCCTCGGCTCAGGGGCGCGGCCGGGCTGGGTTCGCTGGGCGCGGGCGGGGGCGTATGCGTGTGGCCATGTGCATGTGTGTGTGTGGGAATAGTCATGTGTTTCTGTGGATAAGTATGTGAATATGTGTGTGTAAGTGTGTGTGTGTGTGTGTGTATGTGGTATGTATGTATGTATGTATGTATGCATACCAGTTTCTGTGTTTGTGCGTGCGTATATACCCATGCGTGTTTGTATGTGCTCATACATGTATCTAAATACGTGCACTTAACCTACGCACACATTAACTTCATCGCATCTGCTTGCACGCATATCCTCGCGCCCGTGAATGAAGCTTCGTTGGCGCTCATCAGCTAATCACTCCACATCCCCTTCCACGGCACAGATTGGCATTCCAGCAGATGCGCCTGGCGAGGAGGGCGCCGGGCGTCACGCCTCGGCCGCCGCGCCGCACGTGTTCGGCATCTGCGTTTGCGTTTGATTTTTTCCAGGCTCCTGTTTTTATTCTTTGTTTTTCGTTTGTTTGTTTTTGAATTAGTTATTTTTTGGTTGTTATTATTATTTCTGTTTTGTTGTTGTTGTTATTATCATTACTATTACGAGTATGATTACTATTTTTACTCTTATTTTTACTATTATTATTATTTTTTTTTATGCAAACGTTTCCTCAGATCTGCTAATTAAAATCAAACACCGTCACTACCAGCGACCTAGGGTGATTGAAGTTTGAGGCAATGGAAC
>NC_051387.1:18760061-18765061 GCF_015228065.2 Penaeus monodon
CCTCCCCCCCCTTCCCCTTCCCCTTTCCTCTTTCCTCTTCCCCTTCCCCTTCTTCCTCATTTCCTCTCATCCATCTCTCTTTACGTTTCCTTTCGCCTCCGGCCTTTTTGCTTCACTTCCCCTCTTTCCTCTTTCCCTTCTTCCACAGTCCTTCCTTCTCCCTTCTGCCTTTCTTCCTTTCTTCCTTTCTATCTCCTCTCTTTCCTCTTACCTTCTTTCTTTCTACTCTTCTCCCTCCCTTCCTTCCTTCTTCCTTCTCCTTCTCCCTCTTTTCTACCCTTCCTTCTCACTTCTTTCCTCCTTCAATTTCCTCTCTATCGTCCTTGTTACCTTCTCCCTCCTGCTTTCTCTCATCCTTCCCCCTTCTCTCCCCCCTTTCTTCCCCTTCTCTTCTCCCTTCCTTCCCCCTTCTCTTCTCCCTTCCTTCCCCCTTCTCTCCTCCCTTCCTTCCCCCTTCTCTCCCCCTTTCCTTATCCCTTCTTTCGTCGTTTTTCACCCCTCCCCCCCCTCCTCAGAGAACCGCTGAGGTGTGTACTGCAGATTATGCGTGTTTGTGCAGACTCTCTTGGGTCCGTTATATCCGAAGGAAGGGAGGGAAGGGAGAGGGAGATGAGGAAGGGAAAGGGGGAAAGGGAGATGAGGAAGAAGGAGAAGAGGGAGGGAAAGGAAGAGGAGGAGGAGTTACGAGACGAGGTGTAGTAAAAAGGGAAGAAATACGAGGACGAGGCAGAAGGGGAGAAAAGGAGAGATAGGAAAGATATGAGTAAGTGGGAGAAAGCGTAGAGGAAAAGGAGGAGGAGGTGGAGTTAAGAGACGAGGAGTAGTCAGGACAGAAGGGACATGAGAACGAAACAGAAGGAGAGAAAAAATGAGGAACGGGGAGAAAATGAGAGATAAGAAAGAGGAGACAAAGGAGTAAGAACGGGGCGAGAGAGAAAGAGGACTGTTGGGAGTAGTGACGAGAGTAATGTTTTGGAAGACGACGGTAACGAATAGAGGAGAGGTAAAGTAAGAGACCACGAAAGAGACAGACAGACAGACAGACAGAGTAAGAGGTCACACGAGGAAGAGAGAGAGAGAGAGAGAGAGAGAGAGAGAGAGAGAGAGAGGAGAGAGGAGAGACGAGATGAAGAGAGAAAGAAGGAGAGAGAGAGAGAGAGAGAGCAGAGAAGAGAGAGATGAGAGCAAGAGAAAGAGAGAGAGAGAGAGAGAGAGGAGAGAGAGAGAGAGAGAGAGAGAGAGAGAGAGAGAGAGAGAGAGAGGGGGGGGAGGGGGGAGGGGGGAGATGGGGGAGAGAGAGAGAGAGAAAGAGACACAGAGAGAGAAAAAAAATCAGACAAAAGGACTGGCAGAAAGTGGAAAAAGAGAGAGAGAAAGGAACCAAAAGAAAGAGAAAGAGAACGTAAGACGAAATAAAAGAGAAGAGAGAAAAAGAATAATGACACAGAAGCAGCTCGAAATATCCCGCGTTTTCCTGGCCGCGAGAGCCTTCAGCTGATGAAGACGAATGCGAGGAAGCAGGCGGGGATTCCGAACGCGATTTCATACCGGAAACTGGGAGGAGAGAAAAGAAAGGGATAGAAGGAGAAGGTGGACAGGGAAGAAGAGGGATGGAAGGAGGAGGTGGATAGGGAAGAAGAGGGATAGAAGGGGGAGGAGAGAAAAGAAAGAGGATAGAAGGAGAAGGTGAGGAGGGAAGACGGAGGATAGAAGAAGGTGGAGAAGGGAGAAGGGGGTTGAAGGAGGAGATGGGAAAGGTAGAAGGGTAGAGAAGAAGATTTAAAGGAAAGAAAGGGGACAGAAGGAAAGATGGAGAGGGAAGAAGAAGGAGACAAGGAGGAGGTGGAGAGGAAAGAGGGCGAGGGAGGGGAAAGGAGGGAGAGGGGGAGGTAGAAGTGGGGAGAGAAAGGAGAGAGAGATGGACCTCGGGGATAGTGAACAAAGGAGAAAGTAGGAGGTAGAAGAGAGGGGGAGAAAGCAGATGCAAAAGCCGGATAGAGAATATTAAGAGGAAAAAGGTACGAGGTAGAGAATGAGAGGGAAAGAAAAAGAAATACGCGAAGGAAATGTATGGAAAAGGAGAGGAAGGCAACAGAGAGAGGTGAAGGAAATTAGAGAAGGGAAAACAGACTGAAAAAGTAAGAGAAAAAGAAGATAGAGAGAAAAGAATAGAATAGCAAGGAAAGGAGGGGAGAGAATAAGTGAACAAGTATAAAGTGGGGAGACAGAAGAAGAGAAAAGAGTGACAGACAAAGGGTTTGGTAAAGGTGCAGTAGAGAGAAAATGGACAAAAGGGGAAGACAGAGAAATATGATATAAAGTAACCAGAACAGAAAACGAGTAAAGAAACTAGAGAAAAGGACAGGAGAGAAAGGGGAGAGATAGAGGAACAGAGAAAAGGGGGAGGTGGGAGGAAGGGGAGAGAGAGAAAGAACAAGTTGGGAAGGGAACTTTGTTGAACTTTAAGGGCTACTTGTTCCTTGCATGTTGTCCGAGGTGATTAGCGAAGGGGGGGGGGAGGGGGAGGGGGTCGAGGACAGGTGCGGATTAAGCTGCGGTTGCGTCAGGCAGGAGGGGAGGGGGTACGGGGGGGGAGGTCCCAGCATCTTGCGAAATCTCCCCAAAAATGAGGATTAGAAACAAAGAGGGAGGAAGGAGGAGGAGGATTGCACGGGGAGGAGAGAAGGGGGGAATTGGCGAGAAAAGTAGCACGAGGGAAAAAATGGAAAAAAGATGAGGAAGAGGAAGGAAAAGAGAGAATAAATGGAAGATACTAAGTGAAGATACATTATATATATATATATATATATATATATATATATATATATATATATATATATATATATTATATAATATATATATATATACATATATTATATATATATATATATATATATATATATATATATATATATATATATATATATATAATTTTTTTTTTTTTTTTTTTTTCTTTTTTTTTTTTTAAGGCGGGATGTTCGACTTCAATTGCCCCATTCCATGATATAAAGCGACGAAAGAACAGAAACCCTTTATTATTATAATTTTAGTGTCAACATCCTGCAAAACAAAGCCAAAAAAATGTATGTTATATTCCCGTATGCTTTAGGCGAGGCGCGACGCACGGTCACCGGCCCTGAAGCAGGAAGGGACGCTGGCAGGCGTTCCTCGGCGGCCGGCGGAGGGCAGGTGACGGGGAGGGTTAGGGGGGGACGAGCGTTGTGTTGTGTGTGTGTGTGTTGTTGTGTGTGTGTGTGTGTTGTGTTTGTTTAGGTGGGTGTGTCATTGGCATGTGTAAGGAGGAAGAACAGAAGCTTTAGTTATAAGTTTAGGATCGAAAGAAGCAAAAAAGGAGATCCGAGCGTGAGGAGGCGCAGCAGTCACCCGACAAGGACGCGGCTCCGCGCGCTGAGGAGTGACGGAGTAGGGGGGCGAGGTGAGGTTGGTGGGTGGGTAG
This sequence comes from Penaeus monodon, assembly GCF_015228065.2. NCBI lineage: Eukaryota > Metazoa > Arthropoda > Malacostraca > Decapoda > Penaeidae > Penaeus > Penaeus monodon. The sequence continues at coordinate 18,763,519 of NC_051387.1, forward strand.
GATGGGGGAGAGGGGAGGACGGAGAGTAGCAGGAGAGAGAGGAAGAAGAGAGAGGAAGTTAAGTAAAGTTTGGTTGATCATTGAACAATGGATATTCTGGTGGACACGTCGCTAGATTTTGCACGGTGTCAGAGCTGCGACCGGCGACGAGTCCTGCCCGCCGGGCCCAGCCACGCAGACCTCCGGGGACAGGCACTCCGGCCTGGGCGGGACGAACGCCACCCCCGGAGAGAAGCCGACACGTTACACGACAGCCTGCGCATCAGTCACGTGCGAACAGAGGAAGCGGACAGACCCCCCGCCAGAGATTCGGCGGCCAAAGGCAGAGCAAAGATGCTCAAGAGAGAGAGCAGTGGAGAGTGAGACCAGAGAGACCAACATCAAAGCAGACCATTACACGCGCCTCCCAAGACGATCAACACGACGAGTCCTCATTGCCACCGTCCCATTCGCCGGCTTCCACAGCTTCAGGGCAGCATTCCTAGGGCATTCAAACTCATTCACGCCGGGGAAAATGCATACGGGTCAGAGGGAGGAAATCCTAAGGTTTCAGGAATATTCTCGACTTTACTCCGGAATATTGTCCTACGAGGGAGGGAAATTTATAGAATGCAGGAAGTGATTCTCGCTTTCTTCTTATTGTCCTTCTTGTTATTCTTCGTCTCGCTGTCTTGTTCTTCCATTTCGTCCGTTGAAGGGAGAGGGAGAGAGGAGAGATGAATATGCGTGAAGAAAGGAGAAAAATGTGGTTGGAGAAAGAAATAAAAGGAGGAGATGGGAGAGAGAAGGGAGCGGAGAAAAAAAAGGAAGGGAATCTGGGATAAAAGGAAAATGGGGTAAGCGTATAGAGATATAAATTAAGAATAGAAGAAAGGAAGAAAGAAGTACAATAAGGAAAAATATAAAATGAAGTAACATATATAAACAGACAGATAGATAAACATACAAACAGAAAGACGGAGAAAAAGACAGACAGACAGAGAGACAGACAGACAGATAGATAGATAGACAGACTGACAGACAGACAGACATGAACAGAAAGACAGATAGGAATACGGAGAGAGAGTAAAATACAATAAAAAAGACAATAAGAGAGAGAAAAGCGAAGCAGAGACGAAGGGGCACGAGCCACGTCGTCTGTGCTTCGAAGGCTCATCCTAATCTCAATTCATGGGAGTTCCAAGCACTCCTCGATCCCAGTGGCACCGACGCAGATAAGGCGGGGAAGAGCCTGAGGACGGAAGGCTGATTTGGTTGCTTCCAGAAGAGTCTCGGCGTCTGGTTGACACTGGCCTCGGAAGCTGGTCGATGCCACCTGGTCCCCGCTCTCATTTTCCCCCTATATTTCATGTAGGAAAGGAGGGAAAACTAGTCTTTGAGTATCGTTATCTTCTTTTTCCTTTTTTTTTTTTCTTCTTCATCTCCATCTTTCTAGATGTTCTCTTCCGTCTCTTCTTCTCCTGCGACTTCTCGGTCTTCGTCTTATTGTTGTTATTATTATCATTATTATTATTATTATTATTTGTTGTTGTTGTTTTCATTA
>NC_051387.1:18770061-18781823 GCF_015228065.2 Penaeus monodon
AGACGTTGTATAATAAAGTCAAGGACACACACGCACACAAAGAGAGAGAGGAAGAGAGAGAGAGAGAGAGAGAGAGAGAGAGAGAGAGAGAGAGAGAGAGAATGAGAGAGAGAGAGTGAGTGAGAGAGAGGGAGAGAGAGTGGGGGGGAGGAAAGGAGATTGAGGAAGGGAAGGAGAGAAAGAGAGAATAAGAGAGTGAGTGACTGAGAGAGAGCGAGAGTGAGGATAGAACAAAAGGATTATATTGACGAAGGAGAAGGAAATGGAGGAGAAGAAAAGAGAGCATGAGCGTCAGAAAGGGATCAGTCCCCGTGAAGGCGTCCAGATAGTCCAGCCGTGCAAAGACCCAAAAAAGGGGAAAGGGGGGGGGGGGGGCCGAATTCTCTGACTGTTTATATATACATACTCTTCTCTAGGTGCTTCGTTGGCCGGCATGAGTGTCATATGAGTGCAGTATTTAATAGAATGTGCTGTCGCCAAGGTAAAAGCGACGTGAGTGAGGATGAGGGCGTGTGTAGGTGGGGGTGAATAGGGGGGGCTGTGTGTGTGTGTGTTTGTGTGTCAGTCCTGTCTGTCGTCTGTTCGGGTGTCGTGTATGTCTTTATGTATTGGTGGTTTTTTGTTTTTGTGTGTTGTGTGTTGTGTGTTTGCTCACGCGTGCGTGTCGGCACGTACGTACTTTGCCTGGCATCATATCCATCGAAATACCTATCACAAGCACAATTCATTTAACTAGTTTTGCCTCAACTCAAGCATACTTCGACCAAATACCCAAAGTTGTTTCAATGACACAATCGAGATCATGTCCGAATATTATATTTCCATCACTCATAGAATTTAGTATATTTTATTAATACAAATGTCAACATGCAAATCCTATATATATTCTTGTAAAAAAATCTAGTGTAAACATACCTCCGGTCTAGTATCCGAAACCTATATATGTGAATTCTGACGTATTTCTGATTTTTGCAATTCTATCGCACTTCAATTGCACATATAACTACATGGCACTGATTTTTAGATGTTTCTGGGCAACCAGGGGATTAGCAACTTCAGCCTCCTCGTCACATGGACTTAGAACTCAAAGTGGATGGCCACCCAGTCCCGCACCCCCCCGTTTTTGGCCATGCAACCCACATATTGAAGCCGTGCTATGTCATAGAAAACGGAACCTGAGGAAGGCTCACACCACAAATCAAGGCATGGTACTTCAAACAACTACGAGTTTGCGGGATGCAATCTGATCGTTATCCGTAGGACACAGTAACAGTATAGGGTTGTTTAAAAATAGTGAGAGTCTCGCTTAATTGTTTTTCTTGCCGATACTTACAGCTGGAGAGTCAAATTACACACACACAGCACCACGCACACTTGAACTTCTCGCCGCTTATTAAGCAGTTTTGCGCTCTCCTTTGCTGCCTGCAAACCCCCACCCCCATCCCTGTCTCCCTCTCCCCAACCCCTTCCCTCCCTGCCCCCGTTTCCAAAGCCTTGGCACGCTGGAGTTGAGCGCGAGAGGTAAAGAGAGTCCTCTTTGTCGTTGGGCAATCGGCCGCTGAAGGCAGTTTATCGGGGTGACTGCACGTCCCTAATTCAGCCGGTGACGAGCGGGTCGCGTGGGAGGGGGGGAGGGGGATTGGCGTTGTGCATCAGGGCCTGGCACTGCCACCTGCCAACGGTTATTGTACCTGGCAGCTAGGCTCGTTGTAGCGTTTTTCGCTTGTGTGCCGTTCCAGTCTCTCTCGGACGCCAGGCGTTGCAGGTGAAGGATCGGATCGGCGTCCTTCCTCTTGGCAGCTTGTATTTCGGGATCTCTTACTGTCGGCCTTGTAGGGTATTTATCGTATTATTTGCAGTTCATTTTCTCAGAGACAGGCTGCATCGTTTTTATTTTATTTTTTGTTTTTTTTTTTTGGGGGGGGGGGGGGGGGGGAAGTCTTAAATGGTTTTCTATCTTTTCGGATTTGCATACTAAATGATTTTTTAAAAATCATCTGACATATTTCATTCGCTATATTTCACAGAAAAAACACCTCCAACCGCCTCCCTCCTCTGTCCCCCTGTCCGTCCACCTCCCTCTTGCAAAGGTCATCGGCATCCCAGCTGGCTCCTCCCCCATTGATCCCCCTCTCCCCTCCCCCCTCAACCCACCAGAACACCCAAGGTCACCAGTGACGTCACTCTCGGCCGTCCTCCCCTCCCCTACCCCCCCACACCCCGAGGTCCACCGGCTACATGTGTTAAAACAAAGGAGTTTAAATCCAGGAATATAAAAATCCGCAATGTGCTTTATTCCTACGACATTGGACTGCAAATGCCGCTATTTATATGTGTATATATAATTTTATTTGTGTGTGTGTTTTCTCTTTCTTTCTTTCTTTTCATCCTCGTGCTATTTCTCATTTTTTCTATCAATTTCCTTATCTGTCTGTCACTTCTCCCCTGATTATTGAGTGTGATAATAATAAGAATGATAATGATGATAATTCATATTAAGTGATATGATAAGGATGAGATCATGATAAATTATAAACTAAATAACATAATAACAGTACTACATAATATATAGTTATTATTATTATTAGCAATTTCCTTATTACTATTATTATAATGAATTTAATACTAGCCGTAATAAATATAGTGATTAATTGTATATGATTATCATAATAATAACAATAGTAATAATATTAAAGTAATAACCACATAATAATAATAACAATAGTAAGAATAATGATTATATGAATAATGATATATAATATAATGATAATAATACTGATCATAATAATAATGTATACAATAAAAATTATAATATAATGATGATGATATAATGATGATGATAATATTACACCATTGCTACCGACTACTACACCACTACTCATACTTCCTACTCCTACTACTACTACTACGACTACTACCACTACTACTACTACTACTACTACGACTACTACTACTACTACTACTATTTCGACTACTACTACTGCTACTACTACTACTACTACTTCTACCACACACCACACACACACAGGCACACCCACACCACACACACACACACACACACCACACAGACACACACACCACACACACCCCACACACACACAAGCCGCACACACACACACACACAATAAACCATAACGGTATCATATTACTGAATCTACTATAACTCCATTGCCAAAATTTAAATCAACATGTTGTATTGTTATCGTTACTATTAGTCTTGTCATTATCATTATTTTGTTGTTGTTGTTAATATACCATTGTTATGATTTTACATTGTTGTTGCGGTTTTTATTGTTATTATTAATGTTATTATTTTTATTTATCATTATTATCATATTATTATTATCATTATGACTATTATTATTTTTGTTTCATATTTTACTATCGTTATTTTTCTCATTATAATTATTGTTGTTTGTTATCACCATCCTCTTCCTCCATCCCAAGTACACTGATAAAAAGTTCAGTCGTCAGTTTATGCTATGCCCCTTTTTTTGTTTACACGACAATGCGAGGAAGGAGTTGTATGCAGAAGGCAAAGGGGAAGGGAAAACGGAGGAGAACAAAGGGATTTTCACGAGAAAAGGGGGTTTGAAAGTAAACGGAGGGGAAGCAGAGGGCACTTAATGAGAAAGAGATGTGTACGGAGGAGGGAGAGGATTTAAGAGACAGAGGAGGGGGGAAGGGGAGAAGGAGCGAGATGTTAAGAATGAGAGGAAGAGAGAATGTGGACTGAAAGTGTGGTGGGGGGAAGTGATTTAAGGGAGATTTGGGAGTGGGAGAAAGGGAAAGAGAAGGGGAGAAGGAGAGGGAAAGAAGAGAGGAGGTGTGATGGTGAATGAGAAAAGATAGGAGGGGAGAATAGATTGAGTGAATCCATAGATGGAATGGCCATTTAGATTAAAAAATAATGACTCATAGGTGGTGTGAACCTTTACATAACATTATATTTGAATTTGAACATTAAAAGTGAAGACTGAGTGCTATTATTTTCTTTAGTTGCCGAAAGCACTATTCATAATGTGAGTAAAGTTAAGTTAAGTTAAGTAAGTTTATTTACCACCCTGGCTATCTGCTCAGGCGTGGGCAATCATGATTACAGTTTTACATATTCTGACATTGTACGTAGTCTGTAACTACTGTAGTTGTACACGGTAAAATATAAACATATAAATCATACATCATACAACAAACTGATTACTTACATATGCTTTTTGCCACTGTTTTTGGAATAACACTGTTATTTGCATACGGGAGTTATCACATAGTAAATTTAGGGTATAGTACGAGTTATCTTCCACTTAATCAGATGAAATAAATATTCACATAGTTCGTTATACCTCATGTTAGGTGTGGTCTGAAAGGCTGTATCACATGACAATTCGAGATAATGCTCAGCTTTTCGTTTTTTTTCTTCGTTTACAAAAGAGAGAAAGAAAATTCTACTCTAGATTCATCTGCACTCTTGCACCGTGCAGTTGCCAGTACATTCTGTAACCTAAACGTATTCTGGCAATAACCACGTCACAATGTCTGGTTTGACTTCGGTGCCATCCCATAGGAATGCTTGCCATCCCTATACTGATCGTATTTGCCTATTGTTACAGCTTTCATGCCTTTGAGTGTTAATCATATCTACTATTTCTTCCTTATGAACATTTCAATATGTGTGCAACCCTAGCCCAGAGGCTCCCAAGATCTATGTTCACAATATCCTTGCTGTCAGGCTTCTTTCGGCCAATTTGTTCTACGTGGTCGTGCTTAGCGTATGCCACAATGAAGTGGTATCCATACAAACTGAATGTTGAAATACGCTCTGTTGCATGGTTACGTTACGCTTAATGCAACTCAACAATTTCTTCATCGCCACCTGCTTTGAAAGAATTTTAGCGTCCGAAGAGCACTTTTGAGAGTCACCGAAAAACTACTCCAGAGCCCCTAGACATTAAAATTCCGTTGCGAGGAGTATACCTGCCAGTTCCTTTTGGTATTGCTGGCCCATTTGTAATTCCATGATTAACTTGATGTTGTAGTAAGCCATTTTTGTATACAGCGCAGCACAAAAAACCGCTTTGTATCCAGACTGTACGGATCCCGTCGACGTAACCTCATATGCATCATCACCCATAATTCTGTGTGTTCCGTTACCGTTGCTAGCGCAATTGTTTCAACACACAGTTATGCACCCTGTTTTTTTGTGGTAGACATGTAAGGTGCCCGGCGTCATGTTGAATTTCTCATGGTGGGAATGGAGCGAACCTTTTTGGTATTTTTAACTAATTGGACCATGAAGTTTTATAATGTTCCTGGAGATTTTGTGTATCAGAGGGCGCGCGTGTGTGTGATTTGTCCACTCTACTTGCTGATTTTATGTTGCAGTTGTTTTTGGAAACTGAGAGATACGCGGGTTCCCTCAGAGCTTTGACCCCAAATATGGTGAAATAAATATTATTCTATCAAAATGGATGGTACGTTTAATTCTGATCTCATGTTTACTATCCTTGCTGTTCTCGGGGCAGCCGAGGATATCCTCATAGCTTCCATTTTGCACTACCCTCCAAACTACCTATTTCTGATTTCCTTAACACTGCACATAGTGCAGTGTCATGGTAATTCTAACAACTGAACCTTATAAAAGCCAAGTAAAACAGTCTAGAGCGAGCTTAACATTGATGCCATGTTCTCTTCCGACAAGAACTTTCAAAGGTTTCAAAATCTCTCCCCGAGTCTCTTCTTTAGAGAAGGGACCAGGTCTGCATCATTTACATTCACCCCGAGATATTTATACTTGTGGCAGATGTCAAGCCCTGGTCACCTTGCGAAAATTGGGTGGGGGTATGATCCAGTGGGTTTTTAGATGCCATTGTTTTCTCAGGCGGAAATGAACTAATCCAACTCATGGGCCTTTTGCTGTGATTCTGTCGAGAATTAATTTGCATCCTCATTGTGATGATGCTCTGACGCATATGTCATCAGCATAGCATATAATGGATTCACCATCCCCAGTGGGTAATATCTGCCACCAGCTTGTGATGAGGACATTGACCCGCATAGGGCTGAGAAACTCCTCCCTGTGGCGTCCCCAGTTCAAAGAGACTGTGAAGTGGAACTTCTCAATCCCCTGAACAGGACACTTTGCAGATTGTTCAGAGATACATCTAATCCATTTCCATTTTTACCCCGGATGCCTAAAGATTACGAATTGTTCTAGGATAACTTCTCTGGGGGTTTGCAATGTCAAAGCTGACTTAAGGTCAAGAAAAACAGTGTGCCTTTTCCCTGGATTAGAGTGTGAAAAGTACTCTGCAAAGCAATGTTGTGTGCTAACGTTCCCGATAGAATCCGTACAGTCTGTGAGATAATTGACCTTGTAACCTGTACCTGAGTCTGTTCAAATTATCCATTCTAGAACTTTGCATACACATGAAGGTTAATTAAATTGTCGGTATTTATCAGTGTTTTGATTTCGGGTAATAGGGATGATGACTGCGTGTCCAGGAGCCAGCGAGTACCTGTGACAAACTAACCTGTATAGTGTCAAAAGGGGATTACCAGGTACCTGAGCTATAGGCGAGGACACTATAGTAAGTCCATCCTCACCTGGGGGCTGGACGCTTTTCCTTTGATCATGCATTGTTTAGTTCCCGACTCGTGATCTCAGCAAGTCTGAGGGGTCAGGGTTATCAGCACATCTCAATCTCAATGGCAAATTTGCGTGCAATTTTGATTGACTAAGGTGAATCCTGAATATTTGTGGAAGTGGAGCTCAATTTGGACGCTCAGCCCATGACTACGGTAGCAATCTGCTTGTGTAAAAGAGGACTATGGAACTGCGGGTGGTTAGTTGGTTTGCCTTGATTCGATTAATTTTTTTTTCCAACCTCTGCCGACATTGGGGGGGGTGTTATTGTTAATGCTTTGTAGGAACTGTTCAAAGTGTTCATTCTGAATGAGTTTTTAATTCCCGTAAGGTTTTGTTAGCTTTAAGAAATTCAATAAGGTTGTCAACGGGTATTATCCTGCTTGTAGATATCATAGAGCTCTGAACTCGCTTTTGTCCCTTAATAATGTAAGGTTCACCGACCCACTTAGGTTGTTGGCAGCGTTGTTGAGTTGCTGGTTCTGAAGGTTTTCTTTGGGACAGACCCAAGTGGTTGTGTAATCATGGCCACTGTTGTCCATGTCGCATGGGAAATTTATCAACACTTTGTTTACTGTGTACTCATTTTACCAGTCATAGATACGGATTTAAAGTGATGCTCAAGGTAAGGGGGGATAGAAATTTGACCCTATTTGTTTTTGGTGACTGAGTATTATCAACAGCGTATCACTCGTTACTATTGCAAAGTGGTGCACTGATTAGCTCTGTTGCAAGCATGCTTCTGACGTTTCCATGCACAAGCATCCTTTCCTATTACTCATCTAACTAAGCCTGCCCCCCGCCACGTGAGTTTGCCTGTCTGTATTCATATACTGTCATAGATCTGTTGTTTCACAAAATTCGGAACTCTTCGCGCCATTTCATTCATTGACTAATCTCCAATGTAATAATGTCTATCATTAGAATCTCCATGCATATTGTGCCGTGATTCTGAAAGTTGGTCCAGGAATCATCGAAACTTTCTTCTACAACACTTGCGTATACATTGGACAGAGAGAAAAACCCAGAGGCTGTTGTCGAATATGTAAACTGCTGATACTGCACATTTATTGTCATTAGATTCTGCACCAACTTATGCGGATATTGGTGTCACTGACATAAGTCTAATGCCTGTCCATTCCTGTGTTCGTATGAGGAGTGTAGCCTCTAATCCCTAGGGGCGGGTTTTTATTTAGTGACTGATGTGAAGGGCTCTTGTAAACCGATACGTCAACATTATTGTTACTTAATATCGATAAATCAAGTCATTAGATTCCGACGGTTGACACCACGTAATTCCCAGGAAAGAAAGTAATTGTTTTCTTGTTCTTCCCCATCACAACCCTATGTTTAACTGATGGTCAAATTTCTGTTTGTTGAAACTCGTTGTCCTGCATAATTTCTTGTACTGCATTACGTATTTGTGGTGTATCTTCTTATTTATCTGTTTGCGGCGCTTTCCGCGTATTGATACTATGACGCATAATCCGTTACGCTGATAGCATTTTTCTGAGTGAATGGTCCCACAGATCAGCGTTTCCTCGTCGCATCTCTCGTCAGCGTCATTTTTTTACGTCACTGTCGTCACTGTTTTCCCCAGATGGTCCCCGTCGTAATATAATATCAAGGGACCTCATTCGTATTGTCCAGCAGCACTACTCACTAACAATCATCCTGACGCACGGCGTATATAATATCAGAGACCTCATTATTCGTATTTTCACATCCCCCTAAAATCATCAGAACGGCACATTTTTTCCCGGTCTACACGCTCACTTTTGTCGTGCGTAATAAATATCAGAGACCTCATTCTATTTTTTCACATCACTGACATCCTAACATCAATCACAACGCACATTTTCCCGTCTACACGATCACTTTTGTTCTCCATTATCATTTTTTTTCAATTCAGTCACTCTCTTGCCTGATGCGTTTTTTTTCATTTTCAGCAATCTCTTCCTGATGCTCTCTTAGTTCCTCGGCCGTATCCAATGTCTTTTTCACCAATGGTTTCTCCTGTGGCCCTGTTTCCTAGGATTGGGATCCCCTGGCAGTTGCGGAATTCCTGTGGGTTGGTGATTCCACCGGCCCAGTGTGGTGTGGTGTGGCTGGGCCTTTCATCGCCACTCCGCGGTCGATTGGTAGGTGGTACTGTCTGGGCAAGGTGTGGGGGGTGCTCGTGGCGGTATTTTGTGGTGGGCAGTTACGTGCCAGGGCCGTCCCAAGCAAGAACACCCTCCGCTCGTGCAAACCTGAACGCACCTCTTCACGAAAAAAAAATGGTGGCGGCGTCCTCATTGTCGTTGGTGCTTTCCGCGTTTTCTTGCAGGTGCAGGGCAGTCAATTTGCCTGGTGAGCTCCTGCTCAGACAGCACAACGCTTTGTGTCCCTTCCTGCCTATTTAGCTACGGGGCCATAACCCTTGCACTTGTAGCAGACACAACCTCTGAGCACCACTGTCATGGAAGCTCGTCTCTAGTATCTTCCAAAAGAATTGGTCTCTTGTAGGTTGCGGGCTGTTCACCAACCGCGCCATACAATGAATGAGCCTGTTCAAAAGGGCTGTCCCATCCCTTATATATCCTCCGGGTTTTAAAAACCCCGGAAGATGCAGTGCTTCCTCAGCGGTCTGGTGCCTAGCGCCGCCTCCTTCGAAACCTGGTAACCAAGTATTCCCTTTCCCCGTATTTTTTCTTTTTAGCTGAAACTCGTCTTTGTTTTGCAAGAGATCCCCGCAAAATGCCATTATCATCAGTGGCCACATATTGTTGTTGTTTCCTCGTCGTACATAGACTAGCGCGAGGATTCCCTCTCCCTGCAACCATGTCTAGCGGGCCTTCCTCTTGGAGGGGTCGGCCTGGACTAACCTCCTCATCCCCTTATTTTTATCGACGGAAGTCGTGTCCTCAGAAAGGCCAGTCTAATGTACCTCTCCCGGGGGCGATGGGTTCGCGCTTTGGGTCAATTCCGTTTTGCTTTCTTGTCAGTTTTGCTTGTGTTATTACGGCATGGTTTTCACTTGTTTTCCTTTTGGTCGAAAACGAGTTGGAACCCTCGTTATCATGGCATCAGGGTCCGGCCAGTCGAATCCACTCGTTTTACACCTATGTTCGGTGGAATCAATCACTCCCAGAGAGTGGAGTGTTTGAGGGGGTGGTGTTGGCACTGGTACTGGGGGGCATCGCGAGCGCCCCCAACCCTCATCCATGGTAGGAAAGTGTGGGTGGTTGTCCCCTCCGCTTCTTGGTGATTAATTCCCCTGCGGTCCGGGCGCGGGGAGTGTGCGAGCCGCCAGGTCAATTGCTGTCACACATACATTCACCAGGTCTCGCCAACGGTCGTTGGTACAGCACTCTGTTACCTTAGCATCACACTCAGTATTCGTAATTTTTACTAGGCACTGTTTTTTTCTGGAGTCCCTGACCATAATATCCGACACAATTTGGTGTATGTACACACACACACACCACGCACACTCTATATAAGGACAACCCATTTAGGGGGTTTATCCCCGTAAAATCGTCCAGAACACAGGAGAAATCCTGATGACGTCCTGCTTTGGTGTTACTAGGCTTACAACTGAATGTGAGTAGAATTTTAAAACCTGGTTAAAAGTGCCAAGACTTAATAGCATAGTGAACAGCGTTTAACTAAAGCCTTTTGTGTATAAGATAAATAAATACCTAAGAACTTATTACACTGTCAGAACTGCTTCCATAATGATAATGAAAAAGCAGCCAAAGTTGCCACTGCATTGCCATCAGTGGCGGTAGAAATGGCAGTATTTTCATTATTTTATCAAGCGCCTAGTCACCTATTGTTTTTAGTGCCAGTATGATTAAGAATTTTGGATTACTGCCTGGTAAAGTTACATTCCATACTGCCTGATCTTCTAAGAAGTAAACTGAGAATTTAAACACAATTTGCACTCTTGTAGCTTTGTTGTTTTTCTGTTTATTTCATCATCAGTATTTTCGACACTGGTATTATTGCCAGGAACTTTGACTCTCGTAATTGGAATAGATAACATTTCAGACGAACCGAAGGAATTCACTGGACTTTATCACCTCCGTCAGGCACTCTAAAACTCTACGGGTATTCCGCCCCACTTTATAACTACGGCATTTTGAAATATATATATATGATATTCTTGTATACCCCGGATACACAATGCAGTAACATCATTTCACTGGCGAAATATTGAATGTGGCCACGATAAGTAGTTAGCCAGGATGGCAAATACGTGACTAGACTAAACATCTCTTATACGAGAAATAATTAACTTGGGGATAAAAGACATTATGCATCTCTGTCCGGGCGGATGGGGGGGGGGAGGCTGAACGAGTGTCGAGTTTTTGTGTTCGAAATACTGTGGATTCCTGGAGGTGATTTATCGCTTTTCTTTACTTATTAATCACCATTTTTATTAATATTAATATAGTGTCGATGTTGGAATATTGTCGTTATCATCACCACCAGCACCATCATTACACCATAATTATTGTCATTTAACCGCTTTTATTGGCATAGCAAGACAAAATAATTCACTAAACTCGAATAGACAGACATTCATTTATATTCAGAACTCGTACGCTTTACTGTTATGTCAGTCGCAATGTTCTTTTATTTTCGGTCGCTTTAAATCCTGTGTGACTCGGTTTAAATTCGTTTTCACAAAGAAGTGAAAGACGTTGTATAATAAAGTCAAGGACACACACGCACACAAAGAGGGAGAGGAAGAGAGAGAGAGAGAGAGAGAGAGAGAGAGAGAGAGAGAGAGAGAATGAGAGAGAGAGAGAGAGAGAGAGAGAGAATGAGAGAGAGAGAGTGAGTGAGAGAGGGGGAGAGAGAGTGGGGGAGGAAAGGAGATTGAGGAAGGGAAGGAGAGAAAGAGAGAATAAGAGAGTGAGTGACTGAGAGAGAGCGAGAGTGAGGATAGAACAAAAGGATTATATTGACGAAGGAGAAGGAACTGGAGGAGAAGAAAAGAGAGCATGAGCGTCAGAAAGGGATCAGTCCCCCGTGAAGGCGTCCAGATCGTCCCAGCTCGTGCACGACCCAAGGAGGGGGGAGGGGAAGGGGACAAGGTGGGGGGGGCTTTACTGGGCGGAGGAGGGGGGTG
>NC_051387.1:18781923-18788014 GCF_015228065.2 Penaeus monodon
AACGGCAAACAAAAACAAAAAAAAAAAAATAAAAAAAAAACGATGCAGCCTGTTTCTGATTAAATGAACTGAAATAATACGATAATACCCTACAAGGCCGACGAGATCCCGAAATACAGCTGCCAGAGGAAGGACGCCGATCCGCATCCCTTCCCCCTGCAACGCCTGGCGTAAGCAGACGCAATGACCGGCAATGCACAGCTACAACCGAGCCTAGCGACAGGTACAATCACCTTTGGCAGGTGGCAGTGCCAGGCCCCTGATGCCACAACGCCCAATCCCCCCCCCCCCCCCCCCCCGCCGACCCGCCTCGTCACCGGCTGAATTAGGACGTGCCAGTCACCCAGATAAACTGCCTTTCAGCGGCCGATTCCAACGAACAGAGACTCTCTTTAACCTCTCGCGCTCCACTCCAGCGTGCCAAGGCTTTGGAAACGGGGGCGGGAAGGGAAGGGGTGGGGGAGAGGGAGACAGGGATGGGGGTGGGGGTTCTGCAGGCATCAAAGGAGGAGCGCAAAACTGCTTTAATTAAGCTTGAGAGAAGGTTCAAGTGTGCGTGTGTCTGTGTGTGTGTATATTTGACTCTCCCAGCTGTAAGTATCGGCAAGGAAAAACATTTAAGCGCGACTTCTCACTCGTTTAAAACAACCCTATACTGTCTACTGTGTCCTACGGATAACGATCAGATTGCATCCCGCAAACTCGTAGTTGTTTGAAGTACACATGCCTTGATGTGGTGTGAGCCTTCCTCAGGGTTCCGTTTTCTATGACATTACGCACGATTCACATATGTGGGTTGCATTGGCCAAACCACGGGGGGGGGGGAGGGACTGGGTGCCATCTCCACTTTTGAGTTCTAAGTCATTTTGACGAGGAGGCTGAAGTTGCTAATCCCCTGGTTGCACAGATAACATTCCTAAAAATCAGTGCATTTAGTTATTATGTGCAATTGAAGTGCGATAGAATTTGCAAAATCAGAAATACGTCAGAATTCACCTATATATTGATTCTAGGATACTAGACCGGAGGTATGTTTACACTAGATTTTACAGAATATATATATGGATATTGCATGTTGCCATTTGTATTAATAAAATATAATAAATCTATTAGTGATGGAAATATAATATTCGGACATGATCTGATTGTGTCATTGAAACAACTTTGGGTATTTGGGTCGAAGTATGCTTGAGTCTGATGCAACACTAGTTAACTGAATTGCTGCTTGTGATAGTATTTCGATGGATATTGATGCCATGCAAGTACGTACGTGCAGACACGCACGCGTGAGCACACACACACACACACACACACACAAAACAAAAAACCACAAACATACAAGCACATACACTGACACCCAGACAGACAGACAGACAGACTGACACACACACACACACACACACAGCCCCCCCTATTCACCCCCACCTACACACGCCCCCCTCCTCACTCACGTCGCTTTTACCTTTGGCGCAGCACATCTATTAAATATGCACTCATATGACACTCACTGCCTGGCCAAACGAAGCCACCTTAGAGAAGAGAGTATATATAAACAGTCAGAGAATCTCCGGCGTAAAATCTATTCAGGTCAAGAGATTAATCTAAATAAGCGGGTGAAAATGAAACGGAGGAATAGGAACGCGAAAGAGAGAAGGAGGGTTGAAGAAAGGATAGGAATAAGGAAAACAACAAAAACAACAAATAATAATAATAATAATGATAATAATAACAACAATAAGACGAAGACCGAGAAGTCGCAGGAGAAGAAGAGACGGAAGAGAACATCTAGAAAGATGGAGATGAAGAAGAAAAAAAAAGGAAAAAGAAGATAACGATACTCAAAGACTAGTTTTCCCTCCTTTCGTACATGAAATATAGGGGGAAAATGAGAGCGGGGACCAGGTGGCATCGACCAGCTTCCGAGGCCAGTGTCAACCAGACGCCGAGACTCTTCTGGAAGCAACCAAATCAGCCTTCCGTCCTCAGGCTCTTCCCCGCCTTATCTGCGTCGGTGCCACTGGGATCGAGGAGTGCTTGGAACTCCCATGAATTGAGATTAGGATGAGCCTTCGAAGCACAGACGACGTGGCTCGTGCCTCTTCGTCTCTGCTTCGCGTTTTCTCTCTCTTATTGTCTTTTTTATTGTATTTTACTCTCTCTCCGTATTCCTATCTGTCTTTCTGTTCATGTCTGTCTGTCTGTCTTTTTCTCCGTCTTTCTGTTTGTATGTTTATTTGTCTGTTTGTGTATGTTACTTCATTTTATATTTTTCCTTATTGTACTTCTTTCTTCCTTTCTTCTATTCTTAATTTATATCTCGATACGCTTACCCCATTTTCCTTTTATCCTTTTTTTTTCTCCGCTCCCTTCTCTCTCCCATCTCCTCCTTTTATTTCTTTCTCCAACCACATTTTTCTCCTTTCTTCACGCATATTCATCTCTCCTCTCTCCCTCTCCCTTCAACGGACGAAATGGAAGAACAAGACAGCGAGACGAAGAATAACAAGAAGGACAATAAGAAGAAAGCGAGAATCACTTCCTGCATTCTATAAATTTCCCTCCCTCGTCACACTTATTTTCCCCTGCGAGTGAAAGTCCCAAGGAATTGCCGAGGGAAACCCGAGGCGATTGAACGTGCAATGAGACTCCGTTGCAGCGTCTTGGCACCCGGCGTGAATGGCTGCTTTGAATAGTCGCGTCTGGGCAGCGCATGGACTCTTCTTGAAGCATTTGTGCTGCATTTGGCCGGCGAATGCGGGGGGGGGGGGGGGGGGTCCGTCGCGTGTTGAATTCGCTGTGGGTGAGGTGCTGCGGTCCTTCTCTGTCTTTCTGTCTGTTTGTCTGTCTGTTTCTCCTTCTCTCTCTCTCTCTCTCTCTCTCTCTCTCTCTCTCTCTCTCTCTCTCTCTCTCTCTCTCTCTCTCTCTCTCTCTCTCTCTCTCTCTCTCTCTCTTCCTCTCTCTTCCTCTCTCTCTCCCCTTGCCAAACTCCCCGCCCTCCACCCCTCTCCCCCCAAACACACACACACACCCACACACACACACACACACACACACACACACACACACACACACACACACACACACCACACACACACACGCTCGCCCCCCCTAACCCTCCCCGTCACCTGCCCTCCGCCGGCCGCCGAGGAACGCCTGCCAGCGTCCCTTCCTGCTTCAGGGCCGGTGACCGTGCGTCGCGCCTCGCCTAAAGCATACGGGAATATAACATACATTTTTTTGGCTTTGTTTTGCAGGATGTTGACACTAAAATTATAATAATAAAGGGTTTCTGTTCTTTCGTTGCTTTATATCATGGAATGGGCCAATTGGAGTCGAACATCCCCCCCTTAAAAAAAAAAAAAGAGAAAAAAAAAAAAAAAAAAATTATTTATATATATATATATATATATATATATATATATATATATATAATATATATATATACATATATATATATATATATATATATACTTTATATATAATATATATATTTATATTATATATATAAAAATTTATTTATTATATTAATAAAATTAATATACATATACATCAAAACATAAAACCATATATTTTATATATATATATATATATATATATATATATATTATAAAATATAATATTATATATAATGTTTTTCTTCATTTTAGAAATCTTCCATTTTTCTCTTTTTTCCTTCCTTTTCCTCTTTCTTTTTTCCTTTTTTTTTCCCTCGTGTTTACTTTTCTCCCCAAATTCCCCCCTTCCCTCCTCCCCGTCCCAAATCCTCCCCCTTTCCCTCCCTTTTGTTTTAACCCTCATTTTTTGGGGAGATTTCGAAAAGATGCGGGGGACCTCCCCCCCCCCTTTCCCCCTCCCCATTCCTGCCTGACGAACCCCCAGTTTTTAAATCCGCACCTGTCCTGACCCCCCCCCCTCCCCCCCCTTGCTAACACCTCGGACAAACAGAAAGGAACAAGTGGGGCCCTTTTTAAAATTTTCAACAAAGTTCCCTTCCCAACTTGTTTTTCTCCCCTCCCCCTTTCCCCTCCCCCTTTTTCCCCTTTTTTCCTTTCCTTTTATCTCTCCCCTTTCTCTCCTGTCCTTTTTCTTTAGTTTCTTTACTCGTTTTTTTGTTCGGGTTTAAATTTATATAAAAAAATTTTCTCTGTTTTTCCCCTTTTTCCATTTTTCCTCTACTGCACCTTTTCCCCAAACCCTTTTTTGTCGGTCACTCTTTTCTCTTTTTGTTCCCCATTTATACTTGTTCATTATTCTCCCCCCTCCTTTCCTTTTCTATTCTATTTTTTTCTCTCTATCTTCTTTTTCTCTTCCCTTTTTTAGTCTGTTTTCCCCTTTTCTAATTTCCTTCACCCCCTCTCTGTTGCCTTCCCTTTTTCCATACATTTTCCCTTTGCGTATTTCTTTTTTCTTTTTCCCCCATTCTCTTTCGTGTAACCCTTTTTCCCCTTAATATTTTCTATCCGGATTTTGTATCCCGCCCTTTCCCTCCTCTCTTTTACCTCCTCCCTACTTTCCCTTGTTCCCTTAATTCCCCCCCCCCAAAAAAAGGGCCATCTCTCTCCCTTTTTCTCCCCACCTTTTTACCTCCCCCTCTCTCTCCTTCCCTCCCTCGCCCTTTTTTCCTCCCACCTCCTCCTTGTCTCCTTCTTCTTCCCCCTCCATTTTCTTCTGCCCCTTTCTTTCCTTTTAAAATTTTCTCTCCCTTTTCTACCTTTCCCATCCCTCCTTCAACCCCCTTCCCCCCCTTCTCCCCCTTTTTTTACCCTGTTTTCCCCTCCCACCTCCCCTTTCTATCCTCTTTCTTCCCCATCCACCCCTTCATCCCTTTCTTCCTTAAAACCTCCTCCTTCTCCCCTTTTTCCCTACCCACCTCCCCTTATCCTCTTTCTTTTTTCCTCCCCTCACCCTTTCTTCCTGTCCACCTCTCCTTCTACCCTTTTTCTTTTCTTCCTCCCCCCCATCCCCTCCTTTTTCCCCGCCACCTTCCCCTTCACCCCTTTTTTTCTCTCCCCCCAGTTTTCCGGTATAATCGCTTTCGAATCCCCCCTGTTTCCTCGCCTTCGTCTTCATCAGCTGAAGGTCTCTCGCGGGAGGGAAAAAAGCGGGATATTTCGAGCTGCTTCTGTGTCTTATTCTTTTTTTTCTCTTCTCTTTTTTTTTCGTTTACTTCTCTTTCTTTTCTTTTGTTCCTTTCTCTCCTTTTTTCCCTTTTTGCCCCTTTTTCCCTTTTTTTGATTTTTTTTTTTTTTGTGTGTTCTTTCTCTCTCTCTCTCTCCCCCATCCCCCCCCTCCCCCCCCCCCCCCCTCTCTCTCTCTCTCCTCTCCCTCCTTTCTTTTGTACCTCTTACCCTTTTCTCTCTGTCTCTCTCCCTCTCCTTTTTCTTCTCTCTCTCCTTCTCTCTCTCTCTCTCTCTCCTCTCTCTCTCTCTCTCCTCTTTTCTCTCTTTCTCTCTCTCTCTTCTCCTCTCTCTCTTCCCTCTTCTCTTCCTCTGGCCCCCTTTCTCTGTCTGTCTCTTTCGTGGTCTCTTACTTTTACCCCTTCATTCGTTACCGTCGTCTTCCAAAACATACCCCCGACTACTCCCAACGTCCCCTTTTTCCTCGCCCCGTTCTTACTCCTTTTTCTCCCCTTTCTTATCTCTCTTTTTCCCGTTCTCATTTTTTTTCTCCTTTTGTTTCGTTCTCATGTCTCTTCTGTCCGACTACTCCGTTCTTTAACCCACCTCCTCCTCCTTTTCCCCCACGCTTTCCCCCCTTTCTCATATCTTTCCTATCTCTCCTTTTCTCCCCCTTTTGCCTCGTCCTCGTATTTCTTCCCTTTTTACTACCCTGTCTCGTAACTCCTCCTCCCCTTCTTTTTTCCCTCTTTCCTCTTTCCCCCCTTCCTTTCCTCCTCATCTCCCTTCCCTTCCCTCCCCTTTTCCCCGGATATAACGGGCCCAAAGAGCTGCACAAACCGCATAATCTGCAGACCACCCCGCGTTCTCTGAGGGGGGGGGGAGGGGTGAAAAAAAAGACGAAAGAAGGGGTAAGGGAAAAGGGGGGGGGAAAAAGGGGGGGGGAAGGGGAGAGAGGGGGAAGGGGGAAGGAA
>NC_051387.1:18810614-18813114 GCF_015228065.2 Penaeus monodon
AACCTGTCTATCTATATGTCTATTTTCCCTCTCAAACACTATCAAACTACCTACCCACCCACCCTGTCCTATCTGTTATTTATCACTATCTGTGCATCTATCAATATCAATCAGTCTGTCCGTCTGTTATTCACCTATTTACACATCTATTTATCTGTCGATCCATCTCTATCGCTCTCTCTCTCTCACTTTCTGTTTTCGGAGGAAACGTCACAGATGGACTTTTATGAGTTGTAATCCCCTTTGGTTTCTTTTGGTCCTTTATACGTGTTCTTTTAAGTATGTTTCAGTTGTTATAGTTTTTATTTAAATGAATACCTGATATTCAAAGTGAAGGTTTCCTTAGGTATGTTTTCCTGTATCTCCTTCCCCAAATCTTTTCCCAAATTCATTTTGTTTTTTTTTTCACGCCTCGGTCGTTTTTTTTTTTTTTTTTTTTTTTTAATCACTCTTTTTTTTGGAAGGGGGGGGCCCTTTCTTTTTTTTCTTTTTTTTTCTCTTTTTTTATTTCAAATTTTCCTCATTTTCATTTCTGAGAATCGAACCAACGAAACAGCAGAAACCATTCTGGGGGCCCCGGCACCTGCCCCCGGGAAAGGGGAAGGGGGAGATTTTAATAGCGCGGCCTCGCTCTTTATCGCTTTTTGGGGCGTGGCCGCCCGCTTTTTCTTCGCCCGGGCCCCTCGTCACTGTGCCTCTCTCTCTCTCTCTCGCTGTCCTCTCTTCCTCTCTTCCTCTCTTTCTCTCACTTTCCTCTCTTTTTTCTCGCTGTCTTTTCTTTCCCTCGCTTTCTCTCTCTGGCCTCTCTTTCTCTCGCTGTCTTCACTTTCTCTCGCTTTCCTCTTTTCCCTCTCGGGTCCTCTCTTCTCTCTTTTGTCTTCACTTTCCCCTCCCTGCCCCCTTTTTTTCCCCCACTGTACTCTTTTTCCCATCGCTCTCCCTCCCCTTTCTTTTTCCTCCTGTCCTCTCATTATCTTGCTGCATTCTCATTCTCTCGCTCTCCTCTCTTTCTCTCGCTGTGTTTTCTTTCTCTCGTTTTCCTTACCCTTTTCCCCCGCTTTCCTCTCTTTCCCCTCGCTGTCCCTTCCCTTTCCCTCTCGCTGTTTTTTTCCTTTCTCTCCTTCCTCTTTTTTTTCCTTCGCTGTCTTTTCTTTCTTTTTTTTCCCGTTTTCCCCTCTCTTTCCCCGCAGGGTTTCTAAATTTTTCTTTAGCTTTCCTTGTCTTTCTCTCGTTTTCCCCCTCTCTTTCTCTCTCAGCCCTTTTTCAAATCTGCCGCTCTTTTAAAATTTCCCTTTTTTTCTTTTGTCCTCTTTTTTCTTTTCGCTTTCTCTCTGCCCCGCCCTTTCTCTCGCTGGCTTAGACTTCTCTCGTTATTTTTGCTCGTTTGTACTATTATGTGTTTGTTATGTGTTTGTTCTCTCTCTCTCTCTCCCCATCCTCCCCCTCTCTCTCTCCTCTCTCTCTCTCTCTCTCTCTCTCTCTCTCCTCCCCTCTCTCTTCTCTCCCTCTCGCTCTCTCTTTCCCCTCTTTCTCCTCTCTCTTCATCTCCCCTCCCTCTTCCTTTTTCCTGTATTTCTCCCCCTCCCCCCCACCCTCTCTCTCCTCTCTCTCTCTCCTCCCTCTCTCTCTCTCTCTCTCTCTCTCTCTCTCCCCCAACTCCCCTCTTCCCCCCCCCCCTCTCTTCCTATCTCTCTCTCTCTTCTCTCCCCCTCTCTCTCACTCCTCACCCCTCTCTCTCTCTCTCTTTCTCTCCTCTCTCTCTCCCCTCTCTCTCTAAAACTCCCCTCTACTCCCCAAAACTCTCTCTATCCCCCCCTCTCTATCTCTCTCTCTCTATCTCTCTCCTCTCTCTCTCAAACTCTCTCTCTATCTCTCTCTTCTCCTCTTTTCTCTCTCTCTCTTCACCTCTTTTCTCTCTCTCTCCGGCCTCTCTCTCTCCTCTTCTCCCCCCTCTCTCTTTTCTCCCCTCCACCTCCCCCTAAATGCTCGCCGATCTTTTAAACCCCCGTTACTCCCCCCCGGCCCCGAGCCTAGAAACCCCCCCCCCCCCCGGCGTTGGATTCAAACCTTCCTTTTTTGGGCTTTTCGGGGAAGTTTGACAGGTCGAAAAGCTCGCCTTATTTTTTCGCGGTATCAGATGGAGGGAGATCGATGGCTGGTAGGGTTGTGGTTCCTGCTACTCTGTCTGTCTGTTTTTTTTTTCTCCTTTTCTAAACTATTTATCCCCTTTTATTTTTATCTTCTATCTATTTTATAATATATATTTTAATAATTATATATATATAATTAAAATAAAATATTATATTATAATATATAACTTTCTCTTTTTCCCCCTCTCTCTTTCTCTCTTTCCCCCCTTTCTCTCTCTTCCCCCTCCACCTTTCCTTCTCTCCTCTCTCCCCTCTCTCTCCTCTCCTCTTTTCTCCTCTCTCTCCCCTCTCTCTCTCTCCCCTCTCCTCTCTCCCCTCTCCCCTCTTCTCTCTCTCCCTCTCTTTTCTCT
>NC_051387.1:18823114-18830614 GCF_015228065.2 Penaeus monodon
GTATTGAAATTATTATGATGGTAGTAATGGCAATGATAATTATTATTATATTTATTATTATCATTATTATTGTTTATTTTGATAGTAATGGTTAATATTATGGTTCAGTTTGCGTGCCGTCTATCCGTTCACACGTTACCTGGAAACATATTCCATGTGACTGCCGAGTTCAAGTTGCTTCATTTTGATGTTAAATGGGCACGTTACGCTTGAAAATACATTCCATGAGACTGCGAGGTTGAAATCGTTTCGTTTGGATGTAAAATGAGGTGATAATTGACAGCATAAATATTAAAGAATCACACATACATACCTGGATGTGCGCGCGCATACAGGCATCATTTTACGAATCTATTAGAACCCTGTTCTAACTCTATTGTTATCATTGTTATAATAATTATTGTCATCACTGTTATCATCATTATTGAAATTATTATTATCATTGTTGTTATTGTTATCATCATCATCATCATCATCATCATCATCATCATCATCATCATCATCATCATTATCATCATCATCATCATCATCTATTATTTCTCAGTCCCAGGGGAGAGAGTAATAAGAAAGGAAAGGGGAGAAGAAAGGGGGGTGGGAGAGAAAGGGAGGAGAAGGTGCCTTAAAGAAGAAAGGGGGGAAGGGAGGGGGAGGGAGATGAAAGAGAGTTGGAAGATGGGAAGAGAAAGGAAGGAGAGTTAAAGAGAAAAGGGGTGAAGGGAGGGGAAGGGGAGGGCGAAGGGAGAGGGGACTTGAAGAGAAAAGGGGGAATGGGGGAGGGAGGGAAGGGGGTAAGGAAGGGGAGGGAGGGAAGGGGGTAAGGGAGCGAAGGAAGTGGGCGGGGTAAGGAGGAAGAGGAGGGACGTGGGGGGGGAGGCAGGTGTAGGGCTTGAGGTGGAGGAAGGAGTGAATTTAAGGAATAATTGGGAGGGAGAGGGAGAGGGAAAAGAAAGGGGAGAGGTAGAAAGAGGAGGGTGAAGGAGGGAGAGAAGAAGGGAGAAGTCATTTATTGCTCCGTGGAATTTCCACCGATCTCGCAAGGAATAATAATAAGCATTAATTAAAGCATTCAAAACAGACCCACGCGAGCGCAGTCCTTCAGTTACATCATTCTCTTGCCCCTATCTCCCTTCCCCCCTCTGTCCCTTAGCCCACCCCCCACCCACAACCCTCCCCATACCCCCCCATCCTCCTATATCTCTCTCCCCTCCCCTTGACCACCTCCCCCCCCCTCGGCGTTGCAACACGGCCGTACGATTGCCCCACTTTCTGCCCCCCCCCCCTCCTCATTCCCTGAGACGCCCGAAGGCTCCCCTGGGGGTGGTGTGGGCGAGCGGGCGTGGGTGTGGGCGAGCGGGCGTGGGCGTGAGCGTGGGGTGGGCGGGGGATGGAGGAGGTGAAACAGCGTCCTCTTTGATCCTGATGGTGTGGGGGGGGGGAAGTGGGGAAAGAGCCAGAGAGAGAGGGGAGGGGAGGGGAGGGGGGTCCTTTGATCAAGTTTCCTGTATTTCCTCTTCTTCTTCCATCTGCTCTTCTTCTTTCGTGTTGTCTTTCTTTTTTTTTTCTCTCTCTCTTCCCTTTTTCGGGCGTGCACTCTCGGAGGCTGTCAGTCTCGCGGTCTTGTCCACTCGCTGTCCCGCGTCGCTTTTCCGCCCCGTGTCCACATTCCTTCGTCCCACGTCCACATTTCCTTCGTCCCGCGTCGACATTTCCTTCGTCCCGCGTCCACATTTCCGTCGCCGTGTCCACATTTCCTTCGTCCGTGTCCCCCATCTCCTTCGTCCCGCGTCCACTTTCCTTCGTTCCCGCGCCCACATTTCCTTCGTCCCGCGTCCACATTTCCTTCGTCCCGCGTCCACATTTCCTTCGTCCCGCGTCCACATTTCCTTCGTCCCGCGTCCACATTTCCTTCGTCCCGCGTCCACATTTCCTTCGTCCCGCGTCCACATTTCCTTCGTCCCGCGTCCACATTTCCTTCGTCTGCTGCTACGTCGTCTGTTACATCTTCCTCCCTCTTTCTTTTCGGCTGCTTAATTATTCCACTTCGCGTAAATCTGAAATAAAAAGTATAGCCAATTTCTCCCTTTCTTTATGCTTATCGTCATTGTTGGTGTTGTTTTTATTATCATTATTACTATTATCATCATCATCATCATCATCACCATCATTATCTTCATCTTCATCTTCATCATCATCATCATCATCATCATCATCATCATCATTTTCATCATCATCTTCATCATCATCTTCATCATCTTCATCATCATCACTTCCCTCTTTTATCATCATCTTCATCCATCATCATCATCATCATCATCATCTTCATCATCATCATCACATCATCTTCATCATCATCATCATCTTCATCCTCATCATCTTCATCATCTTCATTATCATCATCTTCATCATTATCATCTTCATCATCATCATCTTCATCATCATCATCTTCATCATCATCATCATCATCATCATTTTCATCATTCATCATCATCTTCAGCATCATCTTCAGCATCATCATCTTCATTATCTTTCAGCATCATCATCTTCATCATTACTTCATCATCATCATCATCTTCATCATCTTCATCATCTTCATCTTCATCTTCTTTCATCATCATCATCTTCATCATCATCATCTTCATCTTCATCTTCTTCTTCATTATGATCATCATCATCATATTCATCATCATCATATTCATCATTATCATCATCATCTTCATCATCATCATCATCATCTTCATCATCATTATCATCATCTCATCTTCATCATCATCATCATCATCATCATCATCATCATCTTCATCATCATCATCATCATCATCATCATCATCATTATTTCTCTTTTCTTCTTCGCTTTCTTCTACGTTTCCTTCATCTTTTTCTCAAGCATGCATTTCTCCCACTACGTGCAGTTATTATAGTTATTGTTATTATTTTCTTTGTTGTTGTTGTTTTACTGTTATTGTTCTTGCACTTCTTATTTTTCTTCTTCATCTTCGTCTTCTTCTTCTCCTTTTTTCCCTTTCTTTTCTTTTGTATATGTTTCTTCTCCTACTTATTATTATTATTTTCCTTCTACTTTTACTTCTTCCCTATCATCTATTCCCTTTTTTCATTTTGATTTTGTCTCTGCTGTTCTCGCCATAATTGTTGTAATGAATGTTGTCAATATTGATATCGTTATCAGCGTCGTGCTCATTACTGTTGCTGTTTATATTCAATCTCGTTTGTTGATTCAGTGGCTTTTAGCCTTTGCGCTTTACTTTCTCCTTGTCCTCTCCTCTCTCCTCTCTTCTCGTCTCTCTTTCCATCCTCTCCTCTCTCTCACTCTCCCTTCTCTCTTCTCTCTCTCTCCTTTTCCCCTCTCTCTTCATCTACTATCTATCTATCTATCTATTTTCTTCTATCTATCTGTCTGTCTATCTATCTATCTATTTATCCATCTATGTATCTATCTATATCTATTTCTCTATCTATCTCTCTACCTACCTATCTCTGTAAATCTATCTTTCTTTCCCGGTCTCTCTCTCTCACACACACTCTACATACCATACCTATTGGTTTGTGTTTTATTCCACATATCAATGTACATATTCATATATTATATTATATATTATTATTAATATATATATATATTATATTATAATTTATATATTTATATATATTATATTTATATTATTATATTATCATACCATCTTCATTTTTTTTTTTTTTTTTTCATCATATAATGATTATTTATCATTAAACTATCATCATCACACCCACCCATTACTATCATATTTATCATATAATATCATATATATCATATATATCATATCTTCATATATATCATCTTTATTTTTTTTGGTTTTTGTTTTTTGTGGTGGTTTTTTTTTTTTTTGATTTCATATACTTTTCCCTCATGTTGTTATAATTATCTTATATTATATCTTATATTTATAATTATTTTATTAATTTAAAATATTTATATATATATTTATCATACATCATCTATATTTATATTATATATCTAAAATCTACAAACTTATCATTATATCAGTCTTATCATATTTCATTCCATATCTCTATAATTAATCAAATAATCTTCATCTCATCATATTCTCATCATCTCATATCATCATTCATCTTTTTTGTCTTTTTGTTTGTGTTTTCATATATCATCATCATTTCATATCTATCATATATATATATTTTCTATATATTTTATATACATATATTATTTAATATACAAAACATACATACACACACACACACACACACACACCCACAATATATATATATATTAAAATTTTTTATATATAAAATATATATATATCTATATATTTATTAAACCTATATAATAACTATATATAAAAATATTTATATTTTATATATATATTATTATATAATACATAATATATTATATTATATTTTTCTTTTTAAAATTATTATCTATAAAATTTCCCCTTATATATATATTTTATCTTTTAATGGCTTATATTATAAAATCATCTTCCTATCTTATTATTATTTTATTCTTGTTCCAAAATATATTCTAAAAACTCTTATATCTCATTCTATTTTATTCTCTTCTTTCTTAACTATCTCTTATCTCCCCGTATACTGTTTTTTGTTTGTGGTGTGTGTGTGTTTTGTTTGTGGGGTGTCTTGTGGGTGTTTGTGTGTGTGGGGTGTTTTTTCTTTCTCTCCCCCTTTTCTCCCCCTCCTATCCTCTCTCTTTCTTTTCCCTTTTTTTCTCCCCATGTTTTTGTCTTTATCTCTCTCTCCTCTTCTCTTCTCTTTCTCTCTCTTCCTTTTCTCTTCTATTTCTATTTTTTCTCTTTCTTTTCCCCCCTTTTTCTCTTTTCTCTCTTTTTTCTTCGTCTCTCTTCTTTTCTCTCTCTCTCTCTCTTGTTCTCTTCTTTTTCTCTTCTCTCCCTTGTTCTTCTTTTCTCTCCCTCTGCTCTCTCTTTTTTCTCCTCTTTGGGGTTTTCCCTTTCCCTTTACTCCCCTCTCTCTTTCTCTCTCTCTCTCTCTCTCTCTCTCTCTCTCTCTCTCTTTTCCCCCCCGGGGTTTCTTTTTTCTCTCTTCCCCTCACCTTTCTTTTCCTTCTTTCCCCTTTTATCTCTTTTTCCTGTTTTTTGTTTTCTGTTGTCTTTTTTTATTTCTTCCTCTAAAATTTTATCTTCTCTTTTCTCTCTCTTTTTTCCCTTTTTTTTCTTTTTTTCTTCTTTCTTCTCTTTTCTCTCCCCCCTCCCTTTATTCTCTCTATCTTTTCTCCCCTTTTTTTCTTCTCTCTTCTTCTTTGTCTGTATTTTCTTTTTTTTCCCCTTTTCTTTTTATCTCTTTCTTCCCCTTTTTTCTCTCTTTTCTCTTCCTTTGACGGCCCCCAATGCCCGGGGCCGCGTGTTTCCCCCTTGGGCCTTTGCCCCATCTTTACGAGGTTTTTTCCTCCTCCCTCCCCCGAGTTTTATTGGGCCCCGTTTCCCTCTGAGCGAAAATCCCCCAGGGGCGCTTTGGCCCTTTGTGGAAGGGGGCGTTTCCTGTTCGCAATTTAGGGTGCTCCCCTTGGGTCTTGTTGCATCTGCCCTTTTTTTCATGTTTTTTGTGGAAATTTGGCGCGGGTTTTTTGCGGGCCCATTTTACTTTTTGTGGTATGGTGTCCTCTCCCTTTTTTTCTTTCTCTCTTTTTTTTTTCAAAAACATTCTTTTTTTTTTTTTTCTTTTTTTTACGTTCTCCACCTTTTGCTTTTTTCATTTCGTTCTTTACCGTCTTTTTTACCTCTTGTACCTTTTTTTCTTTTTTTCTTTGTTTTAAAAAAAAACCCTTTTTTCTATTATTTTTTTCCCCCCTCTTTCCCCATTTCCTCTTTCCCCTTTTTTTAAACGTTTCTTTCCCCCTTCCCCCTCCTGTCCTTTTGGACTCGTCCACGGCCAATTTTTTTGGCGGAAAGTTAGAGGGGGAGGGGGGGGGTAAAACTTTAAAAGGGGTGGGGGGGTGGGGACGGGGGGGTTGGGGGGGGGGGGTTCCCCAACCAAAATTTACGGGGCAGGGTAAGGGGCTCCCCCGGCCAAAAGACGTCACGACCTAGTCCCCCTCCCCTTTCCCTCCTCTCTCCTTTTCCTCTCCTTTTATCTTCTATCTATCTTATCTTCTATCTTTTCTATCTCTCATTTCTCTCTCCCTTTTCTCTCTCCTCTCTCTCCCCTCTCTCCCTTTTCTCTCTCTCTCTCTCTCCTCCCGTCTCTCTCTCTCTCTCTCTCTTCCCCCCTCCCTCCTTCTCCCCCCCTCTCCCCTCCTTCTTTCCTCTTTTTCTCATACTCTCTCTCTTTTTTGGGGGGGCCGGGCTTCTCTCTCTCTCCCCCTCTCTCCCCTCTTTTCCTCTCTCTCTTTTCTCTTCTCCTCTCTCTCTCCTCCTCCTCTCCTCTTTTCCTCCCCTCTCTCTCCTTCTCTCTCTCTCCTCTTTCCCCCCCCCCTCCCCTCTCCCCCTCTCCCCTCTCCCCCCTCTCTCTTCCCCTCTCTCTCTCCCCTCTCTTCTCCTTTTTTCCTCTTTTCCCCTCTTTTCCCTCTCTCCCCTCTCTCTTCTCCTTTTCCTCTCTCTCTCCCCCTCTCCCCTCTCCTTTCTTTTTTCTCTCTTCCCCCTTTTCTCCCCCCGCCCCAGGGACAAAAAAGGAAAGAAAAAAGTATTTTTAAACCCGGGGTAAAATTAAGACTCTGGTCCAGGTTCCCTTTTTGCCTCTTCTAATTTTCATCGTCCCATTTGAGGGGGGCGCCACGTGGGTTTTTTTGTTTGGGGGAGGGAAAGGGGGGAGGGAAAAGGGGGGAGGGGGAGGAAAAGAGAAGAGAGAGAGAAGAGAGGAGAGAGAGAGGAGAGGAAGGAGAGAGAGAGAGGGGAAGGAGAGAGAGGGGGATAAAGGGGGGAAAGGGAGAATAAAGCTTTAAAGGGGAAAAGGCCCCTTTATCAACAAACGGGGGAGGAGAGAAGAAGGAAAGGCAGAGAGAGGAGAGAGAGAAGAGAGAGAGCGAAAAAGGAGAAGAGGGAGAGAGAGAGAAGGGCAGAGAGAGAAGAGATGGACACCGATATAAACTGAGGGCCAGGGAAGGAGGTGTAAGAAGGGGGGTGTGCATATTATGTATATCGTGATCAAAAAGTGTTGGGGGGCCCCTTTTTGCACACACCCTTCGTTCAACAAAGGGGTATGACATCATTCATTGCTATTTTTTGGGTTTGCTCTAATGACCTTAATTCCCGGGGTCCTGTAGGGGCTCTCTCTTTTTTTTCTCTCTCTCTCTCTCTCTCTCTCTCTTTTTCCCCTCCCCTCTCTTCTCTTCTCTCTCAAAAAACTCCCCCCCCCCCCCCCTCTCTCCTCTCCCCTCTCCTCTCTCTCTCTCTCTTTTCTCTCTCTCTCTCTCCCCTTCCTCTCTCCTCTTTTTCTTTTTCTCTCTCTCTCTCCTCTCTCTCTTTTTCCCTCCTCTCTCTCCTCTCTCTCCCCCCTTTTCCCCTCCTTTTCTCTCTCTCTTCT
>NC_051387.1:18835614-18836762 GCF_015228065.2 Penaeus monodon
CATCATCATCATCATCATCATCATCATCATCATCATCATCATCATCATCATCATCATCATCATCATCATCATCATCATCATCATCATCATCATCATTACTGTTATTATTATCATATTATTATTATTGTTGTTGTTATTTCTATTGTTGTTATTGCTTTTCGCACATTTATTCTGTTCAATTAGTTATCGTGTTTCCTCGGGGGTGTTTCTTTTTTCTTTTTTCTCCCATGATCCTATGTTTATTTTTTTTCTTTCTTTCTTTCTTTGAATTCTCATTTAGCCTTCGGGAGTTCTTCGAATTACATTTCTATTTATTCTCTCTCTCTTTTTTTTCTTCTTCTTCTTTTCTTAATTTTCGTTTGTTTTTACGGAGATATCCTTCCATCTTTACTGTATCACTGTTTACTCGTCTTGTTTACGCGTCCGAGGCGGTGTCTTGACCCGCTTTTCGGACTCAGTCGGCCTTTGGCTCGAGTCCGTGGCCGTTTTTTGAAGGGGTAGGACTGTGGGTTTTTCTTTCTTTCTTTCTTTCTTTCTTTTTTTACTTTTTTTTCTATCTGTAGCTCGTTGTTTTTTATCTTTTGTTTTTTTTTTTTTTTCTTAGTTTACGTTGTGGTATAGGTTATTATTTTCACCGTTTTGGGGGGAAAAAATCTTATTTCCTTCTCTCTTTCTCTCTCTTTCTGTCTGTCTATCACTCTTTTTATCGATCTTTCAGACTGCCTATCTCTCTCTCTCTCTCTCCTCTCTCTCTCTCTCTTTCTCTCTATTTCTATCTGTCTATCTCTATCTAATTCTGCGCATCATCTCTTCTCTCTCTCTCTTTCTCTCTCTCCTCTTCCTCTCTCCCCTCTCTCATCTCTCTCTCCTCTCTCTCTCTCTCTCTTCTCTCTCTCTCTCTCTCTGTCTCTCTCTCTCTTCTCTCTCTCTCTCTCTCTCTCTCTCTCTCTCTCTCTCTCTCTCTCTCTCTCTCTCTCTCTCTCTCTCTCATCTCTCTCTCCCCTTTTTCTCTTCTCTCTCTCTTTTTCTCCCTCTCCCCTCCTCTCTCTCTTTTCCTTCCTCTTTTTTCTCTTTTTCTCTCTCCTCTCTCTCTCCCCCCTCTCTCTCTTCTCTCCTCTTCTCTTTTTTCTCTCTCTCTCTCTCTCTCT